>NC_134575.1:64323198-64632156 GCF_050947875.1 Dermacentor variabilis | reverse complement strand
ACGGCGTACCTGTCCAAGCACTTGTCGACAGTGGAGCCCACAGGTCTCTGATGAGTGCTAGCCTATGTAGACGTTTAAAGAATGTCCTCCCCCACCTCCAGCAGCTGCCCGATTTTATCCTATACAAACACCATTCCTTTGTATATTGTGTAGGATCATGCCTGGCGCCCCCACTAAGTGATATTTATCTAGCTCATCATGATTGCAATATTCAAGGTCACCTAGACACGTCTCCTGTTGTCAAAGTGTGCAGCTTTGTGGACGACTTACTGGTATTTATTGATTGCACTGATCACGCTTTTGAGCCTGCTGATTCGGGAGTCTTGGACATCTTTAAGGAAGAGATGCAGCCTCTATAACTAATACATGAGGTACCCATTGATGATTCTTTGCGCTTTCTATATCTCAGGCTGTGCCTTGCAAACAAAAAGGTGTGCTAATCCTTCGAACCGAGAAGTAAGAAGTCACTCTTGCCCTTTAACTCTGCACACACACACACAAAGCTCGTTCAACGAGGTATTAAAAGTGTTGGCTCGTTAACAGCCTCAATAAATCTTGCTCACACGAGATGCAAGATAGTCTTGCTGCACAGGTTGATGGCCTTTCTAGGGTTGGCTACTCTTTGGCCTTAATTTCAGCTATAGCGGAACAACTTCTGAAGCGCACAAAACGTGATGAGCGCGCTCAGCCAAGGAATCAGCCGTTGAAAGACACAGAACAGGTTTGCAGTGCTACCGTATGTGCATGATGTCTCCCATAGGCTAAATAAGAATGGGCAACCTGCAGGAATGACAGTCCTTTTCTCAGCACCTGAAAAGCTGGCAAGGCTCTTTAAGCGCGTAAACACGCCTAAATTGCGCCAGAGTTGTAGCTCTGTCGGGCACAGAAAACGTGTTGCAATGTGTGCAATGAATGTGGTTTACCGAATTCCCCTGTTTTGAGGCAGTAACTTTGTTGCACAGACAGGCAGGTGCCTAAACGATCGTTTAAGAGAGCACAATAACAATATCCATAGCACTGTTCAAGGCCCCACTTGGGCATCCATTGCTGGGACTGCGGCTGCGTGCCCCTCTTTGAAGACACGGAAGCTTTAGCGAGGCACACGTCATCCCGGAAATTAGAGAAGCATATTTCACCAGAAAACTGGGTAGTGTGTGCGTTAGTGACCCTCTTAGTGACCCCTCTATCGTGCTGATCCCTAGTGAAATCTTGTATCTCAACAGATAGAAATTGTAATGTTTTTTTTTTCAAGTGACCATGTTCTTAGTACAATCACTTGCTGTTGGACAGCCCTTGTTACTCATTGTCTGCGCATGCCCGCTTTCGTACGTATACACATGATGTGGCAACGCAATAAAATATTGTTGGAAGTCAGCGCAGTCTATGTCGTTTTTTGCAGTCCTTGTTATTCAAGCTGTACGTCTTTTCTCATTAATTGAAACTTTGCCAAGAAACTACCCTTGTTCAGTATATTTATAATGTTTGATACGACCATTTGCTGGCACATGTTAACAGTGCGATATTTAACTTGAAGTTTTGCACCAGTGCCTGTGCCTGTGTTCTTTTAGTAACCAGAGTATGGCTAATTTATTAAACCATATTTGCTAATTTGCATACTCACATGCTGCCGCACGCCCTAATCTCGAGTTACTGCATCTAAGTGCAAAAAATTAAGAAATTTACTAGGTATTTTAAAACATTGTCCACATTTGGTGCTCAGCAAAATAGTTTATTCAACAGTGCTTTGTTTTTATCAGGCCTCCTACTGCACTTTGCACCAAGGCACTAGTAAATGTGGAATATGCCCTCTTTTGATTTATATTAAGAAAAGAACCTATTTTCAAACTACATATTGTATATGTACTAGTGCCTTCAGGTTACAAAACAAAAATTTATAGAAACTGGAATTGTAGTTAGAAAATCTGCTACACAGCACCTTTAGCCTAGAGAACTCTCGTTTCACAAAAGAGGACAAACTATGTAGGCACTAAAAAATTCTAAATATTTTTCGTGCTGAAGTAATCTTGTTGGAAAGAGAAAGTTAGCAATAATGCTTCTGGGTTAAACCTCACTTAAACCACGTCTATGCTTGGAAATTATTGTTTCAGTCTGAAAAATGTTGGCCAGTGATGCTTTACACCGACTTTCCAAACATTTAATAATGCTTTGCGATTACATTAGTGTTCAAAATAAGAGGTGGCTTGTGCGTTTGCTCTGCATTTCAATTGCTTTCCTAATTCATCTTTGCAGTATCCGTTTTTTCTCAAGGCATGAAAATTTGAACTTTCGTTCATTGGAGCCTAAAACTGAAAATTTATTCCTTTATGCGGCCCAAAACACTGCGAGATCAACTCAGGCTCTTTCAGTGCCGCTATACATAGTTTCTTCTCTAATAATAGATTTGATCAATACATATATTTTAGATACCTTTGTGGCAAATGTACATGTTCTTGTACTTGCCGATGTGTTAAGTGATTGTGCATGTTTATATTTCATGTGATTTGTGTATATCTTGTACTGTGTATTGCAGCATGCAATACATATATTTACATTTTTCTTGAAAATGCAGCCTATATCTGACAAGTCTGTGTTGCATGATATGTGACCTGGAAATCGTGATAGCCATTAGTGTTGATATACATGCTCAAAAGTGTCAAATTTGCTAGGTTGTATTTGTGCACCGAAGACAGGTTTTGCAATATACACCATGAATTACTAATACGTATACACACGTATAGGTGTGTATGCCCATCGAAACTTCAAGGCCCGCTGTTCGACGGTGCGTTTGGTAGCCGAACTTGAACCTTCTGGCACACGCAAGAGTTGCGCGTGGATCGCTGTACATAGTAGTAATTGAAGGCGTGTACTGCCTAACCTGCCTTCCATACACGCTAGAAATAAAAAGGGTGCACACCCTTCGAACACCCACACAGATGGGTGTTAATTTGGGCTAGCACCCTTACACCCTAAATTTATGTTGCTGGACACCCTTCCTCTAGGGTGCTATAATTGCACCCCAACTGTAGGGTGAAGACAACTGCACCATTAGAGCGTTCCTCTGGCGACAGACTGATTTACACCCTTAAGGGTGTTAGCATGTTTAGTGTGTACTATGGATACGTTTAGTTCATCAGGTATTTAACCCATTTCGAATATTCCATTTAGTATGTTGAGGATAACTTCCTATAGCTTACTAAAGTTGTAGAACAGATCTCTAAACCGAAGTTTATCACACCCAGGTGGCGTGTGCTTTTTTAACTGACACATTATAGCATATACATCAAATTCACAAATAGGCGGCAAATACGCAGAATGTGCGCAACCACGTTTCGGCCTATAAGTGATATCTTTATCAGTGTTCATACGCATCAGTTCTTCTGCTACACTTGTGAAGGTCGTATTGAATTTATCGGCGAAGGTGTGGAAATTTTCCCTGGGAAAGTTTTTTTTTGCTACTTAGTCAATACACGTTTTCTTCAATCTGCCAATCATTTGGTTCGCCATTTACCAAGTTCTTTTTTTAGCCACCAATATTTCGAAGTTAAAGGCAGCAGGAGCACGTTCGTTTTGCTTCTCAAATTATTGGGATTACAAGATTTCTTATTAATTTGTTATTCAACTCTGTATAAAAAAATTTCTGGTTCTTTTTTGGAGTTTTTCCGTGTTTCATCTTTCAGATAGCATAAATGACCTAACTCTTCAGTCATTCATTTATTTTCAGCGTTTCTTATTCTGATATTAACTCCTTTCGTTCACTTGAGATAAATATGTTTCAATATTTCTGTTATCTTGTTGTACAAACTTACGTGACCAAGTGGCAACACGGACATCCAATCAAAATTTTGAATATGTTCATCTACTACGTTGTTATCTAATACCCCTTTGTAATAACGTGCTCATCACAGTATTCAGTGTGTTATCCGCCATCACCACAATGGACACAAAGCAATCATCTGCTAATTTTTGTTTTATGATACCAGAAGGAGGCCACTCATTTGCACAACGAACCATAATATGGTCAATGCAGGATCTTGTAATTTTCGAGCCGCAATATTCCTCTCTGGCATAATGTTTAATTACGTTCTCTAGTCCAAATTGTGATAATACATTGAGATAATCTGTTACAACTCGACTAGACTCCTTCATTGTGTCTATGGTAATGTGTACAACTAATAGTAACTGCGCTTCATTCATGTGTGTTTGAAAAAAAAATGCCTAATTCGTTTCGAAACCCCTTGGAGTTCATTTAGGACGCCTATATATCGCACATAACGTATAGTCCATCTTGTTTATTTATAGAAAGTGCCCCTACTTCTGCATCGTTAAAGCTTACTTCCATATTATTCGATATCCAGTCATCATGAATGAACACAACACGTGCACCTTTCCTATAATACCTTCACCACGCCTACCTAGTATAACTATTCAGGGTATACATATTTATCGAAGACATGCCTGCAATAACGTCAGTTAAAACAACAACGTCACTGGGAAGAACTGCTCCGTTCTATGCATAAACATAATTCATCGCTATTTTTTTTCAAGCTGCGTATATTTATGTGTACCAGATTTAGATTTATTTGCAACCCTTCGTCTTCTTATTTACGTGAGCATTGCACTCACTGATGTTGCAAAATGTACCCTTTACGTTATGTACACTGTAGAAAATTTCCGTCATTATACGGAGAATTTTAGGTAAAAATACGGAAAGTATGTCATATTTCCAAAATGCGGCAGAATCTGCCATTAATATACGGAAAGTGCTCTCCGTCTTGACCTCTACGGACCTTTTACTGTGATCATATAGCGGCTATACACTCTTTTGCACGAAATAGACACAATTCCACATTCTTGTTATGCGAACATTCGTATTATTGTGAGAAAACTTAAGCTGTCTGAATGAGCTCTCGTACTCACAAAGTTTCAGCTAACAATATTTTATTGAACACGGAACCTGAAGGCATTATGAAAATACGTACAAACTGTGAAAGCTAGTCTTCTACCAAAAGCTGCAATAAGAGATCTTATAAATATATATACGCATTTTCTATTCCGGTCGCAGTTTGCCGCGGATATGGCCTTTGTAACGCTGATCATATGCGCAAATATATGCGTGTTCTTGCAATGTTCTCAAATTAAGCGCTTTGTATTTATTAATCCAGCATATATGTGTAAGTGAACGAAGAGCCCTGGGCATACGTGCATACGTTAATAAGCTTGCGGCACTCAGGTGCTGGTGCACTGGGAATGACAGTGGTTGCCTGCGCCAGAAATTGTGCGCACTATAAATCAGTACCAAAACGCAGGGAGCGGCATAATGACCGTAACTGCGTTTACATTTAGCAACAGATGCTCTCGAAGGGGACTGGCGGCCTATAGATCCAAGTACAATGGTCGGATGAAATTTTCGAATGCCTCAAGCAATTAACCCACGTGTGAAAGGGCTTTGCTGAACTGCAATGTAGTTGGTTTAACTCATTCCCATAATATTTGCAAAATATCTCGTCTCTGTCAATAACTGCTCATTCATTGAGACAATCGATTACGCATAATCTTCACTGTTGATGTGCTAATTCTTGCGGTAAGATGTAATCGCAAACATTTGGCGCTTCATCTTGAAAGAAGACCGGTAAGCGCGCTTGTTCCTGTACGGCAGAATAAAGAACGCGAACTTGCACCGACATGTGCGCAAACTACTGGAAGGTGACTGAAGATGAAGGACCTATTACCGTGGTAGTACTGTGCGTACTGTTAAAAAAGAAAAAAAAGAAGACGGAGAGAAAGAATGCCCACTGCCGAGATGTAACGATTCAAGCTTTATAATTTTTTTTTACCCAGAATGCAACGCCATTATATACAACGCTTTATACAACGGTAAATGTTATGACACAACTCATTATTTACCCGTTCAGTACATGCACCAACCAGCCCAAATTATCGCTATACTAGAGCTTACTGACGCATCACAGTGCACTGCTTTGCACTTCATTGCAGCGCAGGGGGTTTGCTATCCCCAGTAGCGAACGCTTTGGTTGACCTCACTGCCTTTGTGCTTCTTGTATTCTCTCTCCCTTTGTATAAAACGCCCTAACTTGTGGGACAGAAAGCGTTTTCCTCTTTTAATTCAATGATTTGTCAAGCAATGATTTTCCAGTTCCAGTAGCTAGAGCACAAATGCGAAAACGAAACCGATTCTGTTCTGTTCTCTGCGCTCACAGAGTGCGGTACCGGGGGGCAGCGCGCGCTGCGATTCCTTTAGGAGTGGTGCACGAACCTGCAGATGTGTAGTCAGCCGGCATTTATCGTGTCGTGTTGTAAGAGTTGTTAATTTGCCGTAAATATCTCTTGATTTGTACTAAACAGTGGAGCAAGGTCCCAAGCAAGAGAGGTTGATGCATCGGGAGCCAGGAACAGAAACGATGGATGGTTACGCTGCTTGGGTCTCGGCACGTTCGAATTCGCAAAGTTCCGAATTTGTCGCTGTGTGGTGTACGCTTGTGCGCTCGACATTTGCTGTCGTCGCGCGGGGATATTTGCGCTGAATGTCTTTCACTTCGCGTACAAAACTCTGCACGCTGTGGCATCGAAGAAGTTGTCCTGTGTTTGGGTGCACGTATGCGCTTGGACACGCGATAACCTGCTTGCTCTCAACAGGTGTTCAACAGTCTACGCGTGCTCGTAACTTGCTCATGAGGTAAGCCCATTTTAATCTTATTTGGCTTTCATAACGTAGGCGTTAAAATGATGTGTCGTAAGCCGGTGTCACGAACAGAAATATTGTTTCAAAATACCACTATGCAACGTCTTAGGGCAAAAATTAGGCATGAATTGGGAAAAGGATCACCCTATCTTTTCAGATCGATTCCAGTGGTAGCGCGATCAGCTCGATCGCAATTTCTGTGTGGCACTTCTAACATCTTGCTCACTCGCGTTAAAAGCGTAGAATAAAACTGCGCTCAGTCGCGCACTTGCACTGGCGCTTGTATTGGCTTGAGAGCATACTGTATCCGATACAAGAACTTCTGTTAGAATACAGAAATAAACGTTCGAGGCAGTAGCAGTGGCTCACTACCTGTGATCTTTGCTTTCTTGCTTGGGTGCACGTTTTAATTGTAGTGACCAAAAAAAAAGTCCTTCACTCTGGCTGCTCTGCTGCGTTTCCTTGGTGCAACTTCTTGCGGTGCAGCAAGACGTGTTGCTTCGAATGAGGTTTGGGCAGTCAAGGCATTTGTGTCAGTAAGCAAGCAGTAAACGGTGTATCAGTGCAAAAAAATTGGGCATACAAGAGAAGCGAATGGTATCATCATAGACTCTATTTTACGAATAATTCAGTTGTGTTACTAAAGCGGAGAGTGGATATGCATGAAAGTCAGATTTTATCGATACTCAGCAAAAACAAGATAACTTATCATTAATTATTAATCCTTTTATTTTACTGAAAGGCTAGTTGCTGTTGTTCTGCTGGAGCCGAGAAGAGGTCTGCTGCCTGCAATGGGTCCATCTCTCTCAAATTATCGCAGTATTGTAGCTTTCCAATTGAGTGGATTATTTTTCTCTTAGCTATTTGCTACCTGAATCATGACCATCTACTTAGCTGTGTAGGTGATCACTGTTAGTGACATTGGAGTGCTGGTGGACAAGCACTCCTTTATTATTGCAACGTATATGACAGAGTGCAGCTGTGGGAGTATACGAAGGTGTTAATCTATTAGCCAAACTTTGAGTTAATATGTTAACATATCGATGTCATTGGATTGTGGTCTAGCAGGCAAAAATTCTAAACAAGGAGAAGTAATCTTAATTTGCACTTGGAAGGCTGTGGAAGCAATTCAGGCTGTTATATATGAAATGGGACATTTGTAGATGTCTTCGACAATGCTGCAGTCCTGAATAGCTTGAGAGTTAAGTGGTACCACCATAATTTCTCTGTAAAGCATGCAGCGCAGTTTAGCATTAGGGGAGGCTGGCATCAACAGACGTCTACTTAGTGTAGTTCAAATTAAGGTGTTACTGTTAGGGTGACTATATATATTTTATGCTTTAGTTCTGATCTTGTATGAGGCAGACGTAGTTTAACCACTTGGTTAAGAAATAGTGAAGTAATATCTATGCATGCAAGTATTTCCCATTCATTTCTGCCATTCGGACAATGGCAGAAATGCATGGGTAATACTTGTACGTATAGACATTACATAACTATTGATTAACCAAGTGGTGCCCCTGCATGCTAAAATTTACAGGGCTATTATTAAGTAATGTCAACTTTTGTTGTAATATTAAGGCACCTTTTATATTATTACAGATTACCACCATTGTGTGCCATGATAGTGTGATATTTGCACTAAATATATTTGACTTTGCTATAAAACCCTGCCCAGTGGTGCGTCATCAAAGTTTTTTTCGATAGTTTCTGGCCTCAGAATGCATTTCACGTTATATTCTTGTTTGCAACATGACTATAATATCGGGTTGCAACACGACTAGTCTTCTGATCTCTGAAGCGAACAACAATTGACACAATCTGTCAGGCCATGCTTGTAGTCGATGCGTCGCTTCAATTTCCTCATGTCTCGGTATCGGCAATTACTGAAGCCTCGAGTTAAGTTCTGTTAATGTACAATATAAATCTTCGTTCGGTAGCCGTCGTTAGAATTCCAAGTATTTCAATGTTCCTAGGCCGCGAGTACATTTCCATAGTTTCCACCGTGTCTTTCAACATAACTATTTCGCTTACTGTTTAAGCTAATTTTATGCTGCACAGTCATACATGCTATATCATCACTACGTCTAGACTCGTTAACTTTATCATGGTTTCGCAACTTCCTTCGCATCGCCAGCAGTTCATACCTGTTAATAATCTGTCCTTTAATCTTTCCCTAGCTACCTCCGGTGTGTCGCAGGGCGGCGTAGTCGGTCCATTATTATTTTTATTATTTATATAAATGATTTACCTGATAACATTTCTTCCTGTATACGAATTTTTGCAGATGATTGTATCATCTACCGCCCCATTAAATGTGCTGATCACTACCTGGCCTTCCAATCGAATCTTCATCTCATCAAAGAGTGGTGCAAAACCTTGGTAATGACCCTTAACGCATCGAAATGTAAAGTCAGCTGATTGAGCCGCAAACATAACAATTCTAGTTACACATACCATATTTAAGATGACTTACTGTCTCACGTCTCCCTTTACAAATATTTCGGTGTTAACTTTTCATCAGACCTCTTGTGGTCATTTCATATCACATCCATATGCGCCGTCGCCTCTAAGTCTTTAGGATACCTACGCCGTAACCTCAGAAGATCCCCTGCTAATATTAGCAAACTAGCCTACCTTACTTTTGTTCGCCCACAACATGCGATTGCTTCTCCCATTTCGTCTCCTTATCATAACAACATGATCACCACTTGAAAATCCATCCAAAATAGGGCCACGCGCTTCACCTCAAGAAACTATAACTACCCTTCAAGCGTCACTCAGATTAAAACTGATCTTTTTTATATAATCTTTAGGCACACACCATGACATCGATCTACCAACAGTGCTTCCCAAGTAAGTACACTCCAATCGATCATGTTCATTTCACCTCTATGTCCCATCCCACACATCCAGAAGATTGCAGAATCATTAGTCTTACACGGATATATGGGGACACATTAGCTTTTAATTCAACAGCACTTCCACGAGCCATCAGCTTATGCAATATTAAACCGGACAGCATCGCATCTCTGTCTAATCTTGCTACATTGCATCACGAACTTATTACACATTTTACTGAAGCCGTCGTTTAGTATGTTTCATATTCATGTTTCAGTTCATATTTTGAAGTTAAGCATTTCGTTTCCCTCTTCTTTTTTACATCTGCCTAAAACGCCTGATGAATCGCGCAGTTATTCATGCGTAAGGTGCTTTTAATGTGATCATGTGCTTTGAACTATGTGCCATATTTACCCTCTTAAGTAGCCCATTGCTTCGTCTCCTCTTCTTTACTGCTGTTATGTGCGCAAATTTTGTTTACCGTGTATTGTACCTTTTTCTTTTTCATCTTATTTGGTATGCAGTATTGGGATTTAATGTCCCTTCGCCTTACATTATGCCCTACGGGCCTATAAGGTTCTTCAAATAAATAAATAAATAAAAGGAAGAATGTCGGATGAAGAACCGACCATGGGGTATTCCGGGTTTCATATAATGAAAAACCAAATCAACTTCGGTCGTTTCAACAGCAGAAACCATAACGCATGAACACTGACCATGAAGCTGAAGAGTACCAAATCTCTTTTGAATATAAAAAAGCGTTTATCAAGGTCTGAGCGATATTCAGCATGCTAGTTTCCGACATCAGACAAAGTCAATCATAGGCGCCTACTATCAGGAGATCGGATTGAAGCATCGGAGATTGAACAGCTTGGCTAATGATTTGTATGTGTTAACGATGTAGAGTGAGAACTTGATAACTCACGGTGTTTACCCTTACAAAAATGACTTTAGACTGTCTATAGAAACTCTATAGACTTTGTATAGACGACCGCGCCTTTCTATAGATTTGGACTTTTGTTGATACAAAGTCTATAGACTGTCTATAGACGAAAGTCGATAAGGTTTTTATTTCTTTTTGTCTATTCGCAGTCTATAGAAAAAACTCGATAAGGTGTTCGTTTCTTTTTTGTATATTTCCCCTCTATAGACTAGCTATAGACGAAAGTGGATGCTGTATCCATGTATTTTTGTCTATTATTTGTCTATAGACGGTCTATAGACGAAAGTTGATAAAGTTTATATTTCTTTTTGTCTATTCGCAGTCTATAGACGGTATGTAGAAAAAAGTCGATAAGTTGTTCGTTTCTTTTTTGTCTTCTTTCCCTGTATAGGCTACCAAAAAAAGAAAGTCGATGCAGTCTTTATTTATTTTTGTGTATTATTTGTCTATAGACTTTCTATAGACGAAAGTCAATAAGGTTTCTATTTCTTTTTGTCTATGCGCTGTCTACAGAGGGTCTATAGAAAAAAGACGATATAGTGTTTGTTTCTTTTTGTCTACTGCCCCACAACAGACAGCTTATAGACGAAAGTCGATAAGATTTCTATTGCTTTTTGTCTATTTGCCGTCTATAGACGGTCTATAGAAGAAAGGCGATAAGGTGTTTCTTTCATTTTTGGCTACTTCCCCTCTATACACTACCTATAGACAAAAGTCGATACAGTATCAATTTCATGTTGTTCATTCGTCGTCTTTAACTGTCTATAGACGAGAGTCGATAAGGTGTATATTTCTTCTTGTCTATTCCTACTCTGCGTAGTTCTTCACGAACATGCGCACACACGCACACACACACACACACACACACACACACACACACACACACACACACACACACACACACACACACACACACACACACACACACACACACACACACACATATATATATATATATATATATATATATATATATATATATATATATATATATATATATATATATATATATATATTGCTGCGCGACCACCCGCTAAGTCACATTGCGTGTAATCGCGGGCTTCTTCACGCTCACGCTCGGACAAACACTTCTATGGAACCCGTATTGAGCAACAGAATGCTGCATCGGGAGTTTCTACTGTTGATCTACAATTTTATCATTGGGAATTTTCATCAAATAAAATGATTGAGAATTAAATTAACACTAATTATCTAATCAAAGGTACGCAAAATATAATCTGAGCATCTGCAAGCGATGGCAAAGAACGTTACCTTGGTTTCTCCAGCTAGATAGTATTTGCATATGTTAAAGCCAGGCTCAAATTAAGTGAAACACCCCGTATACTTCTTTGCAATTCCAATTATTTTCAACGGTTTCCTATATCACCGCCGGTGAAGGCCATAGGGTGGGACGTCACCAAAGGTCATGTTAATTTGTGGGAACAGCCCGTATACCGATTGTAGTAAGGCGTGAGATGAAGTATGAAACAGCCGATACTGCAAAATTCTTATTGCTTCAGGTTTACACGTCGTCTATAGATTGGCAATAGACTAAAATCGTTAATCTGGGCCGTACGCTATAAACAAGGGCAGGTACCGGTGGGTAATACGGAGCTGCGTTTGATATAAGCCACTCAAGTTGTATACTGCTGAGGTTGCTCTAGAGTCTATTTGTAGACATTAGTATGCACAAAGTGCATACCTCCACGTTTGTCGACCACATGATATGATCTACGTAGTCGCTCTCGGTAATCCCGAGACAGTCTTGTCTTCACAGTTGTCATAGCATGATCTTTGCGGCAGCAGAATAAAGAAAGCAAACGGCGATCCAATTGTGATAATAAATGTTATGAACACCAACTTTGGCTGCTAGTGGATTCCAAACAGGCATCAAATTAACAGCTCAGAGACTCGTAATGTTTGTAGATGACAACGCGGACTTTGGGAGTGTGCGATGAACCGACCTCGCACATGCGGTGTGTGCGTTGTGTGCCGTCCGATTCTCAGATACTTTCCACATTGTCTTCATATCTCGGCTGCATCACTGACATCGGGCGGTTTTTCGTTGACTGATATCCTGCACTATAAACTCATCAAAGTGTCTCATTCACTTAAAATATGTGCCAAATTCCCTGAGCCCACCAAGTATTTCGCCGGCAGTATGCCTGCGCGGCAACACATATCGGTACCTCACTGCTGTACTCATTGCTTTGACCTATCATCGGGGCGGAAAATTTGTACTAACATACGTGCGGGCCTGACGTTTGGCGGTATGCTGTAAGATATGCTAGAAATGCGCTGTATTACTCATCATCGCTGGCGATAATGCAAGCGCCTGAAGGGCCCAGTTACGGCTTTTACAAACAGAGCCTTCATCCATGTGTGCGTTCCAGTCTCATACGATAGCCCACAGCGTTTGTAATACAACCTGCCATTGCATTTCCTTGGTCCATGAAACAAAAAGATGAAAAATGGAAAAGAAAAGCAACCCGAGCAACCAGAGAGAGAGAACGAGACAAAAAAAGAAAAGGCGAACAGACTTATTGGAGCGCGCGCGCCCTGGCGCACGGAGCTCCTGCGCCTCTGTACTCTATCCAGAGCCATCTGTCCGCGTCAATTTGAATTATCTACGAGTGCGCCAGACACGTAAACGCTTGTAGCTGTATGCGGTGTCTGCGTGAACGTTGGTGTCTGTGCATGCGTGTCTTCTTTGCGGCATCACACGTCAACTACACTGAGCGGTAAGCTTCCGCAAAGATGTTTTACGTCAATAGCTCATGATTAGGTAAGCGCATTTCCTAGCGTGAACCGGCTGCATGTAGCGCAGGCAACTCTGGCATAGTATCGGTTTCTCAGTTTCATGATTTCATAACGCGCTCTTGTTCTCACTTCTACTATACGGAATGTTTTACGGCAAGTGATCGCTTGCGCTTGTTGATTTTAGCGTCATAGTTTATGTGCGTAACAAAGGAAGTACACCATGTTTTAACTTTATACTGAGCTGCCACTAAGCGGGTGGTGTGTGTTGAGCAGCCAGTGTGGTAGATCTCATTTCGTGGCGCTCGATCCGGCCGCGAAGAATGCTCCGTCGCATGTGCAGTGAAATTCTTGTGATACGCTTTACGTATGTATCTCGAAATTGTGTTAGCATGAAGAATTTTTAAACAGAGACATATAGTTAAATAACCGCTAGCATACTCGGATGAAAGGTCATGCTTACGGGGCATGCATCAGCAGTGTGTGCGCTGCCGTTATCGTGTTGTTTAAAAGTAGCAGTATTTTTAGGTTCCTGGCAACCAATCTAAATAATTTTGGGAAGTTACCTCAAGCAAAACACGAGACCTGAGGAAATATCTAGATTCACCCAATCTAAATATGTGCAACCACAAACGCTTTTGGAGCATGAAACCTGCGACAAGCTCAGTCACTCGCAGCTTCTCAACTTACACGAAAAAATTAGAGAACCATAAATTAGTCGCTCCGGGAAGCACCTTTACACGTTTCAAACTGAAGGCATTGCATTTGATGGTAGTTGGAAGATTTTTCTTTGTCCCTTTTAGAAACAGTTTAGCAGCAGAATTTATCTTTCGGGCTTCTTGATAAGCGTTAAGCATTTTTCGATGCTTCAGCGTCGGGCAGTTTACGTGCTGTTAATCACTACGTAGCTGCTGGCGCAGATTTGCATTGTGCCAATCGTGCATGGTATGAAGCCCTTGTCGTGTGTAATAAGTGTTCCGGTTTTCATTACTGTGGAGTTTAGTGCCCTCGTCTTGGACAGACTGTATATAATATGCGCTTTACAAAAAAAGGAGCCAGATTATCCATTTGGTGGCCTTTTCTTAGCAGAAAACGCGCAGATTAGTCAAATAATTTAGTGGACATTACACTTGTTCTACCCTTATCAACACACCTAAGAGATCGTAACATGTTTCAGTTAACAAGTAACGTTATCAATACGCCCCCATTCATGTGCATTCTAGTGAAACTGCGGCAAATTTATTCATCGCGAAGTATGAGAAAAGAGACATTGCAGACTGTTCTAAGCGAAAATAAATTGCAATTGTTAACGTGATTGTTCAAAGCTACGGTCACTATGCTGAGCATGTTCGTTCGGCACGGGCATATTGCAATAACACCTGAAAAATGTGCACAGTCCAGCCGGGTATCTTTGTTTCAACAATTATTGTTATAGGAATCGTTTGGGATTCTCGCATTTCCTTTATTTCTATAAGTACACTCTGTGTGACATGAACCTGTCTCTAAACGAAACGTATCGTTGCTAGCACCGGCAACCATTACGGTTGTCTAACTGCTAATCATACTGTAACATGACGCAACATCATAATGGTAGTGATTCATATTTTCATGTAGTCTTTTGTCAGAGGTAAAGAAAGTTAATTACAGGCATAGGTGATGAGAGCAAATTTTATAGAAAACTACTATTGAACATTAAAAATAACTCATTGAATAGTTTTCCCTCACACTGTTGCATTTGCTTTACGTGTGTGTCTCTGTGTCCTTGTCTTCCGTGCTGTACTCGTGTGGAGATCAATTACGAACTTGCCCAGGTCCTTGTCAGCTTTATTAAACAAGGGATTCAAATCAGTTGAATGTAATACTTCATGTTAAGTGACTGATGTTTTTTTCGTTTTATCTAAATACTATGGACTGGCACTACTTGGCAAGCATTAAACTACAATATTTTTGTTGCACTAAAGATGCGGATGTAATAGATTGCCAGAAAGTTTTCATCAACACAGCAAAAGATCGGGGATTTTTAAAATGTCCACATAGGTATGCTGTCTTGTTATATGTCATACAAAGTTTCCAGAGAATCATTGTTAAATATATTTTTAAAACATTTCACCTCATAAAAAGTTGAAGGAAATTGGTCGCATTAATTGAAAAAAATGAAAGTCAAGCACGCTGACATGGCATTTCTTACTCAATTGGTTTTTTTTGGCGTTAACTAACAGTCCTGAACCTCGAAACCCTACAAAAGTTTTTCATCTTATAGAGCACCTTAAACAGTTTACAGTGAAAGCATTCATTCGAACTAAATATTAGTTTTGTTTCCTGGGTGGTGCATATATGTCGTCCCATGACAGAAATTGATCGTGTGGTATTTCGGGTGCTCATGTGGCATACCTAACTTGGAAACCTGTTAGCATGCCCAAGAGGCATCATTACCTGTAAGAAACTAAGTGACCATAACAATACAATCCATCCATCTGCCGTCTGTTGAAGTTATGGCCAATGACCAATTTATTTAAGAGTATGAGAAATACGTTTAAATGTGTATTAAGCAAAATTAATTACCATCTTTCGCATGATACTGTGAATACTCCAGTCACGTCTTGTGAGCATATCCCTCTGCACGGGCATGTTTAACTACCAAGCAAAAAAAATGTACAGGCAGTCCAACTGGGTAACGTTTCAGCAATAAATATAGAGATAATTTGGGATAAGTACAATAATGAATCATATATGAATTGCCATAAAAGAGAACACATTGTTGCTCGCACGAGCAGCAGTTGTGAATGTTTAGTTGTTCACTAAACCATAAAATAATACATTGTATAATGGTACTGATTTGTATTGTCAAGCAGCCATTAGTCATAGCTAAACCGCATTAAGTAATGACCTAGGTGGTTTGAGCAAATATATTGAGCTGTTTAATGAACATACGAAGAATACACACTTCTTATTTTTGCCTTATATTGCTGCATCTACCTATTTGCAGCCTACACCTGCACCACCTTTGGATCTAATGACACATAGGTCATGGCCAGCTTGGCGACAATGCTTGCCAAAGGGAAGTAGTATAAATATTCAGTCTCTTTTCATTATAGCATAAGACATGTATTTTAAGAACTTCATCTATTAGATCGTGCAATAAAAACAGTTATTTCATTGCCGGTGCATTTGTTTTCGTTTTCGCAGTGCATGATTTACCACTTCAATTCTGTCTATGTAACATATATGAGAGCTTAGCTGGCTCAGGAGCTTTATTATTCTACTAACTTTAAATCATATATATACCTATGAATCTTATCGTAAAGTAAGACTAGCTATAGAGTTAATCAAGTAGTCTTTCTCAATACAAACATATTCGCTGTTTGTGTTCATAGTACATGTAAGACAAACTAATGCGGTAATTGATAATTCTGGAATTAGCCTTTTGCAACGCACTTGAACAAACATGGACGCCGACAAAATGACGGAACAGACGAAGCGTTGAATTTTTCTTCGTGTTATATTTCTGTGTCCGAGTTTTTTTCTTTTCATTTCTTCAGTCTCAATAACAAAGTTATATTTAGGCCCGCATTCACAAACGGAACATGCCCTTAACTAAGAACTGAAACAACCGGTCGGCGCATAGCGCGTTTCATAGACAAATCTTCTACTTAAGGTAAACCTTAATCGACACTTAACTGAAGGAAAGTACATCTACTGGCAACCTTAAGCGCGACTTTCGCTACATTCGGGAAAAACACAAAATGTTTATGTTTATTACACCGTCATTGAAAGAATGCACCGAGGTGCGAGAGCAAGTAATGTGGGTGCTAAAAATTTTATTAATAGTAAACAACGTTACCGACTTCGCGTAGTCACGATCGGTTATCATGTTGCCACAATTAGCGAACTTCAAATAAACGAGGAGTTCATGCATGTCATGCGTCACCGTTTGAGCACACATGGAATGCCCTCATTAGGTGTGCAACGATTAAAATCGCTGATACACACTCTTGCCTGTTTAGAAGATTAGAGTGCTTAACTTTACGTCCAAACACTAGACATATAATTATTGCGTTCTTTGGCATAGCTGATGCAGTAAAATTTGTGTTTCTTCTTATTTCAGTGAGCGCAGTCACTGCAATGGACTGAATTGGCTGCAGTCGGTAATTTCAGGCTTCAAGGAGACATCTCAAAAGAAAGAACAAGATATCCAGGTCATATACATACCATTCTTAAAAGGTGTGGGGGCCAGCACCTTCGCTTGCTCAGTGACCTCAATCGTAAGTAATACCCCCACAACAGCAATCACTAGTGAGCTGGGGACGTTTTTCATGTCTACGTCGTAGCGAAATGTCGTGTAGTCAGATACTTGTCACTAGCGCAGCAATGCCGAAAGTCTGAGTGCTTGTCTTGCAAGCGTCCTACAGTATGCTCAGGACAGATATATTTAAACAGCAACTTGCAGTTGGAAAACGTGCATCTGTTTGCGGAAAATAAAATGAGCATACATGCCTGGCGAACCCTAATCACTGCTTCTGGTACGAAACAATGGCTTTCGAAACAACCGCAAAAGAATAGTAGACACTGATTATATTAAGAATTGAACGGGTCACTCACTGTCGAATGAGTTTTATTCAGAATGGTGGTACGAAATGAAGGCCAGTGATAAGTGAGTATATATATATATATATATATATATATATATATATATATATATATATATATATGCGCGCTGTATTAGAAATAAAGTGGAGAAGCAAGCGGAAAGAGAGAGTGCAAAGACAACGCGATTTCTTTTTCTTTCCCGCTTGAGCACAGCAGTACTCAAGTCAGACGGATCGGCTTGAAAACAAACTGCAGGGGCAGATGGTTTGCTGCGTTGGCCGAAAGCTATTATTCAACATGTGAGGAGCCCACAGATGAAATATATACAAAAACAATAGCCCTGAACGTTCAGTGCCGTAATACTTGTATTCTGCTGGGAACTTTTTTTCAGGGAAAGCTGCAAAATTATTTATGTTTACAGGTGGAGAGGCGAATCACAGAAAGATCAGCGTTGTAGTGCCGGAAAGATGAAAGTAAAGATCTCACCTCCCGTGGTTGCTTAGTGGCTATGGTGCTGGGCTTCCAAGCACGAGGTTGCGGTATTGAATCCCGGCCACGACAGCCGAAATGCGAAGACGCCCCTGTATTTAGACTTAGGTGCACATTAAAAACTTTAGGTGGTCCAAATTTCCGCAGTCCGTCACTACGGCGTGCATCATAATCAGATCGATAGTGAGACGACGTGAGAGAAACAGATACTGATTTGCATGCAAAGAATGGAAACAAAAAAGATCATGAGGATTTACAAGAATATGAAGAAAGAAATTATTAGGGAAAATCTGTACGATCGCACGAAGGGAAACGCCTTGCTATTTAAGGCTCGAGCCGGTTGTCTTAGGAGAAAAACATGCTGAACAAATATTCGCAACTAGATGAGTCTTGTGCATGCTGCTGCGAAAATGAGAACACACTGCACACTCTAATAGAATGCGAAGGGCTTCACCCTGTAAGAGCCGTAGGTGAAGTACAGCCCCCAGAAGCGTCATGGGTTTAAAATGGTCGGAATCATGTATCGGTCAGTTGTCGAGACCAGTCTTGCGAAGTTACCAGCCCGGAATTGGAATAACCCCGGCACCAACCCACATTTTCGTGACCCCGGAATGGAATAAGAATAGAATGACGACAACGCTTGGAGGAGTGGAATAGGAATGGAATTTGGAATTAAGCGCATGTTGTCCGGATTGGAGGTGCAGCGGTGGCGTAGAGGTAGAACACCCGCCACGCGTGCAAGAGGTCCGTGGTTCGAATCCCTGTGCCGGCAATTTTCCACCGGATTAAAAGAAAAAAATCCGCGTGTTGATAAAATTGCACAAACAGGCCTGGAGTGCGGCCTGATCCCGGTGACTAGAACCGGTAACGCACTCCCTCACCAGAGCAGGATTGGCCACCCTGGTGCAGTACTTCGCCACAACCTCCTATATGAACACAACAATCAAACCCCGGCCCTCAGTCCCCAGCAGCTACGAAGCAACTGACCACGGCGGCGGTCAGACCTGCGACGCAGCAGAGGGTGCTAAGAATCACTGGCTCCGGAAGGGCCGCCACTGGAATATGAACCTGGCAACGTTTAACGCTAGAACGTTATCTAGTGAGGCGAGTCTAGCAGTGCTATTGGAGGAATTAGAGGGCAGTAAATGGGATATAATCGGGCTCAGTGAAGTTAGGAGGCCAAAAGAAGCATATACAGTGCTTAAAAGCGGGCACGTTCTGTGCTACCCGGGCTTAGCGGAGAGAAGAGAACTAGGAGTTGGATTCCTGATTAATAAGAATATAGCTGGTAACATACAGTAATTCTGTAGCATTAACGAGAAGGTGGCAGGTCTTGTTAAACTTAATAAGAGGTACAAAATGAAGATTGTACAGGTCTACGCCCCTACATCCAGTCATGATGACCAGGAAGTCGAAAGCTTCTATGAAGACGTGGAATCAGCGATGGGTAGAGTGAAAACTAAATACACTATACTAATGGGCGACTTTAATGCCAAGGTAGGCAAGAAGCAGGCTGGAGACAAGGCAGTGGGGGAATATGGCATAGGCACTAGGAAGAGCAGGGGAGAGTTATTAGTAGAGTTTGCGGAACAGAATAATATGAGGATAATGAATACCTTCTTCCGCAAGCGGGATAGCCGAAAGTGGACGTGAAGGAGCCCGAACGGCGAGACTAGAAATGAAATAGACTTCATACTCTGCGCTAACCCTCGCATCATACAAGGTGAGGACGTACTCTGCAAGGTGCGCTGCAGTGACCACAGGATGGTGAGAACTCGAATTAACCTAGACCTGAGGAGGGAACGGAAGAAACTAGTACATAAGAAGCCGATCAATGAGTTAGCGGTAAGAGGGAAAATAGAGGTATTCCAGATCAAGCTACAGAACAGGTATTCGGCTTTAACTCAGGAAGGGGACCTTAGTGTTGAAGCAATCAACGACAATCTCATGGGGATCATTAAGGAGTGCACAATAGAAGTCGGTGGTAACTCCGTTAGGCAGAATACCAGTAAACTATCGCAGGAGAGGAAAGATCTGATCAAGAAACGCCAATGTATGAAAGCCTCTAACCCTACAGCTAGAATATAACTGGCAGAACTTTAAAAGTTAATCAGCAAGCGTAAGACAGCTGACATAATTAAGCAAAATATGGATAGAATTCAACATGCTCTCAGGAAAGGAGGAGGCCTAAAAGCAGTGAAGAAGAAACTAGGAATAGGCAAGAATCAGATGTAGGCGTTAAGAGACAAAGCCGGCAATATAATTACAAATATGGATGAGATAGTTAATGTGGCTGAGGAGTTCTATAGAGATCTGTACAGTACCAGTGGCACCCATGACGATAATGGAAGAGAAAATAGTCTAGAGGAATTCGAAATCCCAAAGGTAACGCCGGAAGAAGTAAAGAAAGCCTTGGGAGATATGCAAAGGGGGAAGGCAGCTGGGGAGGATCAGGTAACAGCACATTTGTTGAAGGATGGGGGGCAGATTGTTCTAGAGAAACTGGCCACCCTGTATACGCAATGGCTCATAATCTCGAGCGTACCGGAATCTTGGAAGAACACTAACATAAACCTAATCCATAAGAAGGGGACGCCAAAGACATGAAAAATTATAGACCGATCAGCTTACTGTCCGTTGCCTACAAACTATTTACTAAGGTAATCGCAAATAGAATCAGGAACACCTTAGACTTCAGTCAAGCAAAGGACCAGGCAGGATTCCGTAAAGGCTACTCAACAATAGATCATATTCACACTATCAATCAGGTGATAGAGAAATGTGCGGAATATAACCAACCCTTATATATAGCTTTCATTGATTACGAGAAAGCGTTTGATTCTGTTGAAACCTCAGCAGTCATGGAGACATTACGGAATCAGGGTAGACGAGCCATATGTAAAAATACTGAAAGATATCTATAGCGGCTCCACAGCCACCGTAGTCCTCCATAAAGAAAGCAACAAAATCCCAATAAAGAAAGGCGTCAGGCAGGGAGATACGATCTATCCAATGCTAGTCACAGCGTGTTTACAGGAGGTATTCAGAGACCTGGATTGGGAAGAATTGGGCATAAAAGTTAATGGAGAACACCTTAGTAACTTGCGATTCGCTGATGATATTGCCTTGCTTAGTAACTCAGGGGACCAATTGCAATGCATGCTCACTGACCTGGAGAGGCAAAGCAGAAGAGTGGGTCTAAAAATTAATCTGCAGAAAACTAAAGTAATGTTTAACAGTCTCGGAAGAGAACAGCAGTTTACGATAGGTAGTGAGGCACTGGAAGTGGTAACGGAATACATCTACTTAGGACAGGTAGTGACGGCGGATCCGGATCATGAGACTGAAATAATCAGAAGAATAAGAATGGGCTGGGGTGCGTTTGGCAGGCCTTCTCAGATTATGAACAGCAGGTTGCCATTATTCCTCAAGAGAAAAGTGTATAATAGCTGTGTCTTACCAGTACTCACCTACGGGGCAGAAATCTGGAGGCTTACGAAAAGGGTTCTACTCAAATTGAGGACGACGCAACGAGCTATGGAAAGAAGAATGATAGGTGTAACGTTAAGGGATAAGAAAAGAGCAGATTGGGTGAGGGAACAAACGCGAGTTAATGACATCTTAGTTGAAATCAAGAAAAAGAAATGGGCATGAGCAGGACATGTAATGAGGAGGGAAGATAACCGATGGTCATTAAGGGTTACGGACTGGATTCCAACGGAAGGGAAGCGTAGCAGGGGGCGGCAGAAAGTTAGGTGGGCGGATGAGATTAAGAAGTTTGCAGGGACGGCATGGCCACAAATAGTACATGACCGGGGTTGTTGAAGAAGTATGGGAGACGCCTTTGCCCTGCAGTGGGCGTAACCAGGCTGATGATGATGATGATGATGATGATGATGATGATGATGATGATGATGATGATGATGATGATGATGATGATGATGATGATGATGATGTCCGGATGGGAATGGGAACGAAATTAAGTCTTTTTCCGGAAATAGAGTGCTTTATCGTCTACGCGATGTCTTTTGTCAAAATATGCCGAAGAACCGGGCACCCACGTTCAAAGATTAGTAAGTCAGAGTCCCGAATTAAACAACAAAGCAGTATTTTTAAAATGTCCCGGCTGATTACAAGCACGGTACATTTATAAGCAGTGCACCTACTACAATTACGTCCTTATAGGCTGAGTTGCTGCGAAGTTTGTCTTAATACTTGGCGTAACCGTGGCTCTGTGCCGTTGGTATTCGTCGTGCGGAACTATGGCTGCAGCCTACAATTGGCGCCCCCCCCCCCGCCCCCTTACGCCTTGTGATTTTTTTTGTAACGTAGGGGACGCATTCGCCCTAGCTCGCCTGCTGTCTCCCCATTCGTCACTTTGTTTTTGCTTTTGTCGCCGTCGGATACTCGGACGCATATTCCAAAAAGCGTTTCTCTAAGTTGTGATGCGTGTTTACGCTGGCGCGATGATTCTGTACACTGTAAGCACGCTCCCCCCCCCCCCAACTTTTTCGAATACTGTCCCCCTGTCTAGACACACCTCCCGCCGTGGTTGCTCAGTGGCTATGGTGTTGGGCTGCTGAGCACGAGGTCGCGGGATCGAATCCCGGCCACGGCGGCCGCATTTCGATGGGGGCGAAATGCGAAAACACCCGTGTGCTTAGATTTAGGTGCACGTTAAAGAACCCCAGGTGGTCGAAATTTCCGGAGTCCTCCACTACGGCGTGCCTCATAATCAGAAAGTGGTTTTGGCACGTAAAACCCCAAATATTATTATTATTGTCTAGACACACGGACGCGTTTGCCAGAAACACTGTCGACAAAGAAAAAAAGGTCTGCAAACCAGCGCAGCACACAGTCGTACACGATGAACTATGTGCCCTCTCACTCCATACAAAGAGAGAGAGAGAGAGTATAAATTTTTGAAAGCATTGCTTCGGGAAGCCAGCCGAAGCAGGAGAGCCCAGGTATCTGCGGCCACCACGGCGCTTCCCCGAGCCCCAACGCGACGATTCGCGCCGAAGAAAATGCATGTTTCCTCTGTTCTATTTCAAATAATATATAAACATATATATATATATATACAGGAACTAGTGTGGTATTGCGTTATGGAAGCGCTTTTTACTTGAATAGAAGAGAGCTCTCTAGAACAGAGCGAACTTGGATTCATATATATATATATATATATATATATATATATATGTCAACGAGGCCCGCCAGGCACTCGAAGTAGTAACTATTTTGCTGTCGCTTATTATTTACGGTCCACAGCGTAATCAATGTCAAAGCCAACGTCATCCTGTAGGCGCTGATTGTCTTCGCGTGAAGCATCTATAAGTTACATTGGGCTTCATTTGTGATTACAAAAGGGACCTCTATGAAACTTCGGGTGTCGATGACTTCCGATGTTTTTTTCGTTACATATTAGTTAGCTGAAGTTTCATCAGTGTTATCGGTAATGTAATACTTCCCGCTTTGTTTGCCTTGATTTGAAGAATTTAGGGTGCATTAGGCTTCCTCAGGCTTAGAAAGAAGACCACTCAACAACTCCAAGTGGTTATGATATCTTCGTTTGCTGCGGAATTGATCATATTTGGGTAGCGGCTGGCTGCGTTACCGTGATCGTGGCAAGAGATTTTCCTATTCTTAGCAATCAGGAGTTCTTCAAAAACAAATGTACTGCATGGAGATTTCAATCGTGGCGTCTTACCTTCCGCAGACCGCTGGAATGTGCTCCTGGGTAGTTGCTGTCGTAATCAATCTGCGTGCAACGAATACGTGGGGACGAACGAGCGGTCGCTAGCCCTGGTGGCCTATGTGGCTCGAGCCGCACAAGCAGTCGGGATGCCACGCCTGTGGGCGTGGCACGCGTTGCGTTGCTCTGTCGGAACGAAGGCCGATGTCTTGGCTGCACGGAACCACACGGGGTTGGGATGCGATCTCCGCGAAAATTACGACATTGCAATGAGCTTATGCTTAAAACTAGTGTTTGTTCCTTCATTTAAGCTTGCGTGCGTTTCTTCGACAACTGAAATTAATCTAATGGAAGCAGCACACACGAGTTCCAGTATTATCTGAAGCATCAGCAAGCACATATTTGTGCAATGCAGTTGAACGAGGACGTGAAACGTACACCACAATCGGAGTCAATGTACCATTCTAGCAGCAACGATATGTAAATACATCGGCTGAAACTTCTGTTTTTAGTCCTAGTGCGCGCACAATGCTTGATATTCGTAGGCCAAGCTTGTAAGTGAAGCTATTCGTAGGCCAAGTATGACGAAGAACGTAGAGCGAAGATGGCGCACGGACGACCGTGTGGTGGCGATTCTACGAAGCGACAAGTTTTGACAGCGGGCTTATTGTTGCTTCATGTTGCTCTGAATTACAGCGCTTGCCGGGCCAAGGACAGAAAATGACCAAAAGAAGCGCTGTCTTCATCCTTCTTGTCCCAGTGTGCGATTGAATCCAGATAGAGTAAGCAGATGGCGCCGAATAGATATAACATGGCTCAGAAACTAGCGAAAAATGAGGACACGCCGTCAGGCCAAAGGCAAACATGCCAATCGCATCAAGACGTGCACGGGGTAGCACAACACCTGCTGCTGCTCTGCACGCTCTATAATCGAACGTTTTAACGCCATTGGCGTTCCTTGCGAATTTGCCGTTGTTGCGGTGCATGCCTGTCTGCATATAATCTCTTTCGCGCCAGCATTGGTCAATGAGTACGTGTTCGGTAGGCGTCGCTCTTGAACGAATCTTTTTAAAGCCAGCTTGGTTTCCCGTGTATTTGCCACTGAGTATGGGTCGTTCTTGGATGATCCGTTTTGACGGCAATTACGGTCGCTTCTTATGTACAGCATAAGTAATGGCAAAAAGAAAACAAACAAAAAAATTCTTGTAAAATTTATCAGGTGCTGGGCATAATTGCACTTCCGTCATATGTATCGGGACAATATTTTCTGAATATATAATGAAACAGGCGGCACGCCCGCACTTCCTGGCGGCGCCGCAATGTGGCGCTGCCTTTCCAGGGCGAAGTACAACAGATATTGGCTGCACCCACACCTCACACCTGAATCGTTTTGGTGGTGCCACTTTTGTGTGTCGCTACATTCCTATTAATGTCGACAGTCACCTCGAGACGCTTCCTGTCGGAATTATTCCATGTAGTTTTTGATGTGGGGCACCCAGAATCGCAGCTTCCATTATCAGCAAGCTGTACCAGAGAAGCTGCTGTGCATATATGAGCCTAAGAGAAATTGTTACGCGCAAGTTCACTGAGCGCGTGTTGATGTTTGTTAGACTAAACACAAATACTGGAAATGTGCTAATTTTATAGGAGGCTGATTTTTTGTGAAGATATATAATTTTGTACTGCAACTGCTGTAAGTAATAAAAGAAACAGCAAGCACGCAATGCGAGCTCTGCCTTTAAAGAACGACGTAACGATACCGCACTGCGCCTTTATTGACAATCAACGGTGGAGCAACTACGTATTGTACACCGCTGTGGTATATATAAATATTTTGTGAATAAAATACTTTTAGTACCTTCGTAAACACTGTAAATATGTTTTCAGGAAGGCTGCGTTCACGACCTTTCTCCTTACAGATGACAAGCAGACGAAGCTTACGTAAATTTTATCTGCGTTTCCGGTCCAGTGAAATGAATCTTGACACTTTCTGCTTCATCTTTTTCTATGAACGAATACTCAGTAATACTATAAAAAATAACAGTGCTGTAAACGAAAGTTTTGCTTCCAGCAGTCTGAAGGCATTCGGGGGACGAATTCACTGAAAGCTTTTCGTTCACCATTTAGTGCTTTTTTGACATCGGCCGCCCGCTTTCGCTAATAAGTGTTTCAGCATGCGGATTGGCTATAATTTGCTCTGAGAAATTCTCCCGCAATATTATAGCATGACAGCTTTATGTGACTGCCGGCGGTTACTAGTAGTAAAAGGAATTAAAGTCAATCAAATCAATTTTTGTGCCATCATAATTTATGGACACTCCAGGTGAATTTGGGCGTTCAATGACATACATGTACATGAGAGCAGCCGCTATCATACATCTATGACATATCGTATTGATAAAATATTAGGCTTTACTATTTGATATAGGGTAAATATAGGAATATAAGCAACCCTTATATATAGCTTTCATTGATTACGAGAAAGCGTTTGATTCAGTCGAAACCTCAGCAGTCATGGATGCATTACGGAATCAGGGTGTAGATGAGTTATATGTAAAATACTGGAAGATATCTATAGCGGCTCCACAGCCACCGTAGTCCTCCATAAAGCAAGCAACAAAATCCCAATAAAGAAAGGCGTCAGGTAGGGAGATACGATATCTCCAATGCTATTCACAGCGTGTTTACAGGAGGTATTCAGAGACCTGGATTGGGAAGAATTGGGAATAAAAGTTAATGGAGAATACCTTAGTAACTTGCGATTCGCTGATGATATTGCCTTGCTTAGTAACTCAGGGGACCAATTGCAATGCATGCTCACTGACCTGGAGAGGCAAAGCAGAAGAGTGGGTCTAAAAATTAATATGCAGAAAACTAAAGTAATGCTTAACAGTCTCGGGAGAGAACAGCAATTTACAATAGGCAGCGAGGCACTGGAAGTCGTAAGGGAATACATCTACTTAGGGCAGGTAGTGATGGCGGATCCGGATCATGAAACGGAAATAATCAGAAGAATAAGAATGGGCTGGAGTGCGTTTGGCAGGCATTCCCAAATCATGAACAGCAGGTTGCCGTTATCCCTCAAGAGAAAAGTATATAATAGCTGTGTCTTACCAGTACTCACCTACGGGGCAGAAACCTGGAGGCTTACGAAAAGGGTTCTACTCAAATTGAGGACGACACAACGAGCTATGGAAAGAAGAATGATAGGTGTAACGTTAAGGGATAGGAAAAGAACAGATTGGGTGAGGGAACAAACGCGAGTTAATGACATCTTAGTTGAAATCAAGAAAAAGAAATGGGCATGGGCAGGACATGTAATGAGGAGGGAAGATAACCGATGGTCATTAAGGGTTACGGACTGGATCCCAAGGGAAGGGAAGCGTAGAAGGGGCGGCAGAAAGTTAGGTGGGCGGATGAGATTAAGAAGTTTGCAGGGACGGCATGGCCACAATTAGTACATGAACGGGGTTGTTGGAGAAGTATGGGAGAGGCCTTTGCCCTGCAGTGGGCGTAACCAGGCTGATGATGATGATGATGATGATGATGATGATGATGATGATGATGATGATGATAGGGTAATATGAAGGAATAATTTTGTTATTTCAGGAATGTCAGCAAGCGCTGCGCAGGAAACGTTTTTTGGGGTTACGTATTTGCTGATCGCAATAGCAAGGTATTTCTTTTATTCATTAACTGCGTGCAGCCCCAGAGATCTTGGCATGTTTTGAAATATTTATCACCCCTTTTTTTTCCACAATTTGTCAGTCTGTCGCATCAAACATTTACAACAATAGATTCTATTGGCTGATGGGTATTATTATGAGTCTAACTATTCTGATATTTGTGGTTAAGTGTCACGTCCACCATAAAATCTAATAAACTCTTATGGCGTCGGTGCTACGTTCAGGGCGCTGGAAGAGAGTGGGCTACTTAAAGCTCTATCACCATCGTCAGTGCTTCAATGCTTGAAGCCGGCAGTGAAGCCACAGCGAGCACTGCCTCACGTATTTTGTCTGCATGTGCGGAGTTGTCTTGGCCTTCTGCCTATCGTCGTTCGCACGTGGAAAGCAAGCACTGATTTCCTCGGACGACAGCTTTCTGCAAGGTCAACAGGTGTTGTCGGCTTTATGGAGCACCTTTCATAACAAGCAGGACCATCACCGAGGCTTCACTGGCTTCACTGATCCTAACTTTCCCAACACCGATAACACAAACTTCACCTTTGGTTGCGTTTGCCGTACATCTTCTTCAGCAGCATATTTTTGTATTTCTCTCGAAATAATAATGGCAAAGTTGTCCATGAAGATAGAAAATGTCATAATTATGAGTGACATGAACATAAGTCTGATCGAGTCACCCCGAGCTCTGTCATTTATTCATCTTGTTTTAGGGATTTTGATTATGAATGTCTTATTAATGTGCCTACTCCTTCAGTCCTTGGAGGTTCTAGCACTTTAATCAATCAAGCATTGTCTAATCTCTTGAATCCAGCTGATGCAGGAGTACATAAAACTGACATTATTGACTTCCCCATCATTCTGTACGCAACATCTTCACACTGTTCATATCCCAACTTTAACATCAAACTTGATTTCGGTAGAAAAAGTTATTCTAAGAAGCTGTATTTCAGACTGACTGGTCTTTCGGTCTTGACACCAATAATTCACAGGTAGCCTTCTCGCGATTTCTAACAAAATTATTTTCACACTATCATTCCTACTATCAGATACGCAAATGCAAAAAGATAGTGGCGTCACCTCAAAACCCATGGGTCACCGATTGTTTGTTAAAAGGCATGCGCACACGAGAAAAACTTTATAAAAAAACAACCATTCAGTATAAGCCTACATGCGCGGTACAAGAAATTCTGAAACTCACTTTCTTTCCGGTTAAAGAAAAGCTAAAACCAAATATTATGAAGAAATACTTACATGCAGTTCTGATGTCAAGAAAAATATCAAATAGTGAACTCATTTTGTAATAGGAAGCAAGCAAGTAATAGCAAAGTTAAACTATCTCACGATGGTAATACTTATTTAGAACCACTTATGACTGTGAATGCCTTCAGCGATTTCTTTCTTTCCTAAAATTTCATGTCAAACAGAACAGCACTTATACGCATCAGAGCACCTTCCCCACTCATGTTATATATTTTAAACCACTCGTGATGAGTTACTATGAGTAATTAACAATTTAAAATTAACTAGTGCTTGACTAGATAACATTCATCTTGGTCATGTTAAATTATTTCCAAATCAATATAATTTGTAGTGTCTGCAAATAATACCCTCACGTTCAAATAAACACATTTCCTGGCGAGCTTAAACGTGACAAGGTTTCTCCAGTTTTTAAGAAACGCCATCATTCATTACTATTTAAATATGCGCGTATCTGTGTTTTACCCTTCTTTAGAAATGTTCATCGAGAATATCATCGAAAAATGACTGATAAAACACTTAAACAAATTCATTATTTCACCTGACCAGTTTGCATTTCTGTCCGGTTACTTTAACGACCTAGCACTTGGGCCTCTTACTGACCAATTAAGCGAAGCCATTGATGATGGTAATTTCGCAGAATCCTTATTTGCGGATTTGTAAAATGCATTTAATAGCATTGACGACAAGATTCTTAATGTTAAACTAGATTCAATTGGTATAACAGATCCTGCTGTTATACTAAAAGACTGAGACCAGGTTGGTAATGTTTTCGGTGCTTATACTAAACCAAGAATGACTAACTTAGGTGCACCGCAAGGATCCGTTCAGTGCTCGTTACTCTTCTTACATTATATTATTGATCTACCTTAACTGTCTCAGATCTTCTAAGTGTATACCACATGCCGATAACACTACAATAACTGATTCTGGTGATAATCTGTCAACGGTAGCAGCCAGGCTTAATAGTGACTTTAGACACTTGTCAGAATGGTGCTAAATTATTAGACTTCCCATTAATCGCACTAAAATTATTTTTTTTTTCATTCTCATCACAATAAATCATCACTATTCATACTGCCCATTTCGATTGGTAACCATTTATATTGAGCAAGTGAAGAATGTGCATACTTAGTAATTATTATTGACTATAACCTTAAATTACATCGCCATATAACTCATACCAAAAATGAGTTATCCCATGGAATATTAACTCTCATTAGGGCATGTTCGTTCTTTTCACGACCTGCGTTGCTCTCCCTATATTTCGCGCCTGTACTCTCCCACATTAATTATTGCATGACCTCCTAGGGTAATACGTACACGACTCACCTAAGGACGATATAAACAATCCAGAACCGGGCAATTAGAATAATCACGTCCAGTATGCACACCGCCAATGCTAAAGAACAACTACAAGCAAATAACATTCTGGACGTTGTCGCCCTTGTCAAGTACAACCTTGCTATTTTACTTCTCAAGCTGATCAATGACAGAATATTATTGTGGCTAAGTTCTATATCATCTATAACGAACACTAACTCAACACATTTTGCGGTACATAATAAGTTCACTCGGCCCAAAGTAGCACTAATTATCGCAAACAGGCAGTTCATTTCGCAGCCATAACATGATGGAATACATTGCCACTGCCATAAAACTCCAGAAAGCCCATCGATTATGCCATGAATTAAAAAAAAATTTTTACATCAAATGTATGTGCCCAAGTGTACTGTATAATCCAATTTTCGTTTTAGACCTGCAATTCTTATGTACTTCAACAGGTTGCTTGTATTTTTTTCTAATTTCTTAATTTTCTTTTTTCTCTGTTCCCTGCTCTTCTGTGTTAGTTTTATCTAGTTTCACAATATTTCTTACTGCTGATTCATTGTTGTGTATTAATATGTTTAGTTACTTATTTCCGGACTTCATTATTTATCATTTTTGTAACTTTACTGATTCAGCTGCTGTTTCTTGCCACTGTAACTTTTATGTAAACCACTAACAGCAGGTCCCGATTCATTTTTTACTGTGGGACCTCCTTCTGTATGCCTCTATATGTGAAGTATTCTTGTTAAATAATAAAAATTGATTGATTGATTGATTGATTGATTGATTGATTGATTGATTGATTGATTGATTGATTGATTGATTGATTGATTGATTGATCGCTGGACGGTTATAGAAGCTGCGTGTGTCAACGACCGTACAAGAGTTTCTCGTATTCACCATCATTACTTTCCGTGCTAACTGCGTGTTGGGGCATTTATTCAGGAAGCACTAACAAATACCTTGTGCCCCATGCGCGTTTCACTTTCTCTGGGCTAAATTGAATTGAATCGAAATTAAAAGTGAATGATATATTTCTTTATTTATTAGCAAAATAAAGCTGCACCTGCATTGTGAGTATTGGCGGCGCGCGGGAGGGTTGTGCCGCACTGACGTTTTTCACAGAAGCTGAGCATTGGCGCTGCATCAGTCGGTGTTACATTGCCAATGCTTCCCAGTGCGACCAAACAAGACACACATCTCTGCAGCAGGCTTCCGTTCATCAACGCAAGCGTCCATTTTAGTTTGCCCATGTCATTTGCCCTGAGAAACTGGCCATGTATTTCATTCATAGAGAAAGAAAAATAAAGGGTCTCATAAGGCACTTCGGCGTAGGTAAAAAAAAAATAACTCGTGATTTTTTTTCTTTTGCTTAGAAATAAGCAGCTGCCACCTACTCTTTCGGCCCTTATACCTACACGAATGCTACGTGTTGTTTGTACACCCTCTGATATGCCTGTACGGGAAAAGCACATCACAGTGGACTATTCTTCTGCAAAGCAAGCTGTGCGAAAGAGTCGTTCGTTCGGCTTTTCATATGATCACACGAAAGAAAGATTTATTTCTCTGTCTTTCCTTTCCGACGCTAACCTACGTCTGGTATTTATATAGTTGGCGAGATGATTTGCTGGCATTTTTTTCAGCACAAACGAATCTTTGTTTAGAGTGGTGTGATAAAGAAAAGTGGAGAAACAAACTATTGCTGTCCATCTTCTTTTTCATACAGCTTGAATAAAGTTACCTTGAGGTGATTACAGCAACAAATATAAAATTTGATGACACACAAGTCCTCTGATGAATGACACATGCTCGCACCCTTTTATTAAAGCAAACATAGATTAAAGATTAAAAAAAGAATACGCTTCTGTCGCCAACGCAGATGTGGTCTGGGAAATGGTACTGTTTTTCTGGTTTTGAGCCGGCCGTGCTTACCGTAGAGCAGCATAGTAACAGAAGAAACGGGCGACTGAAGCCTCAAGGAAGGCGTCCGTGGCTGAACACTATACCAGGGAGGCCATTACTGGTGTATACTGTCGCACTATACATCACATCCAGCTCAAAGTTAGCACGCATGACAACTCTTAAAGCGTAGCTTTCCTCGCCAACTCTCCTGAACTTTTCTGACAGAGGCTTTGGTGTCTTGATAACGCATGAAACGAACGATAACTTTAAAGCGCAGCTTTCCTTGCCAGCTCTTTTGAACTTTCCTAACTGAGGCTGCTCGGTGTTGCTGCCTTGCCGATTGCGTCGCACTAAAAAAAAGCACTTACGTTCCCAGTCGTGCGATCGAGCCTCGGTACCATGGCAAAACAGTTCGCTGCTCTAATAAATAGGGCATAATGGCGCGCTTACTGCTATAGTGATAACGCCAACTGGCTCTTTGAGGTGATCGGTGAGCGTGTTGCATTTCGTAGCACGCACCCGAGCAGATGCCAAGAGCCTGCGTTAGTACAGCTTTCGAAGGTCGAAGGTCTTGGGTATGACCTTGCAATGACACTTCAATAACACAGAAACTCCTTCGTGCGCTTAAGCAAAGCTTCCTTGTACGGAAACTCCGACAAGATGTGGCAGGTCTGACGGAAATGGTTTTAATAGAGTTCCTGTCGCTGCCTGGGTATTCACAGGATCGCAAACCATGTACGTGGGGACAACGTCACACTTGTTAGTTACCAAGAAAATGGTTTCACTTCAAATACGCCTTTCTCTTCTGTAAGCGAAACAAATTAAACGGTTTATTCTTCGTTTTGTTCTGCTATGTTTGGATCATTTCGGCCGCCGGTAGATGAATGCACTCTTACTGGCAGTAATAAACTTGGCTTGAAAGATGTATAATGAAGCTCCCTCGACTAATTTCCTTCATATAAATTACTTCAATCATTTGCTTAGGAAGGAAGAGGGGGGAGAGCTACGGTGGGAGACGCTGCATGACGTGTTTATTTGAGTGTCAAAGTAAATTAACGCGTATTATCGGGTGTTGCCGAGACGGTGTCAAGCGTAACCATAGACATTGAAGAGTGATACGCTGTCGAGTAAAGAGAGCACTGGTGAGGCAACATCATAACGTGCTTCTTGCAGTGCACTCATGTTTTATTTGTTCAAATGCAAAATGTCTACACTCGTTTTCGGCTGATTGGGCACTCTATTTAAAGACAACTTTCATTACGCCATGGTTACCTAGGCAATCATAAGCTCAAGGGCGAATTATTTTAACGTTGTTTTTGTTTTATTGCAATACAAATTACTTCGACACTCCAGGCGAATTTGCGCCGTCGGCATCTGCCTTACCGTGGTGCTCCTCATGTATATAGGGATATATATATACTATATGTCCATGCATGCCGTATATGCAAGATAGATTGCTTTACTATTCAGTCGCAAGGGTTGTTCAAACCAGGACTTACGTTTATGGCTGAATCATTCCTCGGAATTTTGAGAGTGGCAGCCCACGAATAGAGTCGTTAAACATAACTTTCACAGCGCATGGCATATATCTTAAAAATTCTCAGTCTATTAAATATCTAAATGCAAAGCGATATCAGCGTTCAAATCTCAAAGGCATGCGATTTTACCGGCGGGGCTCTTTACAGGCAGAATAATGGCGAATGTGCCATATCTTTACCGGCCCTAGGCGGAGTGGTATGCATCAACGAAACATATGTTCTAGCAGTTCACAAAAATATATTTGCGCCAACAAAGCTACTGGGAGCTGTAAAACTAAATCTCAATATATACCATAGCGGTACGAATAAATAGCTCAGGCAATACCGTGTTTGCGTCAAGCCGAGCACTCGCTGTAGATATTTGTTAACGAACATCACGAAAAGCAATGCTGAATAATTTTTCAAGAATTTCCTCAACATTTTCACACCCGCGTATGTTACGTCAGCGTTATTTGCAGCCACGAATACTTAATACACCGTCCGAGAGCTTCAAGCAAAACGCTAAAACTTGCTGTTGAAGACGAAACTTTTTCCTGGTTCAGAGTCAAAATAACCATTTGTAAACTTTATTCGTTTCGTTCCCTCTTTTCGTGATCTCGTTAAAGTTAGATATATTCTATACTTAGAAGTACGAGTGCGGAATCATGCTGCATTTGCGTTCCCTTTACGTTGCACGTGGTAAATTCATTCCCAAATATTTTTCTTTTATTTGCATCTATCCTTCTTGTCTAAAAATGAAGAAACAACATCAGCCCTAACTTCAGCTGAGCAACAAAAAGCATAAACAAGGTGCGAGCAAACTTCAAAAATGGCCTAATATTGAAATATTTTCTTTGATATCTGCATCAACGAAACATATGTTCTAGCAGCCCACAAGAATACATTTGCACCAACAAAGCTACTGCGAGCTGACAACTAAATCTCATTAAATGCCATAGCGGCACGAATAAATAGCTCAGACAATCCCGTGTTTGCGTCAAGCCGAGCACTCGCTGTAGATATTTGTTAACCAACATCACGAAAAGCAATGCTGAGTGATTATAGCACTTCATTTATTGTGCTTAACAATTAGAGTTTTATTTCTTTTTAAAAAGTGGGGTTCCAAAGATTTTACGTAAATTTGGTCGAATCAAAGTAGGTTATATGTTCCACTCCTCCCCCCCCCCAAAAAAAAAAATAAGAATGAAGAAACGGAACTTTTGTCAGTTGGGGCATATCTTTCTTTCAGTGCTTGAAACATCACCTTCATTTTCTTACGGTATATTGAAAATGAAAAAAATTATCATAATTTACTTCATATTTGTTCCCTCTGACCGATAACTGCAAAAGCACTTTCGTCGCTTCAGGCAGGCTCCCGGTATGCCGAAAAAATTCAGCTCACAGTTGATCAACACTGGCGGCTTTTCATAAAACTTGAGATTAGTTACCCTTCATCAAAACTATTACTGCAGCATTTTCTAAATGTCCTAAGTCCATTGCGTGCATGAAGATGGTATAAAAAATCTCGTGCCAAGTAATGCTCAAGTATATAGAATACATTAACACATCTCCTTTTATATATATATACACATCACTTTCCGTAGGAGGAGAACGATCCCATGTGTTCGCATTACGCATGGGATGCTTTAACCAATTGCGCTTCCGCTGCGCCGTTCGCGCTTCCACTTTCTTGGGTATTTATGTTTCACTGCCAGAACTAACCTTGCAATTGTTAGCCAGCAAACACTTTCATATATACATATAATGAAAAAAACGAGAGTTCGACGCACGTTTTATTTGCTCAGTATAGTTTACTAACGTTCTGGCTGGTGGACTGCCACGCAAATTTAATGAAGGCATGCCATACCATATCATGCCATAGCATGGCTACCATATGATGAAAAAAATAATCGTGTTGTGTAAGCATGCCTTCATTAAATTTGCATGACACTGAATTTGAATTTTTAAACCACTTCTTAGTGTAGCATTATATTACAGGATTTTGCTGTTTGCCTTTGTACTTATAATGACGCCATCGATGAGAGAGAACTTTGGTAGAGGTGGCAGTACTTAAGTATGTGTATGCTTCCTAATAAAGTTAGTTGCAGGTTCAGCGCTGTCCTGTGTGTTTCCTGCCTTCTGTCTTTGTAGGCTTGCGCTGCCCCTTCAGCATGTCCAACCACTACCAATTTGCCCAAATGTTGATTCTTCTCATTCTCTTCTTTCAGAGAAAAAACAAAGAAAATGAGCTTACGCTGCGACAACCATGGCCATGACGAATGCTTGGATCACGTGCCACATAAAACAAATATATATTTAGTCCAGAATTTACCACAGCTTCGCACGCTTGCGCCGTCCGCAGACGGTCACTCGACAAGTGTAATTCACACTCCACGGTATGTTGTTGTTAGTAACCAAATCTATTTTATTTGTGGGCGTAAACTTAGTCCAACAAAAAAATTCGCAGTTCCGCCCGAAAGGCGAAGCCTCGATTGCGATAATTGAATAGTAGACAGCTGTACGAAGTAAGTATAGTAGTGCTATCGGTGGTATAAACTTGTAAACGTTCGCTTACTAACGAAATTAACAATGATAGAATATGTAAGCGTAACTCAACGAGTACGTTGAGATAAGAAGGAAGATAAAGCATGTGCTTGCTGCGGTAAAGCTAGGGAAGCTATGGAAGTATGTTTTATTAGAATGTGAAGACGTCTACCAAGCGTTCGACTTAGGCACCACTGGCCTCCTTGAAGCCCTCGAGTTGGGCGAGAGCAGTGGAAAAGTGAACATGTCCGCAATATGGATTAGTAAGGGGGGATTAGAGGATTGGTAGAAGAAAAGTAGGGAAACGACAAATAACGGAGACGTACAAAAGAACAATTTGCATTAGGGGAACAGAAAATTTGGTTGTGGGAGTTCATAGTGTTTATTTATTTTGATTTTTTCATTGTTTAACCTAGATAGGACATTAGGCAGTACAATAGCAAGAGCTTGATGGTGCAGCCCACCCCACCGTTCCAAAGGGGACACTCATAACATCCATCCATCCATCAATCCATCCATCCATCCACGGAGATCGCTTTCGAAACGTACGGGTGCCGGCAACGCATCCCTGCGGCGTCCACCGAAGGCGTCTACCGCGGCTTTCGCGATTCGCGCGCCGAATGCCGTCGTAGACGCCGCGGATGTCTCCACTCTGTACGGAGCGGTGCGCGTGGAGGACTATCAAACATCGTTCCAGCGCACAATTGAACACGCACGAGAAGAGAAAGAAAGCACGAACGCCGGCGTTCGTGTTGTCTTTCTCTTCTTGTCCGTGTTCGATTGTGCGCTGGAACGATGTTTGATAATGCTAATCATAACCAACTAGCCCAGCTGTCCATACTTAGCGTGGAGGGCAACGAGGCACCCTAGCAACCGCTGTAGAAGAACGCGTCTCCTCCCTCGCCTGATCTCCCTGCCTCGCGTGCCACAGGAGAGGGCACGCATCCGGGCCGCGTTCCGCACTCGCGCACGCGACATTGAACCGCGTTCGACGGCTCACCTTCACACGCTTTCATTCCTACGTAACATCACAGCAACGGCGACGCCAGAAACGCGCCTGGAGTGTCAATATAATTGATATCGCAATAAAAGGCTGTCGCGCAATGTATCGACAGATAACAATTTGAACCGACTCCTTCCGAATAAATAACGCAACTTATTCCTTAGCAGAAGAGCGCGCCTACGCAGTAGGGATCGTCATATGAGCCCGACCTACTCACTGGAGCTAAAGCACAGCTTAGAACTAGTAAGACTGCTGCAGTAAGGTCACATTAGTGAAATAAATTTTCAGAAATACAAAACGGATATGCGAGGCTGACTGTAGGCTAGAACACGCGTGCACACATTCCACTGATGCTCCGTCCACCCCTGTGCCGCAGAAACTCCAAACTCTCCAGAACGTCTCACAGAACCGTTTGTCCCCTAGAAGACGCCACAGCATACTCAATAACCCGCGCGACGCGAAATCAACTACCGCAAGCTACTACCGAGCTTATACCTTGCCTACACACACGGAGCGCTCGTCCAAAGCCAGCATGCCGCCTGCCCATAGATGGCGCCTTTGAGTATGCAATATGGCGGCGCCCAAGGAAAAACCGTCTATAGGTTGACATTGTTTCGTTATGAACATATGTCTATAGCTTAACTTGGGCAACGTTTTTTTAATAGGACCTATATGTTCGAATAAACACTGTAGGTCGAAAAAGCATTGACCGCTAATACAACCTCTGAAGTTAAAGAAAGTAATGTCTTGGGGTGTCATCGAGCGATCAAAAGCTAGAAAAAACATCAATACTACCATCGATAGCGTGCAACCAATACTAATCTCGATAATTCACTACCGATAGACTTCGTACTATGGATACAGCATTGTCACTTAAGTAAGGTGACGCCACCAGTGGCACGCAAATCAACAATATAAACTTCGTATCACTTCACTTTTCTGATAGTATAAACAGACTGTTACTGACAGTCAGTTATTGCAAAACTCCTGGAAATAGCCTCCGGGAAGACTAGCAAAACAGACACTAGCACTGCTAATAGCAATTGGTCTGACTATTGATAGTATCCCAGACAGTACTACAATCGATAGCTTTTGTTATACCAATAAGACTTCAGGAGCAAGATATCGTACTAGTATTCATTTTGTTATCATCAGTAATACTAGCGATAGTATTTTTCAATTCATGATCATTTCGAAATGTTTTGTTTCTATTGGTGCCGATTTAGTGGTAGTTTCACATTGTTAGTACATGTAGTGTGACTGTGGTTTTTACAAGAATTTCACCATTCTTGATTTCACTCCTCAAATATGATCTTTTCCACCATTACTTTTACAACTAGAAATTCCAGCGCCCTTTTCACCCCATAAAGTTGATTCTATCAATGTCATTCTGTAAATTTTGCATTTTTACATTAAGCTTAACAACAACGTGAATACTATATTCTGCGGTACCTGGCCTGAGGTATTTTTAGCCAGGAGGTGCTGTCCTCCTTTTCAAAATATGTGCGATAGAGACCACGCATTGATGACTACCTATTTTATTGCTCAAACACTTATATCCTAGAGGAAACGTGCTTTGAGCGTCCGGAGCACATTAATAACACGGGCTCTCAACAAAATTCGCTGCCACAGGACAAAGGTTCATGGTACTTGCCATGGCTTTAATTCATTTTGTCTATTTATTCTCATATTAAATGTGTGTTATTTAAGAATATGCATTGCGTTCGTGCTTTTCTTTATTTCATTTTCCGACCCCTAATTTTTCCAAAATTCTCCCTCTGTCATTGAGGCCGCTTTCTCATTCGCGTATTTCATTCGCGAAGGGAGACACGGGATGTATTCAGCGCGTGTACAGTGAAAATTTTGTGCCGTAATTCTCCTTGCACAACTAGCCACCTTGTACTTTGTTGTTAAGCTCATCGTGCAAATCGTTAAAGCTTAGCGATTGGATACGAATGCATTAAACTTATTCTTTCCATTTAATTTTTATAGAAATAATTTCTACTTGAGTTATTCCATAACTTTCCTTGCAGTCCAGAAAAAGAGTCGGCTTTCCTTTAAGCGGATGCAGGTATAATTTCCCTATCAGTGCAGTTTGTGTACACTTGACATCAGAAATTAACGGGCCATAGTAGGCGAGAAAAACCTGAATGTTTCCGAAACCAGGTATGTGGATTTTCAGAATTTACTGGCCCCTTCAAACAACCGAAGGTTGTACAAGGAAATTTGGCTTGCATTAGTTGGTTCATTTCGGAAGTAAAATCATGGTACCACGCTAACGAAAGGACGTACCGGTACGCGTAAAGCAGGAAGGGTGCCGTCCCCTACCCGTGCTGTGCATCTTCCTGCAGCTTTCATTGCGAAAGACGCCCGGGGGTACATACGCGCTGGCACCGACTTACTCATACGTAATTTTATGGAAGTGTAGCACTTCATTTGAAGCAAAACATTTACGAATATTCGGAACAGAAAATTTCTTCAACATAATCGCTGAGACACAGGGTTGCTTGTTTAGTGGGCTGCGGTGCTCAACATCGCGAGGACACACTAGAGATGCAATTATTGCGTTCTTTGGCATAGCTGATGCACTATTATTTACATTTATTGAAATTTAATTGAGCGCAATCACTGCGTTGAACTGCCGTGGCTGCTGCTAGTAATTTGTTGCTGCAGGGAGACATCTCGAAAGAAAAAATAACATATCTAGATCATAGACATAGCATCCTTCGCAGCTGTGGGGTCAAAAATCTTCCCTTGCTCAGAGATTTCCATCGCAAATAATGCCCCGACAACAGGAATCACTAGTGATCTGTGGGCTTTTCTCATGGCTACTTCGGAGCAAAAGTGCCGTGTAGCGAGATGCTTGTCCTCACTAGAGCAGCGAATCAAAGTGCCTGTCTTGCAAGCGTCCTCCATGACGCTCGGCACAAATACGCATCAATTGCTGTTGTGGAACGCGGGCATATGTTTGCAGAAAATAAAATGAGCATAGCTCATTGTCGAGCCCCAACCACTGCTTCTTGTGCGAAACAATGGCTTTCGAAAGAACCGCAAAAGAATAGCAGAAATCGATAATAATAGATATTGTACGGGGCTCTCGCTGTCACAACAATTTTTGAGCAGAATGGTGGTAAGAAGAGAACGCAAGAGGTAAATGAATATATATATATATATATATATATATATATATATATATATATATATATATATATATATATATATATATATATATCCAATGTGCTAGACTTAAATCGCAGAAGTGAGAAGAGTGAAAAGTCAACGAGATTTCATGTTCGTTGGCGCTTGAGCGCTACAATATTGAAGTCAGACGGGTCTGCTTGAACAGAAAATGCAAGGGCAGGTGCTTGGCGGCGTTGGCAGAAAGTTATTATTCAACATGTGAGGAAGCTCAGAGATGAAATGCAGAGAAAAACAATACCCCTGAAGGTTCAATACGGTAAAAATTCTATTCTGCTTGAAATTTTTCAGGGAGAGCTGCAAAATTATTTCTGATTAGAGGTTGCAGCGAATCACCAGAGCTCCAGTGCCGGAATGATGAAAGAGGTCTTGTCTTGAGAATCGCATTGCTTGGTCTTTAACTTTTTTTTTGCTCGATCAGATTTTGTTTAGAAGTATATGGCTTTGGCCCACTCTATAAGTAGGAAGATAGTGTAGTGACAAATAAATAGAAAGAAATTACGTTGTTTTCTAGATCATGAGCGTCATCAATCTTGCTTAGAGGTCTAAAAGCAAACTACACTAAATATACCTAAATTTAGTAAAATAAATAAATTGTCCTGATGGCCGCATCTGACACACATTGAAACTGTTATACATTGCTGTTAAAAACATTCATAATATTTATGACAGTCGACATCCTCAGGAACAATGTACACACCCGTAGATTTCAATCTTATGGCCGGTTTGTGCCCATTAAGCTTCTCAATTGGTTTTGAGTCTCCCACAGCGTCGCTGAAGGAAGATCATAACCTGGAAACTAGAGGTTCACTCGCATATTCTTAGCGCAATTTGTGGCACCTGAATAGCTCGACATCTAGCTCCTTGAAGACGTTCGGCGAGAATGCAGTCTATAGCGTGCAAGAGATAATGCCTTCTTACCTGACGCCGTACTCTTTCAAAACACTCTTTTTGCGAATTTAAAGCGATATAGCTTGAAGGAGCACGTTACGCAGTGAGCACGGCGCCAGCTGCGTTGAGCGTGAACGAGGTCTCTACCAATCACAGAGCGGCGCTCGGTTCCTTGAGCCTTGAACACCACCAGATGGCACTCGTCTTCACGCGTCCCTAGTGTTCCTACGTATGCTCTTGCAGGTACCCGAGTTGCGCATAAACTTTCCGGTGCTGCTCGCACCGCCATTCGCTTAGCGCCATCACGTGGTACAAGATGACCTGAAATGTTCCACTGCGCCCCTGCGAAGCCAACTTTACGGGCGCGACGCCGATCGTCGTTTCCGTCAGTACCATCGACATTACAACCAGCAGACCGTCGAGCGTGCGTTTCAACCATTGGCTCCAGAATCCAAATACGGTGTTCGACGATATTAAGTCAGGACTTTGGTGAAGTGATAGGAAGCAGATCACACTGCCACTTGGATTCCAGTATGACGGGGTGCAGCGCACCAAAGTGCACAGGCCGCACGGAAACGTGGCTAAGATTTTTGCGTGGTGCACTGTGGACAGACAGACGTGCATGTGCCGGCGAATGGTATGTCTACTGCGTATGGGCCGAAACCAGCCGGCTCCGAAAGGGGACCAGGATATGCGAGGTGAGTTCGCTTTGTTTACACGTAAATCATCACTTATCTCGAGTAACACCACCGTTACCGCGGAGTGTGCACGCCTTGCATGAGAGGTGGTTCACTTATACGAATTTTGGCGTATACGTTCCGCACGAAAAAGCCGAGGGACGAAACATGAACGACACGTCTGCGTCGCGCTGCACATATACGCCAAGAATGTTAACCCACCAAATCGTCCAATACGCACTGTTGCTTGTACGATTATTCCTACAATGCGAGCCTTGAAAAGTTTGTTCAAAAGAGAGTAAATACTGACACGAGGGGCCGCATAACGTAAAGCTATTCCAATATATTTTATTACAATCTCCTGACATCAAATTGGCGCAACCGCCGACGCAAACATCGGGCAGTCACCCGCAGGGCTGCCTGAACAAACCAATCGAACGCACTCCTCGTTCATAGGAGGTCAGTTTTGTTTGCTTGAAAAACGAATCACATTGCCTACACTGAGCGGCTTGTCTTATCTAACTGGCTCACAAGAGGGAAGGAGCACGCTCAAGTGGAGGGGGATCCGATGGGGCCGAACCAGTGCACTGAAAATCGATAACCGGATGAAGAGGGTGGTGCCAGGTGGCGCCATATAGTCTGCGATTGGTCCGCTTTCTCTTGCTTAGCCTGCTCTTCCACAATCGCGGCGGCAGGCAACGGAATCTTAAGAATGACGCTAAAACGGATCCTCAGCGAAATAGAGTTGGCAGAAGGAGGTCTTAAACGCGCCGAAAGTTCTCCAAAACGTTACACCGCCACGAAAATGTTTATTACACGCAAATAAACCTATGACCACGTGACCACTGGCTACTCTACGGCAGGTGCGAGTAGTCAGTGCCTCAGCGATCAGCGGCAGCCATCTTTTATTCCTTTCGGAACGGGGCAGCCTGCGGGGATTCAGAGGAAAATTCAGATTTGTTCGGCATATTGCATCTTTAACGCGTCACGTCATTTTGACGCCGTGAGTTTTTGCGGTTTTGTGACGTCGTGTGACAGGCAGGTGAAGTGGGCGCAGCCTGTAAACTTTTCACCAATAGCCGAGGGCTAATGGCGAAAAGGTGTCGAATGAGAAATAACTATTTTTCTTTTATTCGGTCAAATCGTGCATAATCAGTGTGTACACGTGTTATCAGATGAGGAGCTAGCACGGTTTCCGTGACGTCGCGTGACAGACAGGTGAAGTGGGGGTGGTCCAGAAATGTTTTTGACCAATCGCGGAGAGCTGTTTGCAGAATTGGAACAGAAAACCTTGGAATAGTTTTACGTTATAGCGCCTGTAAACTCGTTTATCTTTTGTGGTTGGCGAAACTAGCGTTTTAGTAGGCGAACTTGTGCCCTCGAAAACAGGCTAGACTCAAAGAACGATAGCGGCGAACACTGTCGGCGATCGTCAAAAATTTGATCTGCCGGTCAAGCGCCTCGGCTTTTATACACGAGCTATCGAACGTTCCAGTGAAATCGCTAGTGCTCGCGTGTCGTCAAGAGAGTTCTAAACCATTCGCGTTACGCATACATGCAATCAGATTACACAAGGTGACAACAGACCGCGGATAGAACCATCAATAACATCCCATCAACTTCAAACTCATGCAGCCGCGTCCCATGCTGAGCGGTAACATTTGTTGGACGGCGAAAAGCGCTCATCAGAAAAAGATCAACCTATCACTGATGATGGGTAGCGTGCAGTGATTGTACACCTTTATTTTCTATGATAGTGATAAGCGCACAGCCTGGATCTTGCAATGCCTGCCTTGTGCATTCAACCAGTTTTTATTCTTCTGTAAGACTGCTTCTCATAATTAGTGTCCCCTGTGAGTAATTAACCTAGACAATCTTACTCCTTTACAGAACCTGAAGGCTTACTGGCGATCCCGAACTCTAGTTCCTTTACCAGGCTATTGAATATTATCTTTGTTTTCTGCATATTAATCTTCAACTCCACTCTTCCACTTTCTCTGTTAGGCTCCTCAATCATTTGTAGTAATTCGTCCCCAGAGTTGCAGAACAGGACAATATCACGCGGAAACCGAAGCTTGCTGAGATATGCGCCGTTGATTCTCACTCGTAAGCATTCCCAGTTTAATAGCTTGAATACTTCTTTCAAACACACAATGATTGTGAGAGATTGTGCCTCCTTGTCTAACCCCTTTCTTGACAGGTAACTTTCTGCTTTTCTTGTGGAGAACCAAGGTAGCTGTGGAATTTTTGTTCATTTCCCAAGCTGTTGGGGTACGCCTACTTTACTCCTTGACTACGTAATATCTCTATCACTGCTGGTATCTCTACTGAATCAAATGCTTTTTTATAATCTGTAAAAGCCATAAAGAGAGGTTGATTGCACTCTGCAGATTTCTCGATTACCTGATTGATTACATGGATGGGATCCACTGTCCGACGCTAAAGCCCGCCTGTTCTTTTGGTTGGCTGATGTCAAGTGTAGCCTTTATTGTCTTGGAAATTATTTTGGTGAATACTTTAAATAATATTAAAAGCAAGCTATTGGGCCTATAATTTTTTGATCTTTAGTGTCTCCCTTCTTGCTGATTAGTATGATGTTGGCATTCTCCCAGTTCTCTGGTACACTTGAAGTCGTGAAGCATTTCAGACATAGCTGAGTTACAAACATAGTTAAATAGTGAATCAATATGCATTGCAGAAGTTTAATTGTCAATTGGCAATTTATTTTGCCATTCATATGTCAGTGTAGAATATCTGACTGATGTTTCTGTTGTGGTGTGTGTTACAATAAGAAGTTCTAGACGGGATGGATGAATGACATCAAGTTTTTTGATCACGTATGAAATATGGGAGAACGTCCACAGCGAAGATCATGAGGCAAGCTCTAGCTTTATCATATGACTGACTGTCAGGGTGTCCAAGACGCTAAATACATAGTTGGCGGTGCCTTGTGTAATCCAACTCGCTAATGTTGTATACTAAAATCGTGAATAATTACCGTATTTGCACGTAAGTAACATGACAAGTAGTTTAACTCGAGGAGAACTCACGGACTGCCAGAAAAAGAAATACGAACTATAGAACTTACTATACCAACAGGAATTATGACTATGAAAAGGGAAACTGCGCAAAAAGAAAGAAACCGATGCCCTCAAGGCTTTCATCATCGTTACTTTGAAGGGGGAGAGAGTGAGAGACGTATTTATCCCTGTAGGCGAGGACGACGTCGTTGTTCATAACATGCAAGGTTGTTGCACAAACATCATCAAAGGGGAGGCATCGATTGCGATATGAAATTAGTAGAGAGCTATATGAAGTAGGAATAATAGTTTGATCAGCCGTATAAACTAGTAAACATTCGCATACTAATTAAATTTTCAAGCATTGTGTCAGCACGCACAGACAGACATGAAGCCATCACACTCGATCGCCGCGGACACTCGCTGTCAAAACGTTGGTGTGAGGAATCACGGCTTCAGCTCGCGAAGCGACCTTCATGCGGTCTATCGGTTGAACAGAAACTGAGCGGCGACAGTGGTGTGAGGCGACGACACACATAGGGGGCCAGATCGTTTTCAAGGCCCCCGCGTCCGCGTGCTGCGGAGAAATACGCGGTTGCTGGTGGAATACCACACCGCTTCCCTCCCTCTGCTCCCCATGGAAGCTAGGGCACGAAGGAAGACGACGCGCTTCCTTGCCGCTTTCCTTCCTTGCGCGCGCGAGATTCAGTCGCGATCGTCGACTTCCTTTGAACGATTTCACTCGCATATACAGCATACGACGGGCGGCGACCGTCTTATCACCCTTGGACTTTACACGGAACATCATGACGACGCGATGCCGATGACGAAATTGCGCCTGGAGCGTCCATATAATTGCTATCGTAATAAAATGCCCGTGACATAACTAAAGCCGGCAAAGACATGCGCAGATTGAGCGGTGATGCAGTGTGTGGCTTGGAAGACCATTCATTTGACGTACCGCACAACAGCGCCTCTTCTAGCGTTCACATAATTTACTGGGTAAATAGTGATGAATGTTCATTATGAGCTTAGATCACATAAGCTTAGTTTGTATGAAGGTACCGGTCTTAATTTAACCAAGGGAGCAAGTGTCGACTGGAGAAGCCTTCCGCCGATAGCTGTTCTCAAAGCCTATGGCAATACAACTTGACGAAGCAATATTTTTTTTTATCGACAAGTGCAGCACGCTAGTGCGGGCTGATATGCTTTATAGAGGGTTCGTTTTTTATTTTACAACACGGAACTGTACACACAGCGATAACCGCTCGCATACCACGGCCGCCAATGCTGGAGCCGCGTACTTTTGCCGCTAACAGTATGGCCGCCGGAGGTTCATTCTATCCCGTAGGCGGCGGCTGGGGCTGCCATTCTAAGACATATATATTTTCTAATTCGTATTAAACATGAATCGAGCCCCGCGGCGCTCCACGCATGTGGAGACGGTAGTTTCGGCGGAGTGTTTTATGTCGTGGGCGAAGCGGTGCGGACTGCTCAAGTGTTTCGAGTGGCGTTCACCGCCGGATTGAGTTATGGAGACGCATGGTCCCTTGGCTGGGAGGGGAAAGTGCGCGGTTGGGTGGACAGTGCGGGCAGAGACTTGGGGGACAACGCACTGATCTCCTTAGTGCCTGATCGCAGCGACGGAATGCCCCGAGGTCTTTGCTCAGCAGCATTCATCAATCATGTGCACTCGCTTTCCTTATTGAATATGTATACTCGCAGTGTAACCTCGAGTGTCTGCAATATAAATCAGTCGGAGTTATTCTCAAGCACGATCGTGAGTATTTAGCTATTGGCTAAACATTAGCTATTGTTGAGCTCTCCTTCCACAACTTCATAGTCCTGTCAGTTTATTTCCTTTCCCTTTATCCTCTGGTAACTTCCTCACTAGTTGAGGAGGGAAGGTGTTTTAATGTCCGGAGTCGGCGCCCCTCGATGACTCGAGTGCACGGTGGCAGCGCGAAGGAAGAGCCGTTATCGAGCAAAGAGGCGCATTATTCAGATGGCTAGGCGTCTGTCCGAGTCCAGGCACGAAACTCCGCTCTCCCTCACACAGCCAAACATGACATTTTAAACCCTCAGTTGCATAAAGGCGTCGCAAATCAGCCATGGAATCATACATGCGACTTCACATCATTGCAACCAATAGCACAACCATCTTCGTGCCGCACACGGCTTGGTGGAAACAGTGGCACACTTTACAACAAACCAGGCGATAGGATTGCTCAAAGACACGTGTCCTCTCCTTCTCCCCTACGTTAGGATCCGAGTGTCAGCCATTCATGTCCTGCCCTTTTCTCTTGCAAGCGGCCGCCATACTAGCTGCGAGAATGTTTCCATGAAACCATGGCTTATGGACTGCATGTCTGCCGGACCGTGGGCTGCCCCGCCAGTACTGAGAGAACTCTGTTTCCCGTGCAGCTGTCGGCCGGTTCGTTTGAAATCCAAACACCCTAATTGGGACCCGATGGCGATCGCACGCAAATGCACCCATCGGTCGTAGCCGGCTAAGTGGTTGTAAAGCTATCGCCGTTTTCACAGGCATTCTCAGAATGCGGACGCGGATGCCAAACGTTGACACTCAAAGCGGCTAAGCAGTGTCGCGTCGCCCAGTTTCCGTGACCGCGACGGTCGACGGGATATGTGGCAAGCGCATGGGCATTAGTGGTGGCGGTGTCCTCAAGCACCCCCACCTTTTAGCTCCACGCCCGTCTCCCCGAACGCTACCCTTCACGACCAAAAATAACGTACAGCGCGAAAGACAAGGACTGCGAAGACGACATACACAGCGCTGTATGTGTGGTCTTCGCAGTCCTTGTCTTTCGCGCTGTACGTTATTTTTGATCATGAATTACCAACTAGCTCAAGCAACCACCCTAGTTCGCTACCCTTCAGCTCGGACCGTCCACCCTTTCGTTCACATCTGGTGCCTCTTCTACGGGGCAACCCCTAATCCGATTTCTTTCCACGCGTGGGTGTTTCCCACTACAGTCTTCGCGGAACCGGCCTGCGTCCTTCCTTTCCGGTTATTGGCCGATACACCAGCGTGTGAAATCGTGCTGCGCTTTTCTGTAGTCGCCTAAACTGGGCCACACAACAACAGCAAGACCAACTCCCTAACCTCAAACTGAGTCCGTCTACGCACCAACTCAGTTCGCACTGAGTGCCGAGTACTTTCGCCAGCTAATGTATTTGATATACAACCCTTAGAAATTGCAACTCAAGTTACTCTAGCAGATCGCCTTGCAATTCTTTCTCTGCTTACGTGATGCGATCTCTGTTTTACTTAAACAATGTTTTCACTTCGTCGAGATGACGCATTCTTTTTTTTTTACATTTCCAGAATACATTAGCCGAACTAATGACGCCGGCTTCTATTTTTGCAACCGCATCTGGCCAAGTAGCGACAAATGAGTATCACAGTGCGAAGGAGAAGAACGGCTTAAGCTATATATCTGAGGCGTGTCTACGATATGCTTGGAACCCCGAGGAAGGGGTAGAAGACATCCTCGCATTTCTTTCGCATATTAAATTGGACCTCCGCAACATCACAGAGGACACAACTGAGGATCCGCTGGAGCGCATGATTGAGCTCTCTTTCGAGCATGGTCTGGACGTCCTGGTCTCCTTCTCGCTGGACTACAACGTCACCGGCGACATCTATCACGCCTTTGTTGTCCAGGTTGGTTGCGCATTTGCGCATGGTAGTAAAACGCTGGGTTAACTTGATTTTAGCCGTCAAACTTAAGCATGTTTCATTGCGTTGTTTACGTGCTTCCATTTTTTGTATGTTCTACTTTAATGGAACGTTTGCGACATTTTTGAAACACGTAGCAGAACGACTGTGAATATACGATGCATCATCTTTTCGCTTTTGATTCCAGCGACACATACTTGAAAAAATATTGCTTGTGATTATTTCAATAAAAGCTTTATCTTCGTTTGATTCCACTAATCAATTTTCAGGGATATCATGGTAGTTTATAGAGAAAATGCTGAGGAATTATACAAGCATTTGAAGAGATAATATTAATTTTCTTTCTGGATACGGTACGCAATAACGCTGAAGGTCAAGGCTGCAGCATTTGTCTGCAACATGATTGGAGAATATTGGGACGCTGTCTGTAATACTCGCACACCTGTTGACGTGTAATTACCTCAAGAAGAATTGCTTCTATAACTCACGATATAACGGTGCTTAAACATCTATATTTTGAAGGTAGTGATATATTACTGAAGTTGCTTATTCTCGGTCAAAAACCATAAACGGGGTAAAGGAAGGTGACAGAGACGAGACAAGCACCTGACCCGCCTTTCACGCCTTTCTTAGGCCCCGCCTACTGCGCTTCAACAAAGTCAAATATGCATCCCCAACTAGCCCAAAAATCTACTCTTCAAAAATACTTCCCAGTCGAGCACACAGCGCATGCAACCATGGTGCTACAGACCACGCAGACACACCGGCATGCGGGCGTAGGGACAACACAGAGGCATTGATCATAAATAAAACGCAGTTCTGCCCTAATGTCGAGGCGTCAGTTGCGATAGCGAAATGTTAGCTGCACGAAGTAATAGTTTTACGAAGTATAATAGTACGAAGGATAATAGCTTTATTGGCCGCGAAAATTCGCAAAAGTTTGCTTACTAAAAAATTTAAGAATCACGGTGTCACGTTCGCACAGGAAAATACAAACACATCTCAGTCGATCACCGCAGACCCTCGCTGTCAAAGCACTGGCGTGACGAATAGCGGCAGCAGCAGCAGCGAGCTTCGTGCTGTCCCTTGTCTTACCGCGTACTAAGCTGCGAAAATGTAGCTCACATGAGGGGCCTAGACTTTGTGCTCATCGCCAACTGCTCTCAGGATTGCACCCACGTGACCGCGCTCAGCCGCGCCATACGCAGCCGCCGATGGTATAAAACAACGCTGCGCCTCCTTCCCGGTGCCTTGACCGCGACCGAGTACGGCGCGCTTTCTCCCCGCTTTACTCCTTTGCGCGCCCGAGATCGTGCCACGAGCTTGAGCTCCCCCTCGCACCCATAGTATGCGGCGCGCGGCCACGATTTTAGCACATCCGTACTTTATGCAGAACGAGTGTGTCCCTATGGTTGCTATCGCAATGAAACAAACACTTCATTGCGCCTTCCCAACAAGATGCCCTTGTTTCCAGAGCCCTGGATAAGCAGGTATCAAGAATTGAAAAGATCTAGATTAGAAAGAAGCCGAGGTAATTAATCTGTGCTTAAAGCACTAGCCTCCAGCGTCCGGCATCCGGTGTCCCTTGACGTGGCCCTCTTAAGGGACGCCAGTTCCCACAGCTTCCACTACGGTCCGTATCCCGCAATTGGCTCTCCGGAACCTTATATTGGCGTAGGCACTCCCTTGCAATACTTACTCTCCCCGAGAAGGGGTCGTTGTCACTCGCGGGGATAAACATAATGTCGAGCGAGAGTATATCGGGCTGCCTCAAGGCGCAAGAAGCACAGGAATTCCGGCATTTGCCACGCCCAACGTAGAAACGCTCAGTTGACCTACCTAATCGCAAAACATGTTTATGTCCATGCATGCTTGACTGTTGCACTTCGCACGGATTCAGAGGGAATATTGAATTTTCATTGAATAGGATGTACCGAATTGTATACAATCGGACTCATGTCTGCGTTAATTGAGATTTTTGGGAGCTTTTTGCCGCAATTGGCATCAGTCTTATGAATTCACCGAATACTCATACCTCCGGAACTGTCATTTTTTCACCTGTACTAACCTGTTGCCCAGTTACCCAGTACCCAGTTTCCAGTTCTATATAGTAGAGCAGACCGATTATGTAATAACCTATATATCATTTAGGCATTGATTCCAATAACATTTTATTTATAACCAAAAAATAAAAAAGTGTCACTATGCTAATTCAGCTTTAAATAAAGTCAGCCCTCATTGTTGCTTTTTTTTTTCAAATGCACTCTGCAATGCCATAAATAATGTGAACAAGCACTTATAGTCTCTCTTTGTGTCCTTCGGCATTATAGGGCTATAGGCTACGGGGAGGGCGTGTACGTAGCATGGACTCAGCGATCACGAACAACTGTAGTCAATAAATTATGCTTATAGCTACTTTATGTTAGATTTACAGCCACTGAGTTGTTATTATTCGCTGCAGATCAATGCCAGCAGCGAACTCGAAGAGTTCTTCTCGTCCTTGGGATGCTTGAATGAGGAGGCAGTAGATGACTTCTACCAGCTTCTGCTCAGACGCTACGCACTCGTTGAAGACTCTGAGATTCTTCAGCACTTACAAGAAGCCGACGCTGATAGTGAGTTACTCGCAGCTTTGGATGCAGGGTCTCAAAAGGTGCCCAAAACATGGATGAGTGAGGTTCTGCAAATACATCGAGACTGCCGATTTCATTGCTAAAGCTATTTCCAGAATTGTTAAAACACTACAGCGGAAAGCAACTATCCTAAATAAATATGGGATTGATGGACGCTGACCCTTACAAGCACACTCACGAAAATTAGAACGATACTTTCTCTGCTGCCTCCGGTATATGCATATATCTCCTGCCAAGCGTAAGATTTCGCCCATGACTAGTTATGTTTGCTGGCTGAAAATATCTTGCGCCTACGTCCAGTGGCCTGCCGGAGTTTCGAATCGCGTTACAGTAAACGCTGTAAGTTTCTAAATAAAGGGCCTCTTTGATGCTACGCTTTAACTAGACACTCTCACTAAAATGGCCCTTCGTAACATTTTCTTTTATAATAAGCCTTCGCCATCACAATCGGCAACTAATGGTTTATGGAAACAACCGACGTTACGCATTGCGCTACCTACTGGATACTTAAAGGAAGATCACAGTCCATCTATACGCATTGCTCTGTTGCAGGATACACATATTTTATGTCACTTGAGAGGAAGCTTTAACTCGGGTGCTCCTATCTAAATACATGTAAAAGGAGAATTCGATTTTCTCGGCAACCACTGCACCAAATTTGACGACGTTTATTGCATTTAAAAGGAAAACTTAAAATCTAGTGAGTGTTGGTTTCGAATGTTTTAGTTAGGTCGTTAAGCTTTTATAAAAAATTGTCAAAAATTTTTTGAAAAACGAGACTATCAAGTTTACAACTGTGTAGCTCAACAACGAAAAATGATAATACGATTCTTTGAACTGCAACTAATAGTGCATCTAAAGCGGACAAAATTGATGTGTTACACATGAATATAAAAAAAATTAGTGATATCGAAATACAGCTTTTGCAGAACCCTTGTAAACAACGTAACCGATTCATGTAAGATATAAATTGACATGGAATTTGTCCACCTTAAATTATCTAATGGATGCCTTTTAAAAAACCACTATATTAGTTTTTGATGTAGAGCTATGAATTTGTAATCTTCGTGCTTCTATTTTTTGAAACTGTCGAATATTTGAAAATATTTTTAACAAAACGCCAGCCCTAAATCGAAATTCCGCTTCCAACAGTCACTAGAATTTAACTTCCTCTCTTAGATGCTACAAATTTGATTAAAATCGGTTCAGTGGTTATTTCAGAAAAACGCTTTTGCGGTTTGCATGTATTTGAATAGGCCGCATCGGAGTTGGGCCCGAGCTAAAGCTTCCTCTTAAACTGAGAGCTAGTGCAACTTGTGCAACATAGTCTGCTTCCATTTTGAGCCCACGGTTATTGATAATGATGATGTGCACTTTTCATAACTGATTCTGGATCGGGTGCATTTATTTTTCAGTTTCCGACATCCTGAATGCAACCACTGAATCCGGCACCCAAGCCAAGAAAAGCATAGCAGACCTTGCTAGAGCCACAGGCGTTACAACAGGTTTGCGACTTCCATGTTAAGATACTGTGTTAACGCCAAACGAAATCACAGCGCAAAAAAATGTGTCTATTTTTTACCCACAGGAATAAAAGCATCTAAACAGTGAGCGTTAAAACACATTTCTGCCATCAATATACAGTAAACGTATTCATACAATGCATCATGGGCTGGCCATGATCAATTACGCGAGCGTTGTGATCATATGAACTAAATCCTTCTCCTAGGCGCTGTGCTGCCCGCCTTACCGATGACGTTACAATAAGATGCCTCCGTTGTCCGTGGTGGACTCGTCATATTTCTGAAGCCGGGGCTATGTTAGTGTGGGATCTGGAATAGCTAGGTAACAAGACACCATTAGATAGGATGGGTCTATTTATATATTAGAGAGCTGCCGGATACTCCCAGTGTTTAGTTCTTTTCTATCGCTTAATATTTAGGGACTACAATGTAGTCGTGTTCAAAACTAATTCCATCCTGTTTGCGGTGATTGCCTTCGGTTGAAGCATCTATAAGTTACACTGGACTTCGTTTTTGCGTACAAAAGATACCTCTAAGAAACTCCTTGTGTGGATCACTTCCGTTTCTTTTTTTCGTTGTATGTTATTTAACAGCAGTTTCATCAGTGTCATCGGCAATGTAATACTTCATGCCCTATTTGTCTTCATACAAAGAATTTGGGGTGCCTTAGGTTTCGTCAGGCTTAGAAAGAAGACCACTCGGCAACTCCAAGTGGTGATAGCTTTTTTTTTTGCGGAATGCATCAGGTCTGCGCAGTGGCTGACTGAATTAACCTGCTCGTGACAAGATATTTTCCTATCCTTAGCAAGCACGAGTTCTTCAAAAACAAAATTAGCGCCTGCAGATTTGTATCGTGACGTCTCACCTTCCGCAGACCGCTGGAATGTGCTCCTGGCTAGTTGCTGTCCTAACCAATCTACGTGCAACGAATACGTGGTGACGAACGAGCGGGCGCTAGCCCTGGTGGCCTACGTGGCTCGAGCCGGACAAGCACTCAGGATGCGACGCCTGCTGGCGTGGCACGTGCTACGTCACTTGGTCGGACCGAAGGCCGATATCTTGGCGGCACTCAACCACACGGGTTTGGGAAGCGATCTCCAGGAAGATTACGACATCGCGGTGAGCTTATATTTAATACTCGTGTTCGTTCGTGCATTTCACCTGTCATGCTTACCGTCGACAACTGAAATGAAAAGAAAAGAAGCAGTGTGCAATAGTTGCAATACTATGTGAAGTATCAACAAAGAAAGTTTTTCTGCACTGCAGTTGAAAGCGAACGATGATGAGAAACGTAGAGCACATTAAGAACCAGTGTACCATTCTAGCAGCAACAATGCGTGAATAGAGATGCCAGATCAGTGATGAAGCTCGGGCACGCGTCATGAGAAGTTAGAATAAATTTATATGCATACGAAAGGCAAATTTCTAGAGAGGAGGTTGCAGTTCTAAATATAAGATACAGTTTAGGCAATATGTTTTATGACATTCGCTACCGTGGAATAACTTAAAAAGAAAAAAAAATACGGGAAAAATGGTTGCTTCCATAAATAATAAATGAAGAAATAATTGACCACTGAAAATAGAGTGTAGGAATAATCTGGGCAAATACGTAGGTTGATGCGCCACTTCCCTTATTACTTTGCATATCTAAGTATTGTTTCTTTAGCAAATGCTTTCTTTAAAACCTTAATGTGCTTTTTTCATCGTCTTTACAGACAAATCCTGAAAGCAAATGTTATTGGCTTTTGGAGAAACTGGACGGCATCCGCTACACTGCCATAGACCTTTTTGAAGGTAATTGTATTGCCTGTAAACTGCGAGTGCCATGTTGCCGAGTTAGCATAAGCGGATGTGTCGCCTGCACCAAAGTGTTAGGCAGGCTCATATTTTTTCGCGCAGTGAATTACGTAATGAGTCAGGCCAGTTTCAGATTCTGTCAGACCTTGCGAAAATGCTCAATAGACAACGCTCTACTTATGAAGAAATAAAAGGCCTTTCGGGGAGAGTCAAAGTACTGGAGCAAAGTATTGATGCGAGTTCAACTGGCCACGCTATGAAAGTCCCGTCTGCCGAAATAGAGACCTTGAAGGCTGCTTTTTATGACGCCGAAAAGAGACTTTGAAGGGACAATATTTGGTTGTATGGTTTCTCTGATAACATATCAGAGACGTGGAAGCAGTCGGAAGACGCTATTGTGTCATCTTGCGCTACCGAACTCCGTAATTAAATCGACCCAGTTAACATCGATTATGCTCACAGGCTTGGCTCTTTCCGAGAAGACAGAGGTCGTCCCATTGTTGTGCGGTTTGTCAGGTATAGACAAGGATGCAGTTCTTGGTTTGTGTTACAAGCTTAAAGACACTGAATTTTATGTTCGCGAAGACCTTTCACGCCCACTTCGTCTTGTCCACAAAAAGCTTCTCGAGTTTGGTAATGCCCAGAACTTATGTTTTAAACTCGCACACAATAAACTGGTCATTGGTGGTAGAAGCTACGCCTACAATGCTAGCTCAGATACTATGGTTTTACAAAAAAAAGTAGCACGTAATCGATCTCGGCCTTGTCAACCTGCACGTGATGCCCATAATATATTGTACCTCCCGTTTTTCTCGCGTCATGATTCACCAGTGTCATGCTAGAATTGTCGAAGTTTAAATATTAAAAATGACGAACTAGCTGCTTTACTATCCTCTTCGAACGAGAAGAAAGGGGGTTAACAAAGGGTCCCGATTATATTAGTCGTATCATAAGAAGCCAACAAACATTGACACCAAGGACAACATAGGTGAAATTACTTGTGCTTAATAAATGAAATAAAGAAACGAAGAATTAATGGAAAATAAAGTGGATGAAAAAACAACTTGCCGCAGGTGGGAACCGAATACACAACCTTCGCATTTCGCGTGCGATGCTCTACCGATTTAGCTACCGCGGCGCTGTTTTCCCATCAACTTTCTTGGGTATTTACGTGTCCTAGTAGAACCCTGGGAGTGTTAGCCAGCGCCACCACACACAGACCTTGGCGGCAGACGTGGGACGTCCTTTTTGCCGCAGGCGTCACGAGAACGTCATCTTTTTGGGTGAAGGCAACTGGTCAATAAACCCACATATGCTACCTGAAGGCATCAATGTAGCCGGATTCGTGACCCTCGTTATCTAATAAACGAGAAAAAAGGGGGTTAACAGAGGGTCACGATTTTATTAGTCATATCATAAGAAGCCAACAAACATTGACACCAAGGACAACATAGGGGAAACTACTTGTGCTTAATAAATGAAATAAGGAAACGAAGAATTTATGGAAAATAAAGTGGATGAAAAAACAACTTGCCGCAGGTGGGAACCAAACCGACAACCTTCGCATTTCGCGGTTTATTGACCAGTTGCCTTCACCCAAAAAGATCACGTTCTCGTTCAGCCTGCGGCAAAAAGGACGTCCCACGTCCGCCGCCAAGGTCTGTGTGTGGTGGCACTGGCTAACACCCCAAGGTTCTACTAGGACACATAAATACCCAAGAAAGTGGATGGGAAAACAGCGCCGCGGTAGCTCAATTGGTAGAGCATCGCACGCGAAATGCGAAGGTTGTCGGTTCGGTTCCCACCTGCGGCAAGTTGTTTTTTCATCCACTTTATTTTCAATTAATTCTTCGTTTCTTTATTTCATTTATTAAGCACAAGTAATTTCCCCTATGTTGTCCTTGGTGTCAATGTTTGTTGGCTTCTTATGATATCCTCTTCGAACAAAGATAACGTTATGGGCTGTTAATCTTGCTTAGATGAATTCATTTCCAGCGCTGAAGTGTCTCCTTCTGAATATGTACCTTACCGAAAAGATAGAAACACACGGGGAGGAGGCGTGTCCTTGCTCGTAAGACAACATGTAGCAAGCTATGCGGTCGCTATCGCTGATATCAAATGTGGGTCAGTGTGGCGTAAAGTGGTACTTGAGAATCATAACCACCTCATGATCGGTGCGTTTTATCGCCCGCCTAATGGTGACTTCCATTTTCTTAATGCTCCGTCGAAGTTTCATTATTTCCTGATCGGAGGAGACCTTAACATGCCTGGTGTTCGGTGTCGTAATGAATTGCCAGTGCTATCCTCCCACCCGTGTTTGTCTAATGCTTTCAATGAATTTATGTCAACACATGGCCTTCTTCAATTTGTGGCAAAGCCGGCGACACGACAGAATGGGCCAAGCTCATCTCTTGGCCTTTTGTTCTCAAACGCCCCTTCGTGCCTCCAGTCTCTCTCGGTTGAACCTGGAATAAGCGAGCGTGACGCTGTGGAAGCCCGCATTGCGAGTCCAAAACCGATCATCCCTGTGCCGCCGCCTCGCAAAGTCTACAACATTGAAAGAGAAGGTTATGATAATATTATCCTTGCCCTTCAATGTTAACTTGACAGCTTTGTTCAATACAGCACTACCGGAATTTTTAGTGAGTTGTGGTCGGACTTCACACATAAGGTTCTGGACCTAATTGACACTTACATATATCATCTAAATTCTTTCGACAAAACGCAAGATGTACAAGCTGTGGTTCATGAAAGAAATAAACAAACTTATGAACAAAAAATCGTACGTTTAGAATCTATAGAAGCCTGACTAGCTCGCCTGCTTTCTTCAGACTTGAGCAGTTGAGTGCGGAAATAAACTCTAAAATCAAATTAGAAAAGAAGAGTTCTTTCTCTTACTTGAACCACGAATCACAAGTAGTTCAAAAAAATTTGTGGAATTAGCTTAAGGCAAATAATAAAGATAAGGTCGGTATCCCACCGTTAACAGGTGAAGGTAGGATCCTTATCAGCGATGAAGACGAGGCAACCTGCTTTAACGAATATTTCGCCTCTGTTTTTTCGGACTCATCTCCAAGGCCTACCCCAGTTACCGGGGGTGTCATTTCTGAGGTCATGCCTGACATTACAATCAATAGGTCTGCTATTCCTAATCTCCGGAAGCTAAAACATAATTCTGTTCCTGGCCCTGACGGAAAACCAAACTTTGTCTTTAAATATTGTGGAGACATCATATCTGATTATTTATCCGTGCTGCTCGCAAAATCCCTGGGCCCTTCTGAACTCCCGCAGGAGTGCAAAATAGGAACTGTAGTGCCTATTTTTAAGAAAGGATGGAGAGACCGCGTCTCGAACTACAGACAAATTTCTTTACCTAGCGTTTCTTGTAAGACACGTGATTTACACTAACATTTGTTCCCATCTTGATGATAATAATTTCTTTGTCGACTATCAGCATGAGTTTAGATTAGGGAGATCTCGTGTTGCACAGCTAACTGCGTTCTCCGAAGGCATATTTAGCTTATTCAATAATGGTTTACAAACTGACAGCATTCTTGGTTTTCTGAAGGCATTTGAGAAAGTTTGTCACACTCTTCTCTTTCATAAACTGTCCGCTCTCGGTTTACCTCGAAATATTCTTCTATGGCAGCAAAATTATGTAACTGACCGTTCACAGGAAGTAATCATAAATTGAGCTTCATCTATTGCCGCTCCTGTGTCATCCGGAGTACCACAGGGCTCTGTTTTAGGGCCTCTTCTTGTTCCAATTTATAATTATGATATTAGTTCTGGAATAACATCCAATATCAAGCTATGCGCTGACGACTGCGATTCATACCGGGAAATGAAAAACGATTCAGTCTGTTTAGCTTTACAGTTAGATCTCCATAATATATCCCGTTGGCGACAAAACTGGCTTATACCTCTAAATGTTTGCAAGTGCTTCTATATCCGTTTCACCAAAAAACGTAACCGAATGCAATCAAGTTATCACATTAATGGTCAACCCCTCGCCACAGTTAACGGAAGCTACATGACCGGAAGTTACCTTTTATTCAGATTTGTCATAGAATCGTCAAGTTGAATGTATAACTCAGAAGGCAGGTCGTGTTCTTCACGTTATTAAAAGAAACTCAAAGTATACCCGGCAAAACGTTATGGAAACATTGTATGTAACCAATGACCGGCCTACCCTCGAATATGCCTGCGTTGTGTGGGACCCACATACACAGCATCTCATTATTAGTTTAAACGCTATCCAGAACCGCGCCGCTTGCTTTGTAACTAGTGGTTACCAATTTTTCACTGGAATCTCCTATATTAAACGTCGAATTAACTGAATGGACCTTTCCTTGCGCCGTGAATGATTTCGCCTCGTATTTTTGCGGGACGCACTGCATAATGAAACGCCGTTAGTTTTAAGTAGATATTTACAGGCACCGAGTTACGTATCTGAGCGACGAGATCACAGCTTAAAGAATAAAGAAATTTTTGCTCGCACGTCTTTTTATAAGAACTCGCTTTTTCCGCGTACTATCAGTGATTGGAACCGGCTGCGTTCTGACATTGTTGAAACTGCTGCTGATCGTGCAAGGTTTTCCGATATGCTTCGTCAGTATGTAAAGCTTGTTCACTTTTTTTGTGTGTGTCCAATGATTGGTTACCCGTGTTTGTTGCTTGTGTTTATTTATTACTTTGGTGCAATGAATTGCTTGTCTATCTTTCCACACCCTTTACTGTAATGCTCATAAGCACGCTGTATGTTGTGGCTGTATTTATGCAATCTACAAGTTTGGTGCTGCCAAATGTTCCTTTATTTTGCCTCGTCGCCCCTACTGTAATGCCCATCAGGGTGATAAGTAGGTACTTGAATAAAAACATAAAACAAATAAGACACAAAATTTGTACCGGTCAGAAGTAATTTATAAGGGGAAATGAGACGGTCCGCCCAAACGTAGCTAAGTGCTAGAAAGGAAACCCATACGGGTTCCTCGAAATAAAAGCTTTTCTTTCGAGGAAACCATATAGGTTTCCTTTGTTGTACCTAGCTACGTTCGGGTGGAAGTCTCATTTCTCAATATTAATTACTTCTCTCCAGCTTGCAGGCTTCGGCAAAACTATTCGATCAAATAAGAGCTATCTTTAAAAAAATCTGATGTTCATTCATCAGTGTGTTAACTTATGGAACTTGAACATTTTCTAACCTCGTCTACAAGGCAGTGTGCTTCAAAAAGCACGACATTTTTTTCGCTATAATCAACTTAAGCACAAACTCTACTTGTACGCTCTACAGAGGTGTTCTGCAAAAACAAGCGCCCATTTCCCGCACTATGATATTGCGACGCTTACTGCTTATCTTGTCTTATCTTATCCTGGTACAGGTATGGACGCTGTATCTACTCACACTATCGCGAGTGTGGCGAGCTTGATGGTCCAGTTCCAGAACGCCGCAGCCTCAGTATTCAACAGCCCCCAGAAAAACGAAAATGGCGGAGCCACCAAAAATGTTACGCAGCGGCGTGAAGTGGTCATTCCCGGGGGAAACACGAGACAGCTTCTCGACGCAGAACCTGCTCACCCCTTCACTGCCTTCACAGCGATCGAAAAGGTTTTTGCTTTCTTTTCAGTTCGCTGTTGACGTCTCTACTCGTAAACTGGGATGTGTTGTGGTATTTAGCGGGAGAAGCTGCACATTGCCAAATTTATTCCAGTAGACCTTCTGCGTCTATTTACCATGACAGTGCTGCAAGTCACTTTATGATAAAATTCATGCGAAGAACCAGTTGTGGAGAGCGAAAACTCCACAACCCGTCAGTTATTGCACCCAACTAATCGCAGCGGCATTATTGCATGCACCGGCTGTTGCCACATTTCGGTCAGAATTAGGATGTAGTGACGTCTCATGCTTATCTTTACTTTTGCGGGGTGGCAGAAAATGTTCATGCTGTACTAAATATAAATGATGTACTCGTTTTTCAGCGTTATCAGAAAAGAATTATCGGAAAGGTAAAAAAACAAATGAATTTATTAGTAATATGTATAATCATACACGCTACGTATGAAAATAATTTATCTGATTTTGCATGGGAAAACCACAATATGAGCGTAAAGCCTGCCAAGGAGAATATCGCCGAAATAATCTCGATCCCGTGTGCTTCTGTCAGATGACACTTAACATAAATTAACTAATATAAGTTGACGTGCATCTTAGTATTCGCCCACGCGGAAATGTGGCCGCGGCGTCAGTGGTATAACCCACGACGTCGAGCCTAACAGCGCATGTTCCTAGGGGGGGAGAGGGGAGGGGTTGTCACCGCAACCCGTACGAAAGACGAAACGAAGTACACGATACGAGCGCTTTTTTCGTTCCTCTGGGTTGCGCTGCCCACCCCTAGGAACACGTTCACTCACCCACTCGCCCAGCTTGCCGTGTTAAAAGCGCAACACCGTAGCAACATACATTAATAGAAACGTTGGTGAAGACGTACGTATCTTTAGCCACTGTGAATATTGTGAATTTGGCCACGCATATCTTTTCAGTCTTTCCTTGACTTACTCGCCCGATATTTGGATGTTGAGTCTGCCGACGTACAAAAGCACATTGCAATACTGAGTGTCCCAAATAATTGCTGCCACAAAGCGACTGTCTATCATTCATGCGAATTGCTTTCACCTGGCAGAAATGTACTCCTAAATCTTGATTAGCTTTGTGCAGCTTAAATTTAACCAATTTCACCTAGCTGTTTAACGAATTGATCAGATTAATGGTGCTGTTTAGGATTGATACGAAGAATAGATTTATTACTTTACGTAATAAACAAGAATTACCGAGTGCCCACTTTTCAGCAGAACAATGGCAACACTAAGGAGGAGCGACAGCTCTCTCTCAAAGGAAGCAGCTTTCCCTTCCTCTGGCTGCGACGCCTCCGAGCATGGCATGCCCTCCCGCCGCTGCTGCAAGCCCTACTTCCGGTCATGGCGTCGTTGGCGGAAATAAAACGCCTGAACGCCTTCTTTCGACTGCCTTATTACGACGCCCGGATATTAGAAGCCTACAACTTTGCTGCACTGGGACACGTACGTTGACCTCACATTCGACTTTCACGGGCATATTTGTGTGGTTGTGAGATTTTTGACAAACTGTATGGCTGCTCTATAGGCACTGTGCTGAGCAAGAAATGATCTTTTTGACTCTTCAAAGAAGCAATGATCAATTAATTTAGGAGGAAGAATCTCGCGCGTAAGCAGTGTTAATTGCAACATGCTTCACATTCCTCCCTTTTGAGCGCACTTTCTCCGTGCAGCTGACGAACGCTGCCTCCGGTTTCGCCATCAGAAGCAAGAAATACATAACGCGGCATTGGACAACTGTTTATACGACGGATAGATGGAAGTTTGGTGGATTGTAATACATGAACTTATGCATCAACTTAAAGGAAATTAAGCGAAATGATGCAGAAACACAAAGGTTCCGCCTTCTAGACATAAAAGTTTTGCCTAATGAGCTCTCTCATTAACGTCGTTTTTTGCGCTTGTGTGTATATCGTCTTGAATCTAAAACAGTGCAAGACACAAGAAGGACAGAACAATACACCCACCGCGCTGGGTACGTCTTTTTTCATCCCTGTCGAGCTTTTCACTGTTACAAATTTGAGACGATCATCCCATAAGACCAGCCTTCGACGCTATGAAGGTATATTTATGTTACGTCAGGCTGCCTTGCGCGTGATTAGTGTCATCCTACGTGTTTCATTTCACTAATAGCCCATAACATCTACCGTGCTCGCGATATCTCGTTCTGACCCCACAAAGCACTCTAACGTGTAACTACTGTTGGGTGGCTTCGTGCCGACATGGTGACACGGCCAGAGAATCTGCAAATCTGGCGTACTTAGCGTCATGTTCCTCCCCTTCCCTCTCTGTTTCGTCTCTCTATTTTTCAATTCGAATTGAGATTTCCCGATATGCTTGGAAACGCCATTGTTAATTATTAAAACTTGTATTGCTGGGTCTGACGGCTGCACACAGGTTGTCGGCCGAGCAATAGCTCGCAAGGTGGATCATCTACGGCGCCAGGATAAATCCATGGACGAATGTTGGCAGCGCTTCTGGGAGAGCTCTGATGTTATCGACTCCAAAAACGTTTACTGCGCGGAAGCTACGATTAATGAGGTGAGAATGACAGGGCTCAATTTACAGGCTTCCGTGAGTCATCCTTCAAACTCACGAACCTACATTCAGAAGAGTACGATTAGGTACACACATGCGCAGGTTCGGTAAGCAGGCAGCTGCTCTGCGCATGCCCGCGACAATGTTCAGAACGAGGTGAAGTTTATCCCAATAAACGTTTATCCCAATATACCGCGCACTTTTGTAATCGATTTATTTTTGGTAACACAAGAAGCACGAAAAATGACGGAAAAATGACGGAAAATTGGGGGTCACAGCACTTGGTGATGCTTGTTTATTTGGCACAGCATGGGTCATAAAACCTACATAGTAAACAGAGGAAAGTAGCCGCGCAATCTTAGAAGGCGCTAAAATCTGGAAGTTGGACTCGTCTTTCGCAGATGATTTCCAAAGAATTCCATAAAATGGTGCAAATGAACAACTTGCGCTAACATGTTGCTTTAGCATAGCACAGCACGTTGAATGTACGCGCTTTCGCTTTATCGCTTCACGAAAATACATATATTGCAGACGTCTTCCTCATGCACTTTCATTGATGGGCATATTTTGTATGTAGAAACGATTGGAAGCGTTTTGGTGTGCAGGTGCTTTTATTCTAAGTGGTGGATAAGCTCCAGTTCTTTCTCAGATGAGGAGCGGACTCGCGCCTTTTCACTTAATTATAGGCTGCGCTGTTTGGGAGTGGCAACATTATCGTCCTTGCAATATGGGCTTGCTCGACAGAGGCTCGTCCGCTTCAGTTTCTTGGGATACTTACAGAAGGTATACGAAACATAGTAGAAAATGATCTCTAAAAATTAATAGAAAAATTGATGCTTCCAGCGTGGGCGACGCATTCATGATTTTTTCTATATTTTTTTATGCATGACAGAATGACACGTGGCGTCAGAAGAGGGTGAACGAAGTCGTCGCTAACGATACGCTTCTGGACCACGTCGTCGGCTTGAAGATGGCCTACCTTGCCCTAGTGAGCTCAACCAAGAGGGCCAGTCTGTCTTACAGTGAACGACAAGTGCTTCCAGGCATTCATCTGTCGAGCAAGCAGCTATTTCTTATATTGCACTGTGCTTTGAGCTGTGCAATGGACGCCAGCCGAGACACCCATCAGTCTATCCACAAGAATAACTGCATGGTGGTGTACAGATCCTTCCGACCTTTCATCGACAAGCCATGCGCACAACCCACTGACGAAAATACGCTCAATGATTGTCTCTACGTATAAGAGAATATTTAAAGCCACACAGCAAATCACGACATCGTGTCTTTCGGCTTGCCTTGTGGCATACTTGTGCGATGTGATGAAGTAATCCTTTAATTTCAACCTCTGGAGGTATTGTGAGAGCTGAAAGTAGTTTCAAATAAAAAGAATAATTGTATTCTTTTGAATGCAACTGATTTTTGCTAGCATGAGTTCCAGACGACCGTTCCAACAACACCATTTCGTTATTTTTAAAAAAAAAGCCACAAGTGCAGTAGCCACCAAGGGTATGCTTCATTTTTTTCGTTCTGTTCCCGTAATGTATTTCTCAGTTGGAAGTAATACGCGCACGTCAACTGCAAGGGTAAGCTAACACCTCTTCTTTTGCGCAACAGATCGAAGTACACGCAATGCGCTTGGCAGATGAGTGGTAGTCTTAATGTCAAATAGAAGAATGAGCCCGTGACAGGAGAAATTAAGTTGAATAAATGGCAAAAAAATTACATGGTCTGACGAAATGAGGAAATTTTCAAGGGTCAGCTGGTGTTGGACAAGTCTATTCGAATACTGGGGAAAGAAGCCTGCAGTGAATGTATATTGGGCTGACGCTGATGCTGCTGCTGCTGATCATGATGATAAAGCAGAACACACGCAAGCTTAGCAAGCAGTAAAACAATGACTGATTACATAGATGTTGCTGGCAGCAACTCGACACTGGGATTGACGAACATGGACAATAATGATGATGATGATCGGCAATAATTTCGCGTACGCACTTCGGAGGATGGGTTAACGGAAAGTTCGGGTAGTCATTTCAGTGCGCTCTGGCACTGCGACAAATGCTATGTAAAAGGGGAATTAGGTGTTACTGATAGCACAAATGGGTTCAATAGATCATATGCAGGATGATCACTTCCATACCAAGTTATTATTTCAGTACAGCTCTAAAGTTGGTTGTTTTACACGAGCTTTGTAGCTCAGCGAAACGACCACACGAATAGAACTTAAAAGTCGGGTAACAGTTGGTAGCTCAGCCATGTTATTATAAAAGGAGATATGAAGAAAGGCTACACAAGCAAAAGAGTGTTGGCGAGTCAGCAAGCAGACTAACAACAAATGAAAGAATAATAAATGTTCGTCGATCTTTCTTATGGTATGTTGCAAGCCATGTGGGGAGTAAGATGTACCATGGCATAGCTACATTGTGTGCCGTAGTTCCCCCTAATCATTTCGAATAAATGTTACGCCTACACTGAGCGCCACAAAGCGCCAGAAACCGGAAGTGATGAACTAAATTGTGGGACACAAACAAAGCACATGCGAGGTCAACTAAATCTAGATGGGAGCTACGTGTGCCTCGGTGACGTTTCTAGAGTAAGCAGGAGGTGTCGAATACATCTAACGTGGCTCCGTAACTAGCGAGAAATGAGGACACGCCATCAGGCCCAAGGCAAACATCGTGGTCCCTTCAAGGCGTGCACCGGGCAGCACCGAACCAGCTCTCCACACTCTATAAACGAACGTTTTAATGCCGTTAGCTTTCCTCGCGAATTTCCCCAGGTTGCGGTGCATGCTTGTCTGCATCCAACTACTTTCGCGCAAGCATGGGTCAGTGAGCACGTGTCGTTCGGTAGGCGTCGCTCTTCAACAAACCTCTTTAATGCCAGCCTGATTCCCGATGTACTTGCGGCTGCGTATGCGCCGTTCTTCGATAATCCGTTTTGACTGCCACTTCTGTCACTGGCTATGTACGGCTACCTTTTGACAAAAAAAAATCCTTCAACATCGCTCAAATGCTGCGCGGAATTGAAGCTACGCCATACATATCCATACAATTTTCTCTTAATGCATATTCAAGCAGGCGGCACGCGCGCACTTTTCGGCGGCGCCGCTATATGGCGCTGCGTTTCCGGAGCAAAGCTCGAAAGAATAACTTGGCTGTACTAGGCGCATCAGGGGTGAAGCGTTTCGGTGGTGATAGCTTTCGTGTGTCGCTCCATTCCTTCAATGCTAATCGCATCAACACCCACGGTCATCGTGAGAAGCTTTCTGGCGTAATTGCTCTATGTTTATGTTGATATGGGGCGGGCGCAATTGCAGCGTCCATTATAAGCAAGGTTTACCATAGCAGCTGTCATACATGTATCAGCTTAAGAGAAATTGTTAAGCTCGAGTTCACTGAGTACGTGTTGATGATGTTTGTTCCGTTAAACGCAAATACCACAAATGTACCTATTTTATAGATGGCTTACTGTTTATTGCGCCAGGAAATTTTGTACTACAACTGTTGTAAATAAAATAAAATGAGACAGTAAGATTGCAACGGAAGCTCAGAGTTTATATTACGACGTAAAAATACCGCAATGTGCATTTATTGACAAATCGCAGTATAGCAACGACGTATTGTGAACCACTGTGGTATAGACGAATATTTGGTGAATGAACGACGTTTAGTACACTCGTAAATAATGTCAATATGTTTTTCTTTTAGAAAGTTGCGTTTCACGAACTTTTCCCCACAAATTCTGAATGAGGTGCAGTTTACGCGAACTTTATGCGTCTTTTCGATGTAGTGAAAGGAATCTTGACACGTTCTGCTTCATCTTTTTCAACGCAGCAATATGCAGTTACATTCTTTAAAAATTGCAGTACTGTAAAGGAAAAGTTTGCTTTCAGCAGTCGTAAGGTATTCAAGGAGCATATTCACGAAAGATTTCCGTTCACAGTTTAGTGCTCTTTGCCGTAGGCCCCCCGTTTTCCCTAATAAATCATCCAGCATCTGGATTGGCTAGAATTTGCTCTTACAAGTTTTCCCGCAGGATCCTAGCGCAAGAGCTTTTTGTGATTATGGGCGGTTGCTTCTACTAAAGGCAACAAAGGTCAAACAAATCAGTGTTTCAGTGCGATTGTAATTATATGGACACTCCAGGTGAATTTCTGTCCTCGTTGCTATACACACGACAGCGGTTGGTGCGACATCTTTGACATAGCGTATTGATAAAAGATTGGGATTTACTATTTGAGATCCAGTAATAAGAACGAATGATTTGATTACTTCAGGAATGTCAGCAAGCGCTGCGTAGGAAGCGTTTTTTTCAGTCATACATCTGCTGACAGAAATAACGAAACATTTCTTGTATTGAGGAAGTGCGTACAGCCTCAGACTGCTCGGCATGTTTTGCAATATTGTTCGCCCCTGTTTTTGCTTAACTTGTCAATATGCCACATCCGATATTTACAAACATACATTGTTTTGACTGGTTGGCATTGTTCTGAAGCTTTCACTTCCAAAGATAGTCACGCTAAGCATATAGTTAAGGTTAAGAGTCGCGTTCAACATCAACGCAGTTAAACTCTTATGGCACGGGTGCTGTGCTGAGGGCGCAGTAAGACAGTGGGCTCTTTGAATCCGTGTCACGATCACCAGTGCTGCAACGCTTTAGGCTGGAGTAATGTTTTTGGATTGTTATGGAAGCCGCGTATGTCAACGACCGTGGAAGAGTTTCTCCTGCTTACCACCATTACTTTGCGTGATGGCTGCTTGCTGGGGCATTTATTCGGGAAGCAATAACAAAGATATTTATGTCCTACGTGCATTTCACTTTCTCCGAGCAAAGTTGAAACATGAAGGGGTTTATAAATTTGTTTATTAGCAAAATAAAGCGGCAACTGTGTTATGAGTGTTGGTGGCGCGGGTCAAGATAATGTCGCATCAGTCGGTGTTACATTACCAATGCTTCCCAGTGCGACAAGTAGAGACAAACAAGACACACTCATTTTGGTAGCAGGCTTCCGTTCAACAGCGTGAGTGTCCATTTTAGTTTGCCTACGTAATTCGGCCGGAGAAACTGGCCGCTTTTTTTTGTTCCGAGAGAAAAAAAATCGTGGTTCCGACAATGATGTCCCATGTAGTGAAAAAGAAAGAGTAACTCATGCTTTTTTTTTCTTGTGCTTAGAAATAACTGTATGCCATCTGCCCTCGACGCTTATACCTAGACAAATGCCACGTGTTGTCAAAACACCGTTTGGTTTGTCACTGCAGAAAACACACATCACATAGGACTATTCTTGAGAGCAAGCTGTGCCATAAAGGCGTTTCTTCGTCTTTTTATATGAGAACAGGAAAGCTAAAAGGTTTATTTATCCGTCTCTCTTTTCTGATGCTGACTTAAGTCTGATATTATCTAGGTGGTGAGATGATCGCTGGAGTCTTTGTTCATCACAAAGGAATCTTTGTTTAGAGTATATATAGTGTTATAAAAAGGCATGTAGGAGGTATTGCAAAGTGTGGAAAGAATTGCATTGCTGCCCGGCTTTTCTTTTTCATTAAGCATGAATAATGTTATGTTGAGGTAAAAACAGCGATGAATGTAAAATTTAACGACACAAGTTCCCTGTAGAATGACATATGCTCGCTCCCATATGTTAAAAGAAACATGGATTTAAGATTCGAAAAAGCACTATAGCCTTCTATCGTCATCGCAGATGTGAATATGGGAAAAGCTACCTTTCTTGCTTCTTCTTGAGCCGGACGTACTTACCATAGAGCTGCATGGCAACAGAAATAACAGGTCACTTAAGCCTGGAGGAGGGCGTCCGTGGCTGAATGCTTTGTCCACTACAGAAGGGTGGCTGTTATTGGTGTGGCGCACAATATCGCACTATAAATCGTATACAGCTCAAAGTTACTATGTATACGCACAATAACGTTTAAAGGGGAGCTTTCCCTGCCAGCTGTGCTGCACCTTTCTCAGCGTGGCTGCCCAATGTTGCTGTCTTGCCCACTACATGACACATTAAAAAAAGCCCTTACGTTTCCCTAGTGGTGTAACTCCAGATACGGAACAGTGGTACGCTGTTGAGTATAGACAACACTGGTGAGACGATATAATAACGTGCTTCTTGCACTCAAGTTGTCTTTGTTCAAGTACCAATAGTCTATCCGGGCCCTCGCCTGTTTCCGCACTGCATATACTCGCAACATTCCGGGTTGATACCTTCCCTCGTAGGTATCTTTTTGCAAGGTGGCGTTGCCACCACTTTTCCGCACCTGAAAAGAAATAGAATAGTTGAAGTAGCCAGAAACAGCGACAAATTTCCACTACGCCAATGTGATCCGGGCAAGCATACTCTAGGAGGTGTTAATTTGACGCTGATATTATTTTATTGCAATAGAAAAGGCAAACGTTCGCCGTCAGCATCTGTGTTGCTGTGTGGATACTCATGTATATGAGCATTTGTGTTTTATATGTAGAGTCATGTTGTATATGCAAGGTAGATTTCGCTACTGTTCTGCGCCAGTGGTTCTTCAAACCCGGCCATTCATTTATATGCAAATTATTGCTCAGGATTGTGAGAGTGGCGGCCCACAATCAGACGTCATTAAACATAACATTCACTGTGCATGGCTTATATGGCAAACATTTTCAGACTAATAAATGTTTATGTTCAAAACAATATCAGTGTTAAATCCTGAAAGGGATGTAATTTTAATGGTGCGGCTCTTTAAGGGCAGAATAGTGCCGATTTTGAGAAGTCATTACCGGTCCTACGAGGCGTGCTAAAGCTTTTAAGCGGAGAGGAAGATAAATAAGAGCCCAGGGTTCGCCGGTGCTCTGAGCCTCTCGCGGTTAAGCAGTTTTTAACGTTTTTGCCATTTTCATGAGAGTCCATTCATCAAGGATGAGCAAGAAGACGCTCTGCTCACGACGACCACCTAAACGGGGTCAGTCGTCTGCTGTAGCGCTCATTTTTTGGACGACGTGCTTTTGAATGCTAGGACAAGTTCGGTTGTTGGGAGAGCTCAACACCGGAAGTTATGGATTTTGACTGCGAGTGAACTGTAGCCGTGGGCTGCCGTATGAAGAAGATGCGCCGTATGTCGACTGCAAAGGCTTCCCTAAATCAGAGTGAGCAGGAATCCTTCATGGTTTCTTACGTGCCGCTCTCGATTTCACAGAGCATCAGCTCCCTCAGCAGGCAATTTCTAACCGAATATACTGAAAGTGTGGCGCCCGGACGAGATCAGTATCAAAGGTCGCAAGAACATCCTGACGATAGATGTAGGAAATAGAGCGAAAGTGAATAAGTTCAAGACCATTCCGCAGTTAAGCGCTCTCCCTGTCCGTCCTTTATTACCCACGGGAAGCCGACAACGACTGGTGCGATTTCCGACGTGGCGCTTGAAATCAAGTATGCCGACATCAATAGTCTTCTGAGGTCATCGGTGCGAAATCTCGAGATTCACTGCTTGGGGAACTCCTGATGCGTCAAGTTAATATTTGCTTCTTCTACATTACCAGCGTCTGTCAAAGTGATTACAAAGTACACCGTGTGCGCCCATTCGCTCCCAGGCCTCTTCGGTGCCGGCGATGTCTAAAGATAGGACACGTGAGCACTATTTGTAGAAGTGAATTCATGTGCTCGCGTAGTGACGGAGAGCATAATACCGTCGACTGTGATGCATCTTCATTTAAATGTGCCAACTGTGCTGGCTCTCACGATGCAATTTCGAAGGAATGTTTAAAGATGATACAAGAACTTCGTATTTTTCGAAAAACGGCAAGAGATCCAATCGTCACGTAAAGAGGCTACTCATTCTGTTAGCCAGATTGATTAACCCTAGCGAAAGTAGCGCCACAAAACCATTTCGGAAGACCTACATAGTGGCGGGTGGACGCCACGAGCACCTCTGCCTGTGCGCATATTGCTAATTCAAGGTCGGTGAGAGCACGCGGCAAATATTCGCTTCCACCAGCTGATAGAGACATTAAATGGCCTTTGCTGCCCTCGAGGCCGACGGCCATAGCAGCGGGCCTTAGAGCGGTCCTCGGCGCCACGAAGCCTAGAATGATAAGAGAAACGAAACCGGTAACACAACGGGCAAGCAAGGAGATGGACACAGTGAGAAGCGTTGAGAAAATTCTGAAGCACCTGGTAGAGTTGATTTGCTTGGTTCTCTGTGGTCTCACGAATCCAGCCGCTAAACGTGCTCTGCAGAGGCTCACCGCGCTGGAGCCGCTTATCGCAGCTCCTTACACGCTGTTAACTGTTCAAAGATTTTTCTTGGCGCCTGGGCTTCTGACGCAGTGGAGGCCCCCACACCAGCTTCGTCTTAGCGCCTCTATCTGAAGGTTCACTTGAACTAGTGACTACAAGGAAGATTTGGAATCTGGCGGTGGCCTAATGGATGACATTTCTGAATGTTTATAACCGAAATGTTGAACTTGCTTTCACCGTTGTTCACCCATCTTTTTATGTCATCATCATCCCTCAACATACCTTTATGACCCCATTCTCCCTCCCCTTGTGCAAAGCAACATGTCAGAGTGCGATGGCTCAAGCCGGCCTCTCTGCTTTCTTTCAAATGACTTCTCGCTTTTTCTCTCGTTAAGAATGCCGCAAATTTTGTTGCAGGCGCGTATTTGACGTCCGCGTTAGTCGGAGCCGCGTGTAATTAATAAACCGTCCCAGAAGGTCAAGCGCATTGCTAAAGCTTGCTTTTGTAGTCGAAACATTTTGTAGGTTCTTCATCACTGCCACCATTTGTAAACATTCTTCGTTTTTTCCTTCCTTTTGTGATCTCGTGAAAGTTAAATATATTCGATTACCAGAAATAAGAATGCAAAATCATGCTGCATTCGCTTTCACTTTGCATTGTACGTGGTAAAAAATGTTTCGAAATAAATTTTAATTCGCAGCTCTCCTTTTTATCCCAAAGTGAAAAAGTAATATGAGGCATAAATTGAGCTAAGCAACAAAAACCATAAACGTGGTGCGAGCATACTTTAGAAACAGCCTAATATTTAAATCTTATCTTTGATATTTCAATGACTCAGCGACTATTCTTACAGTCCACCGAAAATGTCTTTGTACCAATAATGCTAATACGAGCTTACCTTCTTATCTAAAAGTGAAGAGGTAACATCCAGTATAGCTTCAGCTAAGCAACAAAAAGCGTTAACAAGCTGCAAGCAAACTTTAAAAAGCGCTGAGTGTTTAAGTATTACCTTTGATATTACATTTAACGCAGCAGCAATTCTTATATTTCACAGAACACATCTTTGCACCAATATTGTTCCCGAGCTGTAGAACTCTAAATCTCAACTGCAGCCATATCGGTACGAATAAATCGCTCAGGCAATCCTGTGTTTGCGCCTTGGCGAGTAGTCGCTACAGTTCTAGGATAACATCGCGAAAACCAACGCTGACAGAATAGAGATCGCCCCTCCTTTTGTTGAGTAATTAGAGTTTTATTCCTTTTAAAAAGTGGGATTCGAAAGATTTGAGCAACGGATAAATTTAGTGGAATCAAAGTAGGTTCTATGTTATAAAAGAAAAAAAAACAAAATTTTCCTAGATGGCCCATTGCTTTCTTTAAGTGCTAGAAATGGAGCTCTCGTTTTCGAATTTTGTATATTGAACAAATTATTTGTCATAATTTATTGTATATTTGAGCCCAATGTAATGTAACTGGAAAAGCACTTTACTCGTTTTAGGGCTGGCTCATAGGTGTACCGAAAAAGCTTTTTCATGGGTATGCCGAAAAACACTTGGCAGCAGCAGGCATCGCAACAAGGAAATGCCGCTAAGCTAAACTTTTTGGCTGCGCAGATCGGAGCACCGTCAGCCGCAATCGCTGATTTCCAGCACCGTTGTATTGAGAAGCATTCAGATATCCTGGCACTCTCACCAGCACCGGCAATCAACATCACCGGAGACACCTGGTGACATCTCACAGTGCCACCTCTAACTTGGTCGCTTCGTGGCGCTGCCACTACTACGAAAAAAAAGAATCTAGCTGGCCCCGTGCTTGACTTGGTAGCAACAGCCGTAGCAACAAGGAAACACCTCTAAGCCAAACATTTTGGTTGCGCAGACTGGAACACGGTCATCCGCAAGCGCTGATTTCCACCATCGTTGCGGTTACAAGCATTCAGATATCCTGGAAGGTGAACTTCGCGCTCACCAGCACCGCCAGTCGACATCACCGGAGACACCTAGTGACATCTCACAGCGCTACCACTGACATGGGGCGCTCTATGGCGCTGCCAGCACTACAGAAAAGAAAGGATCCGCCTGGCCCCATGCTTCACTTGGAAGCAGCAGCCGTGGCAGCAAGGAATCTCCGTTAAGCGAAAGTTCTTGGTTGCGCAGGTCAGTCTTCGCTCTCGTACGGCATTTGTCGCTTCTGTTTTGTGACGTACGTCTGATGCTGCAAAAGTAACTCCCACGGTCTTTTAGCGATGCCCAGTAAGTCAGAACTTGCTCGCGATGTCGAAGCCCTCCGGCAAGAGACCACAGGAATGCGTGAAAGTTTGCGCATGATCAACCAGTTTTATGAAGAATCTAGGGGAAATTTGACGCTGTGAATGCAGAGAACAATACGCTCACAAATAAAAACCAAATGCTGGTTAGAGTTGTAGCGGACCTGTCGAAACAATGTCGAGATCAAGGGTGTGCCGTGCACATAGGGTGAGAACTGGGTCGCGATTTTGCAAAAAAAACAGGTGACAAGATCTCACATAGACACTGTTGACCGCGTCTCTGCGAGGAATGATAAACATAAAATAGCACGCTTCTGTTCCCGCTCTAAAAAGGGGGAATTCGTAAGTAGAGCCCGCGGGGTGTCTACCAAAGGGAAAACCTGCAACTCTCAGATATCTTTATTAGTCCGGAAATACTCAGGAAAATTGTGCTTCTTTAAGGGAAAATGAGCTGTAAGTTTATTGAAAGGGAACGAAGTAACAGACAGAAATCATAACTAATCGTCTATGATGCCGGCTGAAGGAGCTGCCGGGGTATATATAGTCAACAACCAGTTTTCCAGACTTCCGATAATTTGGACTGCTTTGCGGCACCACCAGGTCTGAAATTTCGGATGCAAGAATGTTTCGCCGTCGGGTTTTCTGGACTTTTCGCTGTGACCGCAGGTGCGAAAAGGCGTTAATCAAAGCCACCACCAGCTTCACCATTTGGATGACCTCGCCGCCTCGAACCGGCGCTCTCGCACGCAGGTCCGCTGGCAGCCGTAGCCACTACCGCAACAAGGCCAGACCTACCTACTTAGACGTTCGTCGTTGAACTTCTTGCCGTTCCGTGCCGTGTTCTTCATGGAAAGAATTTGCCGCTGTCAGCAATGGCACCGACTCCACCTTTGTGGTCCTCGCGATTGACTTCGAAGCTCGGAAAGCACGGCGCGTTGCATAACGCCGGTTCCCAAAAGTTAGTTTTGCTTCACAACAGCCTCATGAGGCGGTGCAGCATATGCGAACGTATTGTGGTGAAGCATAACAAGCGTGGGAAGAGGCAATTTTCATGGAAAACAGTGTGTGCTTTTTTATTATGCACGCGTGCACCCGTCATCTTCTGTTGCAGCATGAGCACTGATACGCTTAATAAGTCTTCAGTGCTTTTTTATGTCCCTGCGGCAAGTTTAGCCTTTAAGGGCGCTAAAAGAAATGCACTCATTTTTTCCGACTGCCTTATATTTTTTTAACTTTTCGAGGCCCATAGGGAGAGATCAAATTACTAAGAGGATGCTTCAAATGGTTCGTGGGGCGAACGTGCGGTGGAGTCAGTACGAGCACAGAAAGCACCGACGCATTGAGAAATGAACGCAAAAGGAAGCGTGTCGCCACTTCTTTGAAGCTCCAGCTAAAGAAAACTAAGTGTTGACTGATGCCGAGATGCAAGTGTTCCTAATATAAACCAACATAATCTCTTTAGATCAATGAAACGCAACTCTGAGGCGTTGTGCGCCGGCTAAGAATGTGTCAGGAGAGTTGAGGTTACCATCTGTTGAGAGAGAACCTCATTGTGATAAAGTTTTCTGTCTCACTCCAGTCAGCTTGCTATCAGTTGATAGAAATAGCTCATCTCCGAAAATATTTCTTTCTGTGTGCATCTCCTTTTTATTCATATTTGGGTACGTTCGAGAATGGCTTTTACCTCTTTCGAAAACATTCTTTTTTTCTGTGCATGTTACTGAACCTTTCCTTGTATTTTATTTTTCAATAAAATGAACACTACTCCTTACTGTTCTAACTAGATTAAGTTGTTTTGTTTTATTCTTTTTAAATCCTTACTAAGGAGTGACACCATAAGGCGACAGTGTCAGTCCGTCTTGGCATAAAACAAAGTTCTGTGTCACAGACACAATTTCGGAAAGCCACTGAGGGAAAACTTTGAAAAGTAAGAGAATTTAGAAGTGTCACTTTCGTAGACAACCTCAGCCCGGAAAACACGACTAAACACTACTACTCTCGGCCTCCCCCCGCCTGCAGCGACCAAAGTCTTTATTAACGATCACTTACCGCAACACAGCAAACGTGTGGTTGCTCAAGCCCTCTAACTAAAAGGACAGCACAACTGGAAATTCCTATGGACGGACAACTGCCGCAAAATATCACGAAAGACAGAAAGGACCTGCGTGTACGTCATTTGTAGCACATGGCACATTTCGCTAATCGCCTCGTAGCTGTCCAAAACTTCTTTTGATATCTGATCAAATTAGTATTCCAGTCAATGTATTATTCGTGAGAAGAACTAAAGCGTTTGCGAAATAACAACAGGCTTACCCATAAATCCCTGATAAACTTTACCATACGTAGTCTCTCAAGGAACTATGATAACATGAAAGATTTCTAATCTAAATAACCCTTTCACTATTATTTGCCTCACATAAATATGGCTGACAAGCGCTGATAGTAATTAATATGGTATTCCCGGATACACAATGGATGTATGTGTCCGTCAGCATTTTCGGTATTGTGGTTCAGCGATTCTTGTACAAGACAACCAGCCATATCCTTGTCGCCATGATCTGGGTTTCTCTCGCCATTACAGTGAATCTGTATTTTTCGAATTTGATAATGTTTTTCAGCTAACAGTACAAATACAATTATTGGATTAGTATATCGTTCCCCATCGTCTTGTTCCGTTAGTCATTGTTCCCAACTAGGTGCTATCTTCAACGTAATTGCAAATGAAAACAAAAATGTCGTCACCCCGGTGACAATAACGTAGATAATACTAACCAATTTGATAGTAATTGCTGCAATTACACCAACTGCTATGCAGGATATGGCCTAGATTCATTACTAACCGTACCCACAAGATTTCAGCCGTCCGGATCTCACTGATTAATAGACCATGTATTATCAGACTTACACCTAGAGCAATGTGCTCGCGTAGTCACTTCTCCCGGTATGGAGCACTATCTTTTATTCGTTCTAATAAAATATATCAAATCATCGTACCACGGAAACACAAAGATAGCTAACCATCACACCACTATGTTCAATAATCAAATTGAAGAATTCACCTGGAACACGATTCCTTCCATGACAGGCGCAATCCTGCTTTTCCAACTATTTAATAACAAGGTTAGAAGCGCGCAATCAGAGTGTACGACACTAACAGGGGATACTCCCTGATTCTCAGCCCCTGGAAGCCCTAGGATAACAGGATTCCCCTTAAAAAGTATAACCAAACGTGACAAATTCCACATACAAATTAAACGCGAAGCCTTTGATGTAATATTAAAGTCGCGGTACATTACTTATTCTATTACACTTACCAGACCCTTTAAAAAAGCGAAGCGCTCCTACTTTGAGAAAGTGAGCGTTAAACACAAAAATAATACACGCAAAACCAGGGATACCATTAGGTCCTTTCTTCACCTGTTCGCCAAACCGCACTCTGAACAAACTTAATGCAGGAACAAGGGTAGTAACGCAAGCCACTGATATAGCAAATGAATTCAATGCTTTTTCCTGTCCTACACATGATCATTCACCAGACAGTATAGCAGAGCCCGTACTCAGGCATACCCTTCATTATTTTTACTTGTACCTTACGCCACCCAAAGAAGTGTCGGATTGAGTCGCTATTTTACGGACTTCAGGTCCCGACTTTGATGATTTTTAACCCTCCAAAATCAAATTAATATCATCTCATATCGCCGACGCACTTGCGCACATTATTAAGTGACGTTCAGAACAGGCGTTTTCCCGGTCGAATTAAAACACGGTAAAACAACTCCTATATTAAAAAAGGGACAAAGAACTAATTTCAAACTACCACCCAATCAGCATGCTAACCTTTTTATTAAAGTTACTGAGAAACTATTTGTAAACCTCTTACCAAACTACTTACACCAATTTAATCTTGACTCGCTTGAGCAGCACGGGTGTCGTAAAGGTTATTCGACTGAAATAGCTATAACACGATCCACTGACAAAATAAAATATGCCCTTGACAATGGCTGTATCGTTGGCTCAATTTTGGTTGGCTTCAATCAAGCATTTGAAACCATCTGTCATAACATACTTTCGTACAAGTTAGAAGCTGTGGACAATCGTGCACCACCTCTTTCGCTCACCCACATTTATGTAGCAGAACACAAGTGGTAGATTTCGGTAGTTCACTTTCACGTACAAAATCAGTCACTAGGGGTGTCCCACAAGGCTCGCTCTTAGGCCTGTTACTTTACCTCATGTACATTAATGACGTTCCTCACTGTTTAGCCAGTACTTCATATATACTATATGTAGACCACACCACCATATTTACTAATAGCAAATGCATGAATACTTTGATAAACTGGCTAAATTTTGACCTCAACAAGTTACCTGCCTGATCCAGAAATAATAAAGTTCAGATTAATCCTTCGAAAACGGAGTTCCTGGTTTTCATTACTCATAAATGTGTCAGCGCGCCCACCCGAAAGCTCATCTTACAAACTGATGTTCTTTCAATTGGACGTGAAGTTGGGTGCCTTGGCGTCAAACTTGACCATAGCCTTAAATTTAGCTTACATGCTGACATGATCTAAAAAATGCTTTTGGAATAAGAGTGATTATTTTACCGCACTCGCATTTCGTACAAAACATGAGAACTTCACTTTTATTCGCATTTAGACATTGCCACTTAGAATACTGTATATCGGTGTGGGAAAACACATATTCCACGCTCCATATCATATCTATATTTAAAAAATCAAGCCTTGAGGGTAATTACTTTTTCTACTTACATGTCACATGCAGCACTTATTCTGTCTTCTTTAAATATACTACCATTACGCTATATGCTCCAACTCAATTTGGTCTTACTGATATACCGCACACTAAACCACAATAATTTAGATACATTTAATATATCTACTCTTAACAACACTAACAATACAAGATTTTCCTCCAGCAACAATTATTGCTCTCTGGAATAAACATAAATATGGAAGGTTTACTGTCCTTTTTACGGCCATTATATAGTGGAATAAACTACCACTCCATAGTAAGCCTGCCGCACAAACTTAACATTCAGGAGAAATACGAAGAAGCATTTACTAACGACAGTACTGGCTACCGACTCATTACTATGAACACATATTGTATACAAATTTATATTACAATTTTGAATCCTTGTGTATTTGCCTAATGTATTGCTTTTATTCTCTATCTCCTATTGCCTCTTTAACTTTTCCTTATAAATTTTAAGTTTTTAGTTTCTTCTGTACTTGACTAATGTATTGCTTCTATGCCCTGTACCATTGTCTTTCTTAATTTTTTCTTCGGTATATTAGGTTTCTCGTTCCATAGGATATATGTGACTTGTACTTTGAATATTATAGGCATACATCTGTTTCCAATTATCTGCTACATAAACCTCGTGTTCTTTGATATATGTCATTCCTATTTTTCCCTAACTTGTCAATTACTACATTTATATTTACTGATACGCCGTATCTATTTGATTTGCTTGTGTGTGACTTGAATTTCAATTATTGCAAGTGCCTTTCTTGTATTTGATTATCTGCTTCATTAGCTTACTGCAATTTGACGTCTGTCACTGTTATGTTGCCATAGTGTATTAATTACTATATTCGTAAATTACTAATAAAATATACGCTTGACAGTGTTTGTTACTTCGGGACCTCCTCCTGTACTAATGATGAATGATGATGAAATCAGTACTAGCTTTGTTGCATGAAAATTGTCATTGTTGCCCTTTAAGAAAAAGATTACTCTAGTATTCTCTAAATGATATAAGTTCATCGCGTACAAAAATTTCGTGGCAAGCAACACTGAAGTATATACAATATGTAAGTAATGCAATGGCGATATATATACATATATAGTAAAATTATACTCACCCTAGACCGACCATCGTGCCATGAGTGCTGTTGTCTCGGAAACAAATCCATTTCACGCACTCCTTTATCTCATACATTGCCTCGCCATCTTTATATTCTCCTCCTCTGAAGTGGCACTTGCCTTTAATGAAGAAGAAATAATATATAATCGCACCTTCTTCGAAGCTGGTAATAGAACAATATAGTAGAGTGCGATATATTCGGTCACTCGAAATGCATGGTTCAGTCCTAGCCTCACCAGGCAATGAAGTACGGAAAGAACTCATTACGACGACGGTTGGTCTCACCGCCTGAACGCCAGCAGAGAACCGTTTTCTTTCTGTTTTCTTAAATGCTTCAAATCTCATATATATATATATATATATATATATATATATATATATATATATATACATATATATATATATATATATATATATAAACGAGAAGAAAGGGGGTTTAACCGAGGGGCCAGATTTTTATTAGTCACATCTTAAGAAGCCAACAAACACTGACACCAAGGACAACAGGGGAAATTACTTGTGCTTAATAAATGAAATAAGGAAACGATAATAATAATATTTGGGGTTTTACGTGCCAAAACCACTTTCTGATTATGAGGCACGCCGTAGTGGAGGACTCCGGAAATTTTGACCACCTGGGGTTCTTTAACGTGCACCTAAATCTAAGCACACGGGTGTTTTCGCATTTCGCCCCCATCGAAATGCGGCCGCCGTGGCCGGGATTCGATCCCGCGACCTCGTGCTCAGCAGCCCAACACCATAACCACTGAGCAACCACAGCGGGTTAAGGAAACGATAAGTTAATGGAAATTCAAGTGGATGAAAAAAACAACTTGAGGCACGTGGGAACCGAACCCACAACCTTCGCATTTCGCGTGCGATGCTCTACCAATTGAACTACCGTGGCGCCGTTTTCCCATCCACTTTCTTGGGTATTTATGTGTCCTAGTAGAACCCTGGAAATGTTAACCAGCGCCACCACACTTGTTGTCCTTTGTGTCAGTGTTTGTTGACTTCTTAAGAAATGACCATATATATACATATATATATATATATATATATATATATATATATATATATATATATATATATATATATATATATGTGTGTGTGTGTGTGTGTGTGTGTTAGAGAGAGAGAGACAGGCCATACTAATGCTCACAGCCCACATCTTCATATATTCATAGCGAAAATATATAAACCGGGTGTTTCACCAAACACTTTCAAAATATAACTTACCAGTGGCAAGCACAATTCAAGTCCATCGGCAGTCTACCGGAAGAGGCGGACATCAATTGTACAAAAAATTCAAATGCATAATCGTCGAATTAAGAAAAAAATACTAAATAAATGTTAAATATGTAGCTTTTGGCACATATTGCAATTTAAAAATTCCACCCCGTAAGTTTGCAAGGCGGATCCACTTGGAAAGAATTCTCGAGATGACACCAATTAAGAGATCCGAATTTCCCAACTCTGAGGACAAACCCATTGGCGTTCCAGTTAATTTCTTGCTTCATTGCATAAAACAACGTTTTGTTGAGAAACTAAGTGGAACGACAGTGCATTTTTACCGGAAGTTTGATGGCGCATATCTCGTAAGCGGTATCATCCACACAATTATTTTCAAGCGGAAATGCCTTGCGCTCTCACCCGCTAGAATTTGGAAATTGCGATATGTGCTTAAGGTTATTATTTCAAAATCTGATTAGTGAGCTTTTATAATTATTCTATTATGCATTTTCTAGTGCATGTAATGTCCGCCTCTTCGAGTAGACCAGCTCATGGACTAGACATGTGCTGTCTGCCGCAGGCATTTTTTTTTAATTTGAAAATGTTTGGTCAAATACCTTGTATACCATGTTTGATATTCGCTGTGTCCATTAGTATTGCTAGTCACCCTATGTCTTTTTCTTTCGCATTTCTCAGCTCAAACTGCCGTCACAATGTTATTCCCGGCATTGAATATCCAATACTGCCTTCTCCAAAATCAAGAACTGGGCAGACAGGTGGAATAGCACGCTGTGGTATAAAGGTTATAAACAGGGATAAGATGTTCCAGGAAGGCAGGCCAGCGTTTCGATAGGAGGGCCTATCTTCGTCAAAGGTCGCCTCGGCATTCTCGGCAAGATAGTTTTGACGGGTTAATAGAGTGACGTCACGTGCGGGTGTTGTCGGTGGCGGCTGGCTGTAAAGGGAGAGATTTCCAAGATAATGAGCGCTGTCGCCTGGTGTTTCTAAGCGTCGTTGCTAAGAAGAGGGGACAAGAGCGGGGGAATGGGAAGGGGGGGGAGAGTAAAGATAAAAACGAAAAGGAGGAGAAAAAAAGACACCACGAGGGAGAATAAGAAAAGAAATAGGAAGGCATGGGAGGGTGTTGGGGAAGCGAGAGGCCCAGGAGCATTTGTGGGTGTCGTTGGCGGCATGTTGTTGTGGCTTTAAAAGAGCCAGCCTGGCGGTCAGTGCACGAGGGACAAAAAGCGCCCCAAATACATCAGTTCAAAGAATGACTTGAGTTGCGTAGAAGCAATTCATCGGGTTATGTTGAAAGAATTAAGATGGCGACACGGAATATGGGGTGCAATGCATTGGGTAGCTGGAAGGCCGCGGCATCGTCTTCCAAGCGACGTTAGCCCCAGTAGCTCAACGTAATTGTCGTTACCGCGGTATGCAGAAGTTGCGAAAACCTGTGTGGCTGAAGCGCCGAAAAAGGTGTCCTGGCGTCCGGGACATTGGAATGTGTTGGTGAGGGTGTCTCAAAAAATATATTAAAAAGACAAAAAAGCAAGAAGGGGGGGGGACTGAAACCGAAACAACCAAAAAGAGGGTGGCATGAGTAAAAGGGTCCAGGGGCCGGTGCATATGGAAAAGAGGTCGTACAGTTTATATAAAAGTAAAAACATGAAAGGGTATATTAAATTGAGTAGTAGGCAGGGAAAAATTGAAATGGAGGAATAAGTGAGGTTAAGAATTAGGGTAGTTGGTGGCACAATGTGTTTTGTGCCTTGGTTCATGATATGAGAATATTATACTTAAGTAACAGCTTTTAAAGATTCTAAGTTGCCATGTGCAAAATAATTTCCCATCGGCTGTAGGCATTTAAACTTGTGTGTGAGGTGTGCTTCAGTATATTTCCTCTCCCGAGGTGAATGGAAATTCGTTTGTAGTAAATAGAGCCTGGCTTTGTCGAATATATGACTATATTCATTGAAGTGTATGTCTACTGCTTTAGGTAAATTGTGTTATGTATCTGCGTGGTGATCGTTGAGCCTTGTATGAATATGTTGTCCAGTCTCACCTATGCATTTTCGCTACAAGCGGCACATTCTAGACAGTAGACTATGTTGCTTGATGTGCAGGTGAAACTCGATGTTATGTTGTGTGAGTAATGCGACGGTGCGTTTTTTACTGCGGTAGTAAATTGAATATGTACGTATGTAGAGCACCTGGGTCAGCCAAAATGACAGGTTCCTAACTTCGTCTTTGTCCTTAGTTTGATGTACAAGAATATTCTTATAATTTGTGTTGCGTCTGTGAGGTACTCTAGTCGGGTCGGCAAAAATCTTATTAGATTTATGGTTGCTAGTGTGAATAGGGTAGTATTTACGGAGAATGTTGTTCACGTTTGAGAGTGCATTTGAGAATTTAGTAGTAAGAAGAGGCGCTGTTGTTCTTGTGATCCTAGGGCGGTGCTTGAGGACCTAGACTCGATAAGGTTGGTTGCAACGGTGTAGCCTTTTTGAAGGGCACTTTATGGTTGAATCCTGTTTGATGGGGTTTCTTTAAGGTAATCAAGTCTATGTAGTAGTGGTATTCAATCCAAATGCGATGCAGTCGCGTGGCTTGGCTTTTAAAGATGCCTTGTTTGCAATGTCTGGAATGGTGGCTTTTATATTCTAGGTACTGTTGTTTGTCGAAACGCTTCCTATACAGCGTTGTGTTTAGTATCCCATGGCGAATGTATATTGCTGTGTCCAAAATGTTTATACGCTTCGTTGAAGATTCTGATGTGAATTTTATTGTTGGGTGAAAAAAATGTAGAAATACTACATATTTTTCCATTTTGACATTACCATGTCGCTATATTATGTATACTAGAAAAACTAGGGAGGGCATTGCAGGAGTGAAGCGGCGCATTTACTCTTCAAAGCGTTGTTTTACTCTCGGAAAATGTCGAGTGGAGTGAAATGCATTGTTCACTCTGTCACCAAGGAGAGAGTGAAATGTACTTTTCACTCTGCCCTTCTGAGAGAGAGTCCAATGCCCAATCTAGTCTGGCGGCAATACAGAACAAAACGTAGCATAATCTTCTGCTTCAACAGTACGAGGCGGGCACCGAACATGGCGATGTGCCACTCACGCACGCTGAGCAAAGAACACACCGTTTTGCTTCTAAGAGAACAGGCAGCCACAGTTCAAAGGAACGCCAAGCAAGCGCTCTTCCTTTTCACTCGGAGTTGCTCCACCACGCACGCGCTCAACATCGAGGAACAGCATAGCTCCGCAGAAAAGTCATCCGTCCAGCGAGCAGCAACGAAGACCATCCAAGGGAGATTGTGTGTCAGCCATCTCGCGTCCCCGCCAAAATACGACGGTCGTTCGTCCTTCGTTGGATATAACAACAAATCCTCCACGGTAAGTGAATTCTGAATGAGGTGCACATTATGTGTATATGACATGATATCGCCAGGAAGTCGTCGCGGCGCTTATCCGACACGATTGACAACGGACTAGGCAAGCGCGCCGTGTCGTGATGTCAATCGAAAAAGCCCGATTACTGCATGTAATTTTATCACTTGCCACTATCTGTAAGAGCTTTGAAAATCGCAAACGCTGCCAGAACCATGGTATGTTCAGCAAGACATGAGGCGAGAGGACGCTTAAAATAGATTGCTTGCCAGCCCGTGATTCTGAGCATATGCGGAGCGTGCTTACAGTGCATTTTGTGTGTTTCATTTTATTCAGTTTGGAAGTCTACTGTGTACACAACGCTGTTGAAATAAGGAGTCACATAACAGTAGGTGTCATTTTGCTGGCGGCATGCTTTCGTTAGAAATTAGCCACGCGCTTGACGGTGTCTCGCCCATGGGCAATCTCCGACCACTGAAGTTACGTGCAGCACCAGTGCTAATTAGAAGCTTTGCCGCAGGCATTCAGCTGCATGCTGCTATAGGTCAATTGGGCGCGTTTTCTTGAACTTACTGAAATCGCATGAAGAAATCATGTGTTATACTGAATAAAATGTAAACCCCAAATAAGTGATCTTTCGCGCGGCAGGTACAAGCGATGCGATGGAGATGGCTGTCACGTTCGCTCGCCGCCTACAAGCCGTGCTCCGTGCGAGCGACGATTTTGAGTAACGTCTCTCCGGTGTTGCCGGTACGAGGGCTGCGAGTACGCGTTGAAACTAGCGTGACGCATGCTCTAGTAATTTAAGTTCGTATATTGTACTCTCAAAAGTAGCATAAATATTTTTGGAGGTTTTTCAGTAGGCTATTATTCATGCACGTATAAAAATTCGATTGTTTGCTCGTTCCGCACGATAATCGGTTGTTTTTGAGCGATTTACATCCAGTTCCTGCTTCACGCTATTGGCTAGTCGCTCATAGCACCTCCGGGCGACGAGAAACGAATTCTACATTTCCAGAACCGAGCGATCTGCTCAAGCGACGGCGCGCTATGTCGCTCAAGTCGTCGCTCGTCGCCGTCGCACACTGAATCGCTGTCATAGTGTTTAGCCCTAAGACTGAACTGTTTTTGCTCCTGTATTCAATTGGTATGGTTATATGTCTGATATTATGTCTCCCGTTACGGTTTTCGAGCACGGTGAGCATTTGAAAGGGTGCATATGTCGACGAACTCATTGAATTGTCAAGCAGCTAGTTATACATCGGCATTGAATATAACGACTGCTGTGTGGAATTACAATTTCAGGGGTGTTTTGCATACACCTATTGTTTTGGACATGCCTGTGCATTTGCTAATATGAGTTGGCGTTTCAGAGTTATGTCATATGCGCAGCTAAATAACCTTTCCTCTGGGGGTTCCAAGCGTAATGTGTGCATCTTGCTACTGCATGGTAGACCAAAATGTGTTTACTACTTTATTATATTTACGTAAAAATGAAGAAAGAGAGAGGAAGAAGGTCAGCGACGCTGGCTGCTGTGTGTTGTTGGTGGTCAGCCTTCTCAATTACGCTGACTCATCCTATATATATATCGACGATATATATCGTATATATATCCACGTTTTTGCCTATATATATATATATATATATATATATATATATATATATATATATATATATATATATACAGGCGGCAACGACGCGGGATCAACGTCGTTGCCGCCTAGGATGTCAGCGTCGACAGCTGCATCGCTGTCACCTACGGTTGTGTTGTGCAACCCAAGGATCCTAGAACTTTGCGCGGGACTGATGACGCTGACGTCCAAAAGTGGGTAGCTATATAGGAACGCGTGAGTGGAATCAACAGATGGGACTCTATGCTTATGCTGGCTAACCTGTTGTTCTACGTAAGATGCACGGCAAAACTGTGGTACGAAAACCACGAAGAGGAGCTAACCAACTAGGACAAACGCAAAGAGAAGTTGACAGAGTTGTTTGGCAAACCAGCCGGCCGTAACATTGCCGCAAAGCAGGAACTGGCCCCTGGTGCCCAATCCCCCACGGAGTCCTATGTGTCGTACATCCAGGACGTGCTGGCACTTTGTCGCGAGGCCTATCACGACATGACAGAAGCTGAGAAGGCCGGGCACGTGCTTAAGAGCATTGCTGATGATGCCTTTAATTTGCTCATGTGCAAAAGCTTCCCTACAGTTGATGCTATCATTAAAGAGTGCCGACAATTCGAGCAGGCCAAAAGCAGACGCGTCTTCAACCATTCGCCAGACTCGTTGACGTGTGAAGATCAACCGGCGCAGCAGCATGCATCGCTATCGTAGGACGTGGTGCCAATCGTTCGACGTGAACTTGATGCCATGGAGCCCGCAGCTTTCTGTTCGCGTAACCGTGGTGCGACCACTCTTTCCGTTCCTCTCGTACAAGCCATCGTTCGCGAGGAGCCTGAAAGCATTGGTTTAAATTCTGTATATTCTGTCGCCAATCCCAGAGCTAACGAACACCCTTCTACTATTTTTGCTCCACCCCGACGCTTCTCTCCACGTTATCGCAACCCGACTGAGTGGGGAACTGTGGACGACTAGCCGACGTGTTTCACCTGTCACCGCATTGGTCATGTCACCCGATACAGTCGCAACTCGTGGGCCTCAACACCTCGCAACGCGACCAAGCTGATACATTTTGATGCAAATTTCCGAAATGTTTCGCCCACCGCCGAGTCTAACAGTGCTGAAAACTCTACTAGGAACACCTGGTACAGTCGCTCACCATCGCCGCATGGACACCAGTCTCGTTAACCACAAACACGTCGTCCATCTTCCCGTTCACCGCAGCCACGTCGCCTTCCGTCTCCTGTGTCATTTGGCCGCACACTTTCGGAAAACTAAGAAATGTAGCCCTCGGATGTGGCGCCGCATTGCCTACTACCTCAGCAAATCCTCTGTCTGTGCCCTCAAGGAGAAGCGTGATAGACGTTAAAATAGACGGCGTACCTGTCCAAGCACTTGTCGACAGTGGAGCCCACATGTCTCTGATGAGTGCTAGCCTATGTAGACGTTTAAAGAATGTCCTCCCCCAGCAGCTGACCGATTTGATCCTATACAAACACCATTCCTTTGTATATTGTGTAGGATCATGGCTGGCGCCGCCACTAAGTGATATTTATCTAGCTCATCATGATTGCAATATTCAAGGTCACCTAGACACGTCTCCTGTTGTCAAAGTGTGCAGGTTTATGGACGACTTTCTGGTTCATGGTTATATTGCGCTCAGTTTTACAAACACGATACTAAGGAAGGACAGGACGTGGACGGACGAAGCGCAACGTTCACCAACTAGCCCCCTTCATTGCTTTACTAGACTTTCTGGTATTTATTGATTGCACTGATCACGCTTTTGAGCCTGCTGATTCGGGAGTCTTGGAGATCTTTAAGGAAGAGATGCAGCCTCTAGAACTAACACATGAGGTACCCATTGATGATTATTTGCGCTTTCTATATCTCAGGCTGTGCCTTGCAAACAAAAAGGTGTGCTAATGCTTCGAACCGAGAAGTAAGAAGTCAGTCTTGCCCGTTAACTCTGCACACACAAAGCTCGTTAAACGAGGTATTAAAAGTGTTGGCTCGTTAACAGCCTCAATAAATCTTGCTCACACGAGATGCAAGGTAGTCTTGCTGCACAGGTTGATGGCCTTTCTAGGGTTGGCTACCCTTTGGCCTTAATTTCAGCTATAGCGGAACAGCTTCTGAAGCGCACAAAACGTGATGAGCACACTCAGTCAAGGAATCAGCCGGTTGAAAGACACAGGTTTGCAGTGCTACCGTATGTGCATGATGTCTCCCATAGGCTAAACAAGATTGGGCAAACTGCAGGAATTACAGTCCTTTTCTCAGCCCCGGAAAAGCTGGCAAGGCTCTTTAAGCGTGTAAACGCGCCTAAATTGCACCAGAGTTGTTGCTCTGTCGGGCACAGAAAACGTGTTGCAATGTGTGCAACGAATGTGGTTTACCAAATTACCCTGTTTTGAGGCAGTAACTTTGTTGGACAGACAGGCAGGTTCCTAAACGATGGTTTAAGAGAGCACAATAACAATGTCCATAGCACTGTTCAAGGCCCCACTTGGGCATCCATTGCTGGGACTGCGGCTGCGTGCCCCTCTTTGAAGACACGGAAGCTTTAGCGAGGCACACGTCATCCGGGAAATTAGAGAAGCATATTTCACCAGAAAATTGGGTAGTGTGTGCCTTAGTGACCCTGTTAGTGACCCCTCTATCGTGCAGATACCTAGTGAAATCTTGTATCTCAACAGATAGAAATTCTAATGTTTTTTTTTCCAAGTGACCATGCTCTTAGTACAATCACTTGCTGTTGGACAGCCCTTGTGACTCATTGTCCGCGCATGCCCGCTTTCGTACGTATACACATGATGAGGCAACGCAATAAAATATTGTTGGAAGTCAGCGCAGTCTATGTCGTCTCTCGCAGTGCTTGTCATTCAAGCTGTACGTCTATCTCATTAATTGAAACTATGCCAAGAAACTACCCTTGTTCAGTATATTTATAATGTTTGATACGATCATTTGCTGGCACATGTTAACAGTGTGATATTTAACTTGAACTTTTGCACGACTGCCTGTGCCTGTGTTCTTTTAGTAACCAGAGCATGGCTCATTTATTAAACCATATTTGCTAATTTGCATACTCACATGCTGCAGCACGCCCTAATCTTGAGTTACTGCATCTAAGTGCAAAAAATTAAGAAATTTACTAGGTATTTTAAAACATTGTCGACATTTGGTGCTCAGCAAAATAGTTTATTCAACAGTGGATTGTTTTTATCAGGCCTCCTACTGCACTTTGCACCAAGGCACTAGTAAATGTGGAATATGCCCTCTTTTGATTTATATTAAGAAAAGAACCTATCTTCAAACTACATATTGTATATGTACTAGTGCCTTCAGGTTACAAAACAAAAATTTATAGAAACTGGAATTGTAGTTAGAAAATCTGCTACACAGCACCTTTAGCCTAGAGAACTCTCGTTTCACAAAAGAGGACAAACTATGTAGGCACTAAAAAATTCTAAATATTTTTCGTGCTGAAGTAATCTTGTTGGAAAGAGAAAGTTAGCAATAATGCTTCTGGGTTAAACCTCACTTAAACCACGTCTATGCTTGGAAATTATTGTTTCAGTCTGAAAAATGTTGGCCAGTGGTGCTTTACACCGACTTTCCAAACATTTAATAATGCTTTGCGATTACATTAGTGTTCAAAATAAGAGGTGGCTTGTGCGTTTGCTCTGCATTTCAATTGCTTTCCTAATTCATCTTTGCAGTATCCGTTTTTTCTCAAGGCATGAAAATTTGAACTTTCGTTCATTGGAGCCTAAAACTGAAAATTTATTGCTTTATGCGGCCCAAAACACTGCGAGATCAACTCAGGCTCTTTCAGTGCCGCTATACATAGTTTCTTCTCTAATAATAGATTTGATCAATACATATATTTTAGATACCTTTGTGGCAAATGTACATGTTCTTGTACTTGCCGATGTGTTAAGTGATTGTGCATGTTTATATTTCATGTGATTTGTGTATATCTTGTACTGTGTATTGCAGCATGCAATACATATATTTACATTTTTCTTGAAGATGCAGCCTATATCTGACAAGTCTGTGTTGCATGATATGTGACCTGGAAATCGTGATAGCCATTAGTGTTGATATACATGCTCAAAAGTGTCAAATTTGCTAGGTTGTATTTGTGCACCGAAGACAGGTTTTGCAATATACACCATGAATTACTAATACGTATACACACGTATAGGTGTGTATGCCCATCGAAACTTCAAGGCCCGCTGTTCGACGGTGCGTTTGGTAGCCGAACTTGAACCTTCTGGCACACGCAAGAGTTGCGCGTGGATCGCTGTACATAGTAGTAATTGAAGGCGTGTACTGCCTAACCTGCCTTCCATACACGCTAGAAATAAAAAGGGTGCACACCCTTCGAACACCCACACAGATGGGTGTTAATTTGGGCTAGCACCCTTACACCCTAAATTTATGTTGCTGGACACCCTTCCTCTAGGGTGCTATAATTGCACCCCAACTGTAGGGTGAAGACAACTGCACCATTAGAGCGTTCCTCTGGCGACAGACTGATTTACACCCTTAAGGGTGTTAGCATGTTTAGTGTGTACTATGGATACCTTTAGTTCATCAGGTATTTAACCCATTTCGAATATTCCATTTAGTATGTTGAGGATAACTTCCTATAGCTTACTAAAGTTGTAGAACAGATCTCTAAACCGAAGTTTATCACACCCAGGTGGCGTGTGCTTTTTTAACTGACACATTATAGCATATACATCAAATTCACAAATAGGCGGCAAATACGCAGAATGTGCGCAACCACGTTTCGGCCTATAAGTGATATCTTTATCAGTGTTCATACGCATCAGTTCTTCTGCTACACTTGTGAAGGTCGTATTGAATTTATCGGCGAAGGTGTGGAAATTTTCCCTGGGAATGTTTTTTTTTTGCTACTTAGTCAATACACGTTTTCTTGAATCTGCCAATCATTTGGTTCGCCATTTACCAAGTTCTTTTTTTAGCCACCAATATTTCGAAGTTAAAGGCAGCAGGAGCACGTTCGTTTTGCTTCTCAAATTATTGGGATTACAAGATTTCTTATTAATTTGTTATTCAACTCTGTATAAAAAAATTTCTGGTTCTTTTTTGGAGTTTTTCCGTGTTTCATCTTTCAGATAGCATAAATGACCTAACTCTTCAGTCATTCATTTATTTTCAGCGTTTCTTATTCTCATATTAACTCCTTTCGTTCACTTGAGATAAATATGTTTCAATATTTCTGTTATCTTGTTGTACAAACTTACGTGACCAAGTGGCAACACGGACATCCAATCAAAATTTTGAATATGTTCATCTACTACGTTGTTATCTAATACCCCTTTGTAATAACGTGCTCATCACAGTATTCAGTGTGTTATCCGCCATCACCACAATGGACACAAAGCAATCATCTGCTAATTTTTGTTTTATGATACCAGAACGAGGCCACTCATTTGCACAACGAACCATAATATGGTCAATGCAGGATCTTGTAATTTTCGAGCCGCAATATTCCTCTCTGGCATAATGTTTAATTACGTTCTCTAGTCCAAATTGTGATAATACATTGAGATAATCTGTTACAACTCGACTAGACTCCTTCATTGTGTCTATGGTAATGTGTACAACTAATAGTAACTGCGCTTCATTCATGTGTGTTTGAAAAAAAATGCCTAATTCGTTTCGAAACCCCTTGGAGTTCATTTAGGACGCCTATATATCGCACATAACGTATAGTCCATCTTGTTTATTTATAGAAAGTGCCACTACTTCTGCATCGTTAAAGCTTACTTCCATATTATTCGATATCCAGTCATCATGAATGAACACAACACGTGCACCTTTCCTATAATACCTTCACCACGCCTACCTAGTATAACTATTCAGGGTATACATATTTATCGAAGACATGCCTGCAATAACGTCAGTTAAAACAACAACGTCACTGGGAAGAACTGCTCCGTTCTATGCATAAATATAATTCATCGCTATTTTTTTTCAAGCTGCGTATATTTATGTGTACCAGATTTAGATTTATTTGCAACCCTTCGTCTTCTTATTTACGTGAGCATTGCACTCACTGATGTTGCAAAATGTACCCTTTACGTTATGTACACTGTAGAAAATTTCCGTCATTATACGGAGAATTTTAGGTAAAAATACGGAAAGTATGTCATATTTCCAAAATGCGGCAGAATCTGCCATTAATATACGGAAAGTGCTCTCCGTCTTGACCTCTACGGACCTTTTACTGTGATCATATAGCGGCTATACACTCTTTTGCACGAAACAGACACAATTTCACATTCTTGTTATGCGAACATTCGTATTATTGTGAGAAAACTTAAGCTGTCTAAATGAGCGCTCGTACTCACAAAGTTTCAGCTAACAATATTTTATTGAACACGGAACCTGAAGGCATTATGAAAATACGTACAAACTGTGAAAGCTAGTCTTCTACCAAAAGCTGCAATAAGAGATCTTATAAATACATATACGCATTTTCTATTCCGGTCGCAGTTTGCCGCGGATATGGCCTTTGTAACGCTGATCATATGCGCAAATATATGCGTGTTCTTGCAATGTTCTCAAATTAAGCGCTTTGTATTTATTAATCCAGCATATATGTGTAAGTGAACGAAGAGCCCTGGGCATACGTGCATACGTTAATAAGCTTGCGGCACTCAGGTGCTGGTGCACTGGGAATGACAGTGGTTGCCTGCGCCAGAAATTGTGCGCACTATAAATCAGTACCAAAACGCAGGGAGCGGCATAATGACCGTAACTGCGTTTACATTTAGCAACAGATGCTCTCGAAGGGGACTGGCGGCCTATAGATCCAAGTACAATGGTCGGATGAAATTTTCGAATGCCTCAAGCAATTAACCCACGTGTGAAAGGGCTTTGCTGAACTGCAATGTAGTTGGTTTAACTCATTCCCATAATATTTGCAAAATATCTCGTCTCTGTCAATAACTGCTCATTCATTGAGACAATCGATTACGCATAATCTTCACTGTTGATGTGCTAATTCTTGCGGTAAGATGTAATCGCAAACATTTGGCGCTTCATCTTGAAAGAAGACCGGTAAGCGCGCTTGTTCCTGTACGGCAGAATAAAGAACGCGAACTTGCACCGACATGTGCGCAAACTACTGGAAGGTGACTGAAGATGAAGGACCTATTACCGTGGTAGTACTGTGCGTACTGTTAAAAAAGAAAAAAAAGAAGACGGAGAGAAAGAATGCCCACTGCCGAGATGTAACGATTCAAGCTTTATAATTTTTTTTTACCCAGAATGCAACGCCATTATATACAACGCTTTATACAACGGTAAATGTTATGACACAACTCATTATTTACCCGTTCAGTACATGCACCAACCAGCCCAAATTATCGCTATACTAGAGCTTACTGACGCATCACAGTGCACTGCTTTGCACTTCATTGCAGCGCAGGGGGTTTGCTATCCCCAGTAGCGAACGCTTTGGTTGACCTCACTGCCTTTGTGCTTCTTGTATTCTCTCTCCCTTTGTATAAAACGCCCTAACTTGTGGGACAGAAAGCGTTTTCCTCTTTTAATTCAATGATTTGTCAAGCAATGATTTTCCAGTTCCAGTAACTAGAGCACAAATGCGAAAACGAAACCGATTCTGTTCTGTTCTCTGCGCTCACGGAGTGCGGTACCGGGGGGATTCCTTTAGGACTGGTGCACGAACCTGCAGATGTGTAGTCAGCCGGCATTTATCGTGTCGTGTTGTAAGAGTTGTTAATTTGCCGTAAATATCTCTTGATTTGTTCTAAACAGTGGAGCAAGGTCCCAAGCAAGAGAGGTTGATGCATCGGGAGCCAGGAACAGAAACGATGGATGGTTACGCTGCTTGGGTCTCGGCACGTTCGAATTCGCAAAGTTCCGAATTTGTCGCTGTGTGGTGTACGCTTGTGCGCTCGACATTTGCTGTCGTCGCGCGGGGATATTTGCGCTGAATGTCTTTCACTTCGCGTACAAAACTCTGCACGCTGTGGCATCGAAGAAGTTGTCCTGTGTTTGGGTGCACGTATGCGCTTGGACACGCGATAACCTGCTTGCTCTCAACAGGTGTTCAACAGTCTACGCGTGCTCGTAACTTGCTCATGAGGTAAGCCCATTTTAATCTTATTTGGCTTTCATAACGTAGGCGTTAAAATGATGTGTCGTAAGCCGGTGTCACGAACAGAAATATTGTTTCAAAATACCACTATGCAACGTCTTAGGGCAGAAATTAGGCATGAATTGGGAAAAGGATCACCCTATCTTTTCAGATCGATTCCAGTGGTAGCGCGATCGGCTCGATCGCAATTTCTGTGTGGCACTTCTAACATCTTGCTCACTCGCGTTAAAAGCGTAGAATAAAACTGCGCTCTGTCGCGCACTTGCACTGGCGCTTGTATTGGCTTGAGAGCATACTGTATCCGATACAAGAACTTCTGTTAGAATACAGAAATAAACGTTCGAGGCAGTAGCAGTGGCTCACTACCTGTGATCTTTGCTTTCTTGCTTGGGTGCACGTTTTAATTGTAGTGACCAAAAAAAAAGTCCTTCACTCTGGCTGCTCTGCTGCGTTTCCTTGGTGCAACTTCTTGCGGTGCAGCAAGACGTGTTGCTTCGAATGAGGTTTGGGCAGTCAAGGCATTTGTGTCAGTAAGCAAGCAGTAAACGGTGTATCAGTGCAAAAAAATTGGGCATACAAGAGAAGCGAATGGTATCATCATAGACTCTATTTTACGAATAATTCAGTTGTGTTACTAAAGCGGAGAGTGGATATGCATGAAAGTCAGATTTTATCGATACTCAGCAAAAACAAGATAACTTATCATTAATTATTAATCCTTTTATTTTACTGAAAGGCTAGTTGCTGTTGTTCTGCTGGAGCCGAGAAGAGGTCTGCTGCCTGCAATGGGTCCATCTCTCTCAAATTATCGCAGTATTGCAGCTTTCCAATTGAGTGGATTATTTTTCTCTTAGCTATTTGCTACCTGAATCATGACCATCTACTTAGCTGTGTAGGTGATCACTGTTAGTGACATTGGAGTGCTGGTGGACAAGCACTCCTTTATTATTGCAACGTATATGACAGAGTGCAGCTGTGGGAGTATACGAAGGTGTTAATCTATTAGCCAAACTTTGAGTTAATATGTTAACATATCGATGTCATTGGATTGTGGTCTAGCAGGCAAAAATTCTAAACAAGGAGAAGTAATCTTAATTTGCACTTGGAAGGCTGTGGAAGCAATTCAGGCTGTTATATATGAAATGGGACATTTGTAGATGTCTTCGACAATGCTGCAGTCCTGAATAGCTTGAGAGTTAAGTGGTACCACCATAATTTCTCTGTAAAGCATGCAGCGCAGTTTAGCATTAGGGGAGGCTGGCATCAACAGACGTCTACTTAGTGTAGTTCAAATTAAGGTGTTACTGTTAGGGTGACTATATATATTTTATGCTTTAGTTCTGATCTTGTATGAGGCAGACGTAGTTTAACCACTTGGTTAAGAAATAGTGAAGTAATATCTATGCATGCAAGTATTTCCCATTCATTTCTGCCATTCGGACAATGGCAGAAATGCATGGGTAATACTTGTACGTATAGACATTACATAACTATTGATTAACCAAGTGGTGCCCCTGCATGCTAAAATTTACAGGGCTATTATTAAGTAATGTCAACTTTTGTTGTAATATTAAGGCACCTTTTATATTATTACAGATTACCACCATTGTGTGCCATGATAGTGTGATATTTGCACTAAATATATTTGACTTTGCTATAAAACCCTGCCCAGTGGTGCGTCATCAAAGTTTTTTTCGATAGTTTCTGGCCTCAGAATGCATTTCACGTTATATTCTTGTTTGCAACATGACTATAATATCGGGTTGCAACACGACTAGTCTTCTGATCTCTGAAGCGAACAACAATTGACACAATCTGTCAGGCCATGCTTGTAGTCGATGCGTCGCTTCAATTTCCTCATGTCTCGGTATCGGCAATTACTGAAGCCTCGAGTTAAGTTCTGTTAATGTACAATATAAATCTTCGTTCGGTAGCCGTCGTTAGAATTCCAAGTATTTCAATGTTCCTAGGCCGCGAGTACATTTCCATAGTTTCCACCGTGTCTTTCAACATAACTATTTCGCTTACTGTTTAAGCTAATTTTATGCTGCACAGTCATACATGCTATATCATCACTACGTCTAGACTCGTTAACTTTATCATGGTTTCGCAACTTCCTTCGCATCGCCAGCAGTTCATACCTGTTAATAATCTGTCCTTTAATCTTTCCCTAGCTACCTCCGGTGTGTCGCAGGGCGGCGTAGTCGGTCCATTATTATTTTTATTATTTATATAAATGATTTACCTGATAACATTTCTTCCTGTATACGAATTTTTGCAGATGATTGTATCATCTACCGCCCCATTAAATGTGCTAATCACTACCTGGCCTTCCAATCGAATCTTCATCTCATCAAAGAGTGGTGCAAAACCTTGGTAATGACCCTTAACGCATCGAAATGTAAAGTCAGCTGATTGAGCCGCAAACATAACAATTCTAGTTACACATACCATATTTAAGATGACTTACTGTCTCACGTCTCCCTTTACAAATATTTCGGTGTTAACTTTTCATCAGACCTCTTGTGGTCATTTCATATCACATCCATATGCGCCGTCGCCTCTAAGTCTTTAGGATACCTACGCCGTAACCTCAGAAGATCCCCTGCTAATATTAGCAAACTAGCCTACCTTACTTTTGTTCGCCCACAACATGCGATTGCTTCTCCCATTTCGTCTCCTTATCATAACAACATGATCACCACTTGAAAATCCATCCAAAATAGGGCCACGCGCTTCACCTCAAGAAACTATAACTACCCTTCAAGCGTCACTCAGATTAAAACTGATCTTTTTATATAATCTTTAGGCACACACCATGACATCGATCTACCAACAGTGCTTCCCAAGTAAGTACACTCCAATCGATCATGTTCATTTCACCTCTATGTCCCATCCCACACATCCAGAAGATTGCAGAATCATTAGTCTTACACGGATATATGTGGACACATTAGCTTTTAATTCAACAGCACTTCCACGAGCCATCAGCTTATGCAATATTAAACCGGACAGCATCGCATCTCTGTCTAATCTTGCTACATTGCATCACGAACTTATTACACATTTTACTGAAGCCGTCGTTTAGCATGTTTCATATTCATGTTTCAGTTCATATTTTGAAGTTAAGCATTTCGTTTCCCTCTTCTTTTTTACATCTGCCTAAAACGCCTGATGAATTGCGCAGTTATTCATGCGTAAGGTGCTTTTAATGTGATCATGTGCTTTGAACTATGTGCCATATTTACCCTCTTAAGTAGCCCATTGCTTCGTCTCCTCTTCTTTACTGCTGTTATGTGCGCAAATTTTGTTTACCGTGTATTGTACCTTTTTCTTTTTCATCTTATTTGGTATGCAGTATTGGGATTTAATGTCCCTTCGCCTTACATTATGCCCTACGGGCCTATAAGGTTCTTCAAATAAATAAATAAATAAAAGGAAGAATGTCGGGTGAAGAACCGACCATGGGGTATTCCGGGTTTCATATAATGAAAAACCAAATCAACTTCGGTCGTTTCAACAGCAGAAACCATAACGCATGAACACTGACCATGAAGCTGAAGAGTACCAAATCTCTTTTGAATATAAAAAAGCGTTTATCAAGGTCTGAGCGATATTCAGCATGCTAGTTTCCGACATCAGACAAAGTCAATCATAGGCGCCTACTATCAGGAGATCGGATTGAAGCATCGGAGATTGAACAGCTTGGCTAATGATTTGTATGTGTTAACGATGTAGAGTGAGAACTTGATAACTCACGGTGTTTACCCTTACAAAAATGACTTTAGACTGTCTATAGAAACTCTATAGACTTTGTATAGACGACCGCGCCTTTCTATAGATTTGGACTTTTGTTGATACAAAGTCTATAGACTGTCTATAGACGAAAGTCGATAAGGTTTTTATTTCTTTTTGTCTATTCGCAGTCTATAGAAAAAACTCGATAAGGTGTTCGTTTCTTTTTTGTATATTTCCCCTCTATAGACTAGCTATAGACGAAAGTGGATGCTGTATCCATGTATTTTTGTCTATTATTTGTCTATAGACGGTCTATAGACGAAAGTTGATAAAGTTTATATTTCTTTTTGTCTATTCGCAGTCTATAGACGGTATGTAGAAAAAAGTCGATAAGTTGTTCGTTTCTTTTTTGTCTTCTTTCCCTGTATAGGCTACCAAAAAAAGAAAGTCGATGCAGTCTTTATTTATTTTTGTGTATTATTTGTCTATAGACTTTCTATAGACGAAAGTCAATAAGGTTTCTATTTCTTTTTGTCTATGCGCTGTCTACAGAGGGTCTATAGAAAAAAGACGATATAGTGTTTGTTTCTTTTTTGTCTACTGCCCCACAACAGACAGCTTATAGACGAAAGTCGATAAGATTTCTATTGCTTTTTGTCTATTTGCCGTCTATAGACGGTCTATAGAAGAAAGGCGATAAGGTGTTTCTTTCATTTTTGGCTACTTCCCCTCTATACACTACCTATAGACAAAAGTTGATACAGTATCAATTTCATGTTGTTCATTCGTCGTCTTTAACTGTCTATAGACGAGAGTCGATAAGGTGTATATTTCTTCTTGTCTATTCCTACTCTGCGTAGTTCTTCACGAACATGCACACACACACACACACACACACACACACACACACACACACACACACACACACACACACACACACACACACACATATATATATATATATATATATATATATATATATATTGCTGCGCGACCACCCGCTAAGTCACATTGCGTGTAATCGCGGGCGTCTTCACGCTCACGCTCGGACAAACACTTCTATGGAACCCGTATTGAGCAACAGAATGCTGCATCGGGAGTTTCTACTGTTGATCTACAATTTTATCATTGGGAATTTTCATCAAATAAAATGATTGAGAATTAAATTAACACTAATTATCTAATCAAAGGTACGCAAAATATAATCTGAGCATCTGCAAGCGATGGCAAAGAACGTTACCTTGGTTTCTCCAGCTAGATAGTATTTGCATATGTTAAAGCCAGGCTCAAATTAAGTGAAACACCCCGTATACTTCTTTGCAATTCGAATTATTTTCAACGGTTTCCTATATCACCGCCGGTGAAGGCCATAGGGTGGGACGTCACCAAAGGTCATGTTAATTTGTGGGAACAGCCCGTATACCGATTGTAGTAAGGCGTGAGATGAAGTATGAAACAGCCGATACTGCAAAATTCTTATTGCTTCAGGTTTACACGTCGTCTATAGATTGGCAATAGACTAAAATCGTTAATCTGGGCCGTACGCTATAAACAAGGGCAGGCACCGGTGGGTAATACGGAGCTGCGTTTGATATAAGCCACTCAAGTTGTATACTGCTGAGGTTGCTCTAGAGTCTATTTGTAGACATTAGTATGCACAAAGTGCATACCTCCACGTTTGTCGACCACATGATATGATCTACGTAGTCGCTCTCGGTAATCCCGAGACAGTCTTGTCTTCACAGTTGTCATAGCATGATCTTTGCGGCAGCAGAATAAAGAAAGCAAACGGCGATCCAATTGTGATAATAAATGTTATGAACACCAACTTTGGCTGCTAGTGGATTCCAAACAGGCATCAAATTAACAGCTCAGAGACTCGTAATGTTTGTAGATGACAACGCGGACTTTGGGAGTGTGCGATGAACCGACCTCGCACATGCGGTGTGTGCGTTGTGTGCCGTCCGATTCTCAGATACTTTCCACATTGTCTTCATATCTCGGCTGCATCACTGACATCGGGCGGTTTTTCGTTGACTGATATTCTGCACTATAAACTCATCAAAGTGTCTCATTCACTTAAAATATGTGCCAAATTCTCTGAGCCCACCAAGTATTTCGCCGGCAGTATGCCTGCGCGGCAACACATATCGGTACCTCACTGCTGGACTCATTGCTTTGACCTATCATCGGGGCGGAAAATTTGTACTAACATACGTGCGGGCCTGACGTTTGGCGGTATGCTGTAAGATATGCTAGAAATGCGCTGTATTACTCATCATCGCTGGCGATAATGCAAGCGCCTGAAGGGCCCAGTTACGGCTTTTACAAACAGAGCCTTCATACATGTGTGCGTTCCAGTCTCATACGATAGCCCACAGCGTTTGTAATACAACCTGCCATTGCATTTCCTTCGTCCATGAAACAAAAAGATGAAAAATGGAAAAGAAAAGCAACCCGAGCAACCAGAGAGAGAGAACGAGACAAAAAAAGAAAAGGCGAACAGACTTATTGGAGCGCGCGCGCCCTGGCGCCCGGAGCTCCTGCGCCTCTGTACTCTATCCAGAGCCATCTGTCCGCGTCAATTTGAATTATCTACGAGTGCGCCAGACACGTAAACGCTTGTAGCTGTATGCGGTGTCTGCGTGAACGTTGGTGTCTGTGCATGCGTGTCTTCTTTGCGGCATCACACGTCAACTACACTGAGCGGTAAGCTTCCGCAAAGATGTTTTACGTCAATAGCTCATGATTAGGTAAGCGCATTTCCTAGCGTGAACCGGCTGCATGTAGCGCAGGCAACTCTGGCATAGTATCGGTTTCTCAGTTTCATGATTTCATAACGCGCTCTTGTTCTCACTTCTACTATACGGAATGTTTTACGGCAAGTGATCGCTTGCGCTTGTTGATTTTAGCGTCATAGTTTATGTTTGTAACAAAGGAAGTACACCATGTTTTAACTTTATACTGAGCTGCCACTAAGCGGGTGGTGTGTGTTGAGCAGCCAGTGTGGTAGATCTCATTTCGTGGAACTCGATCCGGCCGCGAAGAATGCTCCGTCGCATGTGCAGTGAAATTCTTGTGATACGCTTTACGTATGTATCTCGAAATTGTGTTAGCATGAAGAATTTTTAAACAGAGACATATAGTTAAATAACCGCTAGCATACTCGGATGAAAGGTCATGCTTACGGGGCATGCATCAGCAGTGTGTGCGCTGCCGTTATCGTGTTGTTTAAAAGTAGCAGTATTTTTAGGTTCCTGGCAACCAATCTAAATAATTTTGGGAAGTTACCTCAAGCAAAACACGAGACCTGAGGAAATATCTAGATTCACCCAATCTAAATATGTGCAACCACAAACGCTTTTGGAGCATGAAACCTGCGACAAGCTCAGTCACTCGCAGCTTCTCAACTTACACGAAAAAATTAGAGAACCATAAATTAGTCGCTCCGGGAAGCACCTTTACACGTTTCAAACTGAAGGCATTGCATTTGATGGTAGTTGGAAGATTTTTCTTTGTCCCTTTTAGAAACAGTTTAGCAGCAGAATTTATCTTTCGGGCTTCTTGATAAGCGTTAAGCATTTTTCGATGCTTCAGCGTCGGGCAGTTTACGTGCTGTTAATCACTACGTAGCTGCTGGCGCAGATTCGCATTGTGCCAATCGTGCATGGTATGAAGCCCTTGTCGTGTGTAATAAGTGTTCCGGTTTTCATTACTGTGGAGTTTAGTGCCCTCGTCTTGGACAGACTGTATATAATATGCGCTTTACAAAAAAAGGAGCCAGATTATCCATTTGGTGGCCTTTTCTTAGCAGATAACGCGCAGATTAGTCAAATAATTTAGTGGACATTACACTTGTTCTACCCTTATCAACACACCTAAGAGATCGTAACATGTTTCAGTTAACAAGCAACGTTATCAATACGCCCCCATTCATGTGCATTCTAGTGAAACTGCGGCAAATTTATTCATCGCGAAGTATGAGAAAAGAGACATTGCAGACTGTTCTAAGCGAAAATAAATTGCAATTCTTAACGTGATTGTTCAAAGCTACCGTCACTATGCTGAGCATGTTCGTTCGGCACGGGCATATTGCAATAACACCTGAAAAATGTGCACAGTCCAGCCGGGTATCTTTGTTTCAACAATTATTGTTATAGGAATCGTTTGGGATTCTCGCATTTCCTTTATTTCTATAAGTACACTCTGTGTGACATGAACCTGTCTCTAAACGAAACGTATCGTTGCTAGCACCGGCAACCATTACGGTTGTCTAACTGCTAATCATACTGTAACATGACGCAACATCATAATGGTAGTGATTCATATTTTCATGTAGTCTTTTGTCAGAGGTAAAGAAAGTTAATTACAGGCATAGGTGATGAGAGCAAATTTTATAGAAAACTACTATTGAACATTAAAAATAACTCATTGAATAGTTTTCCCTCACACTGTTGCATTTGCTTTACGTGTGTGTCTCTGTGTCCTTGTCTTCCGTGCTGTACTCGTGTGGAGATCAATTACGAACTTGCCCAGGTCCTTGTCAGCTTTATTAAACAAGGGATTCAAATCAGTTGAATCTAATACTTCATGTTAAGTGACTGATGTTTTTTTCGTTTTATCTAAATACTATGGACTGGCACTACTTGGCAAGCATTAAACTACAATATTTTTGTTGCACTAAAGATGCGGATGTAATAGATTGCCAGAAAGTTTTCATCAACACAGCAAAAGATCGGGGATTTTTAAAATGTCCACATAGGTATGCTGTCTTGTTATATGTCATACAAAGTTTCCAGAGAATCATTGTTAAATATATTTTTAAAACGTTTCACCTCATAAAAAGTTGAAGGAAATTGGTCGCATTAATTGAAAAAAATGAAAGTCAAGCACGCTGACATGGCATTTCTTACTCAATTGGTTTTTTTTGGCGTTAACTAACAGTCCTGAACCTCGAAACCCTACAAAAGTTTTTCATCTTATAGAGCACCTTAAACAGTTTACAGTGAAAGCATTCATTCGAACTAAATATTAGTTTTGTTTCCTGGGTGGTGCATATATGTCGTCCCATGACAGAAATTGATCGTGTGGTATTTCGGGTGCTCATGTGGCATACCTAACTTGGAAACCTGTTAGCATGCCCAAGAGGCATCATTACCTGTAAGAAACTAAGTGACCATAACAATACAATCCATCCATCTGCCGTCTGTTGAAGTTATGGCCAATGACCAATTTATTTAAGAGTATGAGAAATACGTTTAAATGTGTATTAAGCAAAATTAATTACCATCTTTCGCATGATACTGTGAATACTCCAGTCACGTCTTCTGAGCATATCCCTCTGCACGGGCATGTTTAACTACCAAGCAAAAAAAATGTACAGGCAGTCCAACTGGGTAACGTTTCAGCAATAAATATAGAGATAATTTGGGATAAGTACAATAATGAATCATATATGAATTGCCATAAAAGAGAACACATTGTTGCTCGCACGAGCAGCAGTTGTGAATGTTTAGTTGTTCACTAAACCATAAAATAATACATTGTATAATGGTACTGATTTGTATTGTCAAGCAGCCATTAGTCATAGCTAAACCGCATTAAGTAATGACCTAGGTGGTTTGAGCAAATATATTGAGCTGTTTAATGAACATACGAAGAATACACACTTCTTATTTTTGCCTTATATTGCTGCATCTACCTATTTGCAGCCTACACCTGCACCACCTTTGGATCTAATGACACATAGGTCATGGCCAGCTTGGCGACAATGCTTGCCAAAGGGAAGTAGTATAAATATTCAGTCTCTTTTCATTATAGCATAAGACATGTATTTTAAGAACTTCATCTATTAGATCGTGCAATAAAAACAGTTATTTCATTGCCGGTGCATTTGTTTTCGTTTTCGCAGTGCATGATTTAGCACTTCAATTCTGTCTATGTAACATATATGAGAGCTTAGCTGGCTCAGGAGCTTTATTATTCTACTAACTTTAATGCATATATATACCTATGAATCTTATCGTAAAGTAAGACTAGCTATAGAGTTAATCAAGTAGTCTTTCTCAATACAAACATATTCGCTGTTTGTGTTCATAGTACATGTAAGACAAACTAATGCGGTAATTGATAATTCTGGAATTAGCCTTTTGCAACGCACTTGAACAAACATGGACGCCGACAAAATGACGGAACAGACGAAGCGTTGAATTTTTCTTCGTGTTATATTTCTGTGTCCGAGTTTTTTTCTTTTCATTTCTTCAGTCTCAATAACAAAGTTATATTTAGGCCCGCATTCACAAACGGAACATGCCCTTAACTAAGAACTGAAACAACCGGTCGGCGCATAGCGCGTTTCATAGACAAATCTTCTACTTAAGGTAAACCTTAATCGACACTTAACTGAAGGAAAGTACATCTACTGGCAACCTTAAGCGCGACTTTCGCTACATTCGGGAAAAACACAAAATGTTTATGTTTATTACACCGTCATTGAAAGAATGCACCGAGGTGCGAGAGCAAGTAATGTGGGTGCTAAAAATTTTATTAATAGTAAACAACGTTACCGACTTCGCGTAGTCACGATCGGTTATCATGTTGCCACAATTAGCGAACTTCAAATAAACGAGCAGTTCATGCATGTCATGCGTCACCGTTTGAGTACACATGGAATGCCCTCATTAGGTGTGCAACGATTAAAATCGCTGATACACACTCTTGCCTGTTTAGAAGATTAGAGTGCTTAACTTTACGTCCAAACACTAGACATATAATTATTGCGTTCTTTGGCATAGCTGATGCAGTAAAATTTGTGTTTCTTCTTATTTCAGTGAGCGCAGTCACTGCAATGGACTGAATTGGCTGCAGTCGGTAATTTCAGGCTTCAAGGAGACATCTCAAAAGAAAGAACAAGATATCCAGGTCATATACATACCATTCTTAAAAGGTGTGGGGGCCAGCACCTTCGCTTGCTCAGTGACCTCAATCGTAAGTAATACCCCCACAACAGCAATCACTAGTGAGCTGGGGACGTTTTTCATGTCTACGTCGTAGCGAAATGTCGTGTAGTCAGATACTTGTCACTAGCGCCGCAATGCCGAAAGTCTGAGTGCTTGTCTTGCAAGCGTCCTACAGTATGCTCAGGACAGATATATTTAAACAGCAACTTGCAGTTGGAAAACGTGCATCTGTTTGCGGAAAATAAAATGAGCATACATGCCTGGCGAACCCTAATCACTGCTTCTGGTACGAAACAATGGCTTTCGAAACAACCGCAAAAGAATAGTAGACACTGATTATATTAAGAATTGAACGGGTCACTCACTGTCGAATGAGTTTTATTCAGAATGGTGGTACGAAATGAAGGCCAGTGATAAGTGAGTATATATATATATATATATATATATATATGCGCGCTGTATTAGAAATAAAGTGGAGAAGCAAGCGGAAAGATTGAGTGCAAAGACAACGCGATTTCTTTTTCTTTCCCGCTTGAGCACAGCAGTACTCAAGTCAGACGGATCGGCTTGAAAACAAACTGCAGGGGCAGATGGTTTGCTGCGTTGGCCGAAAGCTATTATTCAACATGTGAGGAGCCCACAGATGAAATATATACAAAAACAATAGCCCTGAACGTTCAGTGCCGTAATACTTGTATTCTGCTGGGAACTTTTTTTCAGGGAAAGCTGCAAAATTATTTATGTTTACAGGTGGAGAGGCGAATCACAGAAAGATCAGCGTTGTAGTGCCGGAAAGATGAAAGTAAAGATCTCACCTCCCGTGGTTGCTTAGTGGCTATGGTGCTGGGCTTCCAAGCACGAGGTTGCGGTATTGAATCCCGGCCACGACAGCCGAAATGCGAAGACGCCCCTGTATTTAGACTTAGGTGCACATTAAAAACTTCAGGTGGTCCAAATTTCCGCAGTCCGTCACTACGGCGTGCATCATAATCAGATCGATAGTGAGACGACGTGAGAGAAACAGATACTGATTTGCATGCAAAGAATGGAAACAAAAAAGATCATGAGGATTTACAAGAATATGAAGAAAGAAATTATTAGGGAAAATCTGTACGATCGCACGAAGGGAAACGCCTAGCTATTTAAGGCTCGAGCCGGTTGTCTTAGGAGAAAAACATGCTGAACAAATATTCGCAACTAGACGAGTCTTGTGCATGCTGCTGCGAAAATGAGAACACACTGCACACTCTAATAGAATGCGAAGGGCTTCACCCTGTAAGAGCCGTAGGTGAAGTACAGCCCCCAGAAGCGTCATGGGTTTAAAATGGTCGGAATCATGTATCGGTCAGTTGTCGAGACCAGTCTTGCGAAGTTACCAGCCCGGAATTGGAATAACCCCGGCACCAACCCACATTTTCGTGACCCCGGAATGGAATAAGAATAGAATGACGACAACGCTTGGAGGAGTGGAATAGGAATGGAATTTGGAATTAAGCGCATGTTGTCCGGATTGGAGGTGCAGCGGTGGCGTAGAGGTAGAACACCCGCCACGCGTGCAAGAGGTCCGTGGTTCGAATCCCTGTGCCGGCAATTTTCCACCGGATTAAAAGAAAAAAAATCCGCGTGTTGATAAAATTGCACAAACAGGCCTGGAGTGCGGCCTGATCCCGGTGACTAGAACCGGTAACGCACTCCCTCACCAGAGCAGGATTGGCCACCCTGGTGCAGTACTTCGCCACAACCTCCTATATGAACACAACAATCAAACCCCGGCCCTCAGTCCCCAGCAGCTACGAAGCAACTGACCACGGCGGCGGTCAGACCTGCGACGCAGCAGAGGGTGCTAAGAATCACTGGCTCCGGAAGGGCCGCTACTGGAATATGAACCTGGCAACGTTTAACGCTAGAACGTTATCTAGTGAGGCGAGTCTAGCAGTGCTATTGGAGGAATTAGAGGGCAGTAAATGGGATATAATCGGGCTCAGTGAAGTTAGCAGGCCTAAAGAAGCATATACAGTGCTTAAAAGCGGGCACGTTCTGTGCTACCGGGGCTTAGCGGAGAGAAGAGAACTAGGAGTTGGATTCCTGATTAATAAGAATATAGCTGGTAACATACAGGAATTCTATAGCATTAACGAGAAGGTGGCAGGTCTTGTTAAACTTAATAAGAGGTACAAAATGAAGATTGTACAGGTCTACGCCCCTACATCCAGTCATGATGACCAGGAAGTCGAAAGCTTCTATGAAGACGTGGAATCAGCGATGGGTAGAGTGAAAACTAAATACACTATACTAATGGGCGACTTTAATGCCAAGGTAGGCAAGAAGCAGGCTGGAGACAAGGCAGTGGGGGAATATGGCATAGGCACTAGGAAGAGCAGGGGAGAGTTATTAGTAGAGTTTGCGGAACAGAATAATATGAGGATAATGAATACCTTCTTCCGCAAGCGGGATAGCCGAAAGTGGACGTGAAGGAGCCCGAACGGCGAGACTAGAAATGAAATAGACTTCATACTCTGCGCTAACCCTCGCATCATACAAGGTGTGGACGTACTCTGCAAGGTGCGCTGCAGTGACCACAGGATGGTGAGAACTCGAATTAACCTAGACCTGAGGATGGAACGGAAGAAACTAGTACATAAGAAGCCGATCAATGAGTTAGCGGTAAGAGGGAAAATAGAGGTATTCCAGATCAAGCTACAGAACAGGTATTCGGCTTTAACTCAGGAAGGGGACCTTAGTGTTGAAGCAATCAACGACAATCTCATGGGGATCATTAAGGAGTGCACAATAGAAGTCGGTGGTAACTCCGTTAGGCAGAATACCAGTAAACTATCGCAGGAGAGGAAAGATCTGATCAAGAAACGCCAATGTATGAAAGCCTCTAACCCTACAGCTAGAATATAACTGGCAGAACTTTAAAAGTTAATCAGCAAGCGTAAGACAGCTGACATAATTAAGCAAAATATGGATAGAATTCAACATGCTCTCAGGAAAGGAGGAGGCCTAAAAGCAGTGAAGAAGAAACTAGGAATAGGCAAGAATCAGATGTAGGCGTTAAGAGACAAAGCCGGCAATATAATTACAAATATGGATGAGATAGTTAATGTGGCTGAGGAGTTCTATAGAGATCTGTACAGTACCAGTGGCACCCATGACGATAATGGAAGAGAAAATAGTCTAGAGGAATTCGAAATCCCAAAGGTAACGCCGGAAGAAGTAAAGAAAGCCTTGGGAGATATGCAAAGGGGGAAGGCAGCTGGGGAGGATCAGGTAACAGCACATTTGTTGAAGGATGGGGGGCAGATTGTTCTAGAGAAACTGGCCACCCTGTATACGCAATGGCTCATGATCTCGAGCGTACCGGAATCTTGGAAGAACACTAACATAAACCTAATCCATAAGAAGGGGACGCCAAAGACATGAAAAATTATAGACCGATCAGCTTACTGTCCGTTGCCTACAAACTATTTACTAAGGTAATCGCAAATAGAATCAGGAACACCTTAGACTTCAGTCAAGCAAAGGACCAGGCAGGATTCCGTAAAGGCTACTCAACAATAGATCATATTCACACTATCAATCAGGTGATAGAGAAATGTGCGGAATATAACCAACCCTTATATATAGCTTTCATTGATTACGAGAAAGCGTTTGATTCTGTTGAAACCTCAGCAGTCATGGAGACATTACGGAATCAGGGTAGACGAGCCATATGTAAAGATACTGAAAGATATCTATAGCGGCTCCACAGCCACCGTAGTCCTCCATAAAGAAAGCAACAAAATCCCAATAAAGAAAGGCGTCAGGCAGGGAGATACGATCTATCCAATGCTAGTCACAGCGTGTTTACAGGAGGTATTCAGAGACCTGGATTGGGAAGAATTGGGCATAAAAGTTAATGGAGAACACCTTAGTAACTTGCGATTCGCTGATGATATTGCCTTGCTTAGTAACTCAGGGGACCAATTGCAATGCATGCTCACTGACCTGGAGAGGCAAAGCAGAAGAGTGGGTCTAAAAATTAATCTGCAGAAAACTAAAGTAATGTTTAACAGTCTCGGAAGAGAACAGCAGTTTACGATAGGTAGTGAGGCACTGGAAGTGGTAACGGAATACATCTACTTAGGACAGGTAGTGACGGCGGATCCGGATCATGAGACTGAAATAATCAGAAGAATAAGAATGGGCTGGGGTGCGTTTGGCAGGCCTTCTCAGATTATGAACAGCAGGTTGCCATTATTCCTCAAGAGAAAAGTGTATAATAGCTGTGTCTTACCAGTACTCACCTACGGGGCAGAAATCTGGAGGCTTACGAAAAGGGTTCTACTCAAATTGAGGACGACGCAACGAGCTATGGAAAGAAGAATGATAGGTGTAACGTTAAGGGATAAGAAAAGAGCAGATTGGGTGAGGGAACAAACGCGAGTTAATGACATCTTAGTTGAAATCAAGAAAAAGAAATGGGCATGAGCAGGACATGTAATGAGGAGGGAAGATAACCGATGGTCATTAAGGGTTACGGACTGGATTCCAACGGAAGGGAAGCGTAGCAGGGGGCGGCAGAAAGTTAGGTGGGCGGATGAGATTAAGAAGTTTGCAGGGACGGCATGGCCACAAATAGTACATGACCGGGGTTGTTGAAGAAGTATGGGAGACGCCTTTGCCCTGCAGTGGGCGTAACCAGGCTGATGATGATGATGATGATGATGATGATGATGATGATGATGATGTCCGGATAGGAATGGGAACGAAATTAAGTCTTTTTCCGGAAATAGAGTGCTTTATCGTCTACGCGATGTTTTTTGTCAAAATATGCCGAAGAACCGGGCACCCACGTTCAAAGATTAGTAAGTCAGAGTCCCGAATTAAACAACAAAGCAGTATTTTTGAGATGTCCCGGCTGATTACAAGCACGGTACATTTATAAGCAGTGCACCTACTACAATTACGTCCTTATAGGCTGAGTTGCTGCGAAGTTTGTCTTAATACTTGGCGTAACCGTGGCTCTGTGCCGTTGGTATTCGTCGTGCGGAACTATGGCTGCAGCCTACAATTGGCGCCCCCCCCCCGCCCCCTTACGCCTTGTGATTTTTTTTGTTACGTAGGGGACGCATTCGCCCTAGCTCGCCTGCTGTCTCCCCATTCGTCACTTTGTTTTTGCTTTTGTCGCCGTCGGATACTCGGACGCATATTCCAAAAAGCGTTTCTCTAAGTTGTGATGCGTGTTTACGCTGGCGCGATGATTCTGTACACTGTAAGCACGCTCCCCCCCCCAACTTTTTCGAATACCGTCCCCCTGTCTAGACACACCTCCCGCCGTGGTTGCTCAGTGGCTATGGTGTTGGGCTGCTGAGCACGAGGTCGCGGGATCGAATCCCGGCCACGGCGGCCGCATTTCGATGGGGGCGAAATGCGAAAACACCCGTGTGCTTAGATTTAGGTGCACGTTAAAGAACCCCAGGTGGTCGAAATTTCCGGAGTCCTCCACTACGGCGTGCCTCATAATCAGAAAGTGGTTTTGGCACGTAAAACCCCAAATATTATTATTATTGTCTAGACACACGGACGCGTTTGCCAGAAACACTGTCGACAAAGAAAAAAAGGTCTGCAAACCAGCGCAGCACACAGTCGTACACGATGAACTATGTGCCCTCTCACTCCATACAAAGAGAGAGAGAGAGAGTATAAATTTTTGAAAGCATTGCTTCGGGAAGCCAGCCGAAGCAGGAGAGCCCAGGTATCTGCGGCCACCACGGCGCTTCCCCGAGCCCCAACGCGACGATTCGCGCCGAAGAAAATGCATGTTTCCTCTGTTCTATTTCAAATAATATATATATATATATATATATATATATATATATATATATATATATATATATGTCAACGAGGCCCGCCAGGCACTCGAAGTAGTAACTATTATGCTGTCGCTTATTATTTACGGTCCACAGCGTAATCAATGTCAAAGCCAACGTCATCCTGTAGGCGCTGATTGTCTTCGCGTGAAGCATCTATAAGTTACATTGGGCTTCATTTGTGATTACAAAAGGGACCTCTATGAAACTTCGGGTGTCGATGACTTCCGATGTTTTTTTCGTTACATATTAGTTAGCTGAAGTTTCATCAGTGTTATCGGTAATGTAATACTTCCCGCTTTGTTTGCCTTGATTTGAAGAATTTAGGGTGCATTAGGCTTCCTCAGGCTTAGAAAGAAGACCACTCAACAACTCCAAGTGGTTATGATATCTTCGTTTGCTGCGGAATTGATCATATTTGGGTAGCGGCTGGCTGCGTTACCGTGATCGTGGCAAGAGATTTTCCTATTCTTAGCAATCAGGAGTTCTTCAAAAACAAATTTACTGCATGGAGATTTCAATCGTGGCGTCTTACCTTCCGCAGACCGCTGGAATGTGCTCCTGGGTAGTTGCTGTCGTAATCAATCTGCGTGCAACGAATACGTGGGGACGAACGAGCGGTCGCTAGCCCTGGTGGCCTATGTGGCTCGAGCCGCACAAGCAGTCGGGATGCCACGCCTGTGGGCGTGGCACGCGTTGCGTTGCTCTGTCGGAACGAAGGCCGATGTCTTGGCTGCACGGAACCACACGGGGTTGGGATGCGATCTCCGCGAAAATTACGACATTGCATTGAGCTTATGCTTAAAACTAGTGTTTCTTCCTTCATTTAGGCTTGCGTGCGTTTCTTCGACAACTGAAATTAATCTAATGGAAGCAGCACACAAGAATTGCAGTATTATCTGAAGCATCAGCAAGCACATGTTTGTGCAATGCAGTTGAACGATGACGTGAAACGTACAGCACAATCAGAGGCAATGTACCATTCTAGCAGCAACGATATGTAAATACATGGGCTGAAACTTCTGTTCTTAGTCCTAGTGCGCGCACAATGCCTGATATTCGTAGGCCAAGCTTGTAAGTGAAGCTATTCGTAGGCCAAGTATGACGAAGAACGTAGAACGAAGCTGGCGCACGGACGACCGTGTGGTGACGATTCTACGAGGCGACAAGTTTTGACAGCGGGCTTATTGTTGCTTCATGTTGCTCTGAATTACAGCGCTTGCCGGGACAAGGGCAGGAAATGACCAAAAGAAGCGCTGTCTTCGTCCTTCTTGTCCCAGTGTGCGATTGAATCCAGATAGGGCAAGCAGATTGCGCCGAATAGATATAACATGGCTCAGAAACTAGCGACAAATGAGGACACGCCGTCAGGCCAAAGGCAAACATGCCAATCGCATCAAGACGTGCACGGGGTAGCACTACACCTGCTGCTGCTCTGCACGCTCTATAAACGAACGTTTTAACGCCATTGGCGTTCCTTGCGAATTTGCCCTTGTTGCGGTGCATGCCTGTCTGCATGTAATCTGTTTCGCGCCAGCATCGGTCGATGAGTACGTGTTCGGTGGGCGTCGCTCTAGAACGAATCTCTTTAAAGCCAGCTTGGTTTCCCATGTATTTGCCACTGAGTATGGGTCGTTCTTGGATGATCCGTTTTGACGGCAATTACGGTCGCTGACAATATACGGTTGAGCAACTACGTATTGTACACCGCTGTGGTATATATAAATATTTTGTGAATAAAATACTTTTAGTACCTTCGTAAACACTGTAAATATGTTTTCATGAAGGCTGGTTCACGACCTTTCTCCTTACAGATGACTAGGCAGACGAAGCATACGTAAATTTAGCTGCGTTTCCGGTCCAGTGAAATGAATCTTGACACTTTGTGAAGGCACAGCAAGCACTGCCTCACGTATTTTGTCTGCATGTGCAGAGTTGTCTTGGCCTGCTGCCTATCGTCGTTCGCACGTGGAAAGGAAGCACTGATTTCCTTGGACGACAGCTTTTTGCAAGGTCAACAGGTGTTGTCGGTTTTATGGAGCACCTTTCATAACAAGCAGGACCATCACCGAGGCTTCACTGGCGGTAGCCACCACGCAGCAAGCATTGCCTCACGTATTTCCCCTGCATGTGCAGGTTAGCTTTGTCGAAATCTTCCCCAATCTTCTGCTTGTTACCTGTTGGCATTCGCTTCTGCCACATTTTCTTTTTTTCCTTTTTGCTCCTGCACGCGAAATTGTTTCGTTACCGCCTTGTTGCGAACCCAAAATGCAGACAAATTCGGAGCTTGCCAAGGGGATTGAAGCAATTGAGGCTGAACTATAGGCTGAACACAGTCAATTCGCTGACGACATTCTCGGTAAATTTCTAATAAACTTGCATTCCACTTGGCTTGATGCTGTCGGACTAAACAAACAAGTTGAGTGTAGGTGTCATAAATGACATTGAAAAAATAAGCTTGAAAAAATTCTCTAGCTCACAGCATACAACAAAAGCTCATGTCAGAGAACAAAGCGCTGTCTGAAGGGTGGCTGAGATGGAACAATACTCTAGAATCAACAATGTTGAGGTCAGCAGCGTCCCCTACACCCAAGGGGAGGACTACACTGCAGTCATGCACACCATTGGCACTAAAATTGGGTGCCTGGCAAAGGTGGCTGACCTTGGTGTCGCTCATCGGGTCCCTACATATGTTCAAGACGAAAGCATCTTGGCTAGATTCTGTTCGCGCACAAAGAGGGATGAATTTGTTTGTAAGGCACAAAAGGCTAAGCTTGACCTAAGTGATGTCGGTGTGAAAGCTTTTGTTGACAGCGTGGCCTACGTAAATGATCACTTGGCGCCGCGAAATGAGGCGCTCTTTTCAAGGCACCGGTTTTGAAAAAACAACACAAATGGCAATCTCTGTGCAGCAGCAACTGTCCAATCTAACCCAGAAACGCAGTGAAAACAAGAGTGTACCGCATTGCCAATGAATCAGACCTTGCTGTTGTTAACTAATCAGTGTTAAGCTTGTCCCTCCCTTCACCGCTGTCTTGAATCATAGCATAATTTTACGTAACGAGCTTGTTAAATCGCTTGCTTCTGGATAGTAATCGCTCTCTTATCTATGTCAATGCGCGCAGCCTCCGCAAGAATCACGATGACTTCCAGAATCTGGTTTAAAATCTTTTTTTAAAGTTTTCAAACATTGCTGTCTCAGAAACTTGGCTTAGCGAAGTTGATAAAAAGTGGTACTCTTTCCGTTGTCATAGATCACAGTGTACCCTCAGACAGTTCACTAACCATGGTGGTGCAGCTCTCAGTATCTCGTCTGGAATCTCGTACAAACGAAGGCTCGACCTCACGTTAAATATTCAAAACTGCGAATCAGTTTCGTTGGAATTCGATCCTAAGTTTCTCAACACCGATAACAGAAACTTCACCTTTGGTTGCGTTTGCCGTACATCTTCTTCTTCAGCTGCATATTTTTTTATTCCTCTCGAAATAATAATGGCAAAGTTGTCCATGAAAATAGAAAATGTCATAATTATGGGTGACATGAACATAAATCTGATCGAGTCACCCCGAGCTCTGTCATTTATTCATCTTGTTTTAGGGATTTTGATTATGAATGGCTTATTAATGTGCCTACTCCTTCAGTCCTTGGAGGTTCTAGCACTTTATTCAATCAAGCATTGTCTAATCTCTTGAATTCACCTGATGCAGGAGTACATAAAACTGACATTATTGACAACTTCCCCATCATTCTGTACACTACATGTTCACACTGTTCATATCCCAACTTTAACATCAAACTTGATTTCAATAGAAAAAGTTATTCTAAGAAGCTGTATCTCAGACTGACTGGCCTTTCGGTCTTGACACCAATAATTCACAGGTAGCCTTCTCGCGATTTCTAACAAAGTTATTTTCACACTATCATTCCTACTATCAGATACGCAAATGCAAAAAGATAGTGGCGTCACCTCAAAACCCATGGGTCACCGATTGGCATACGCACACGAGAAAAACTTTATAAAAAAAACAACCATTCAGTATAAACCTACATGCGCGGTACAAGAAATTCTGAAACTCACTTTCTTTCCGGTTAAAAAAAAAGCTAAAACCAAATATTATGAAGAAATACTTACATGCAGTTCTGATGTCAAGAAAAATATCAAATAGTGAACTCATTTTGTAATAGGAAGCAAGCAAGTAATAGCAAAGCTAAACTATCTCACGATGGTAATACTTATTTAGAACCACTTATGACTGTGAATGCCTTCAGCGATTTCTTTCTTTCCTAAAATTTCATGTCAAACAGAACAGCACTTATACGCATCAGAGCACCTTCCATACTCATTTTATATATTTTAAACCACTCGTGATGAGGTACTATGAGTAATTAGCAATTTAAAATTAACTAGTGCTTGACTAGATAACATTCATCTTGGTCATGTTAAATTATTTCCAAATCAATATCATTTGTAGTGTCTGCAAATAATACCCTCACGTTCAAATAAACACATTTCCTGGCGAGCTTAAACGTGACAAGGTTTCTCCAGTTTTTAAGAAACGCCATCATTCATTACTATTTAAATATGCGCGTATCTGTGTTTTACCCTTCTTTAGAAATGTTCATCGAGAATATCATCGAAAAATGACTGATAAAACACTTAAACAAATTCATTATTTCACCTGACCAGTTTGCATTTCTGTCCGGTTACTTTAACGACCTAGCACTTGGGCCTCTTACTGACCAATTAAGCGAAGCCATTGATGATGGTAATTTCGCAGAATCCTGATTTGCGGATTTGTAAAATGCATTTAATAGCATTGACGACAAGATTCTTAATGTTAAACTAGATTCAATTGGCATAACAGATCCTGCTGTTATACTAAAAGACTGAGACCAGGTTGGTAATGTTTTCGGTGCTTATACTAAACCAAGAATGACTAACTTAGGTGCACCGCAAGGATCCGTTCAGTGCTCGTTACTCTTTTTACTTTATATTATTGATCTACCTTAACTGTCTCAGATCTTCTAAGTGTATACCACATGCCGATAACACTACAATAAATGATTCTGGTGATAATCTGTCAACGGTAGCAGCCAGGCTTAATAGTGATTTTAGACACTTGTCAGAATGGTGCTAAATTATTAGACTTCCCATTAATCGCACTAAAATTAATTTTTTTCATTCTCATCTCAATAAATCATCACTATTCATACTGCCCATTTCGATTGGTAACCATTTATATTGAGCAAGTGAAGAATGTGCATACTTAGTAATTATTATTGACTATAACCTTAAATTCCATCGCCATATAACTCATACCAAAAATGAGTTATCCCATGGAATATTAACTCTCATTAGGGCATGTTCGTTCTTTTCACGACCTGCGTTGCTCTCCCTATATTTCGCGCCTGTACACTCCCACATTATTACTGCATGACCTCCTAGGGTAATGCTTACACGACTCACCTAAGGACGATATAAACAATCCAGAACCGGGCAATTAGAATAATCACGTCCAGTATGCACACCGCCAACGCTAAAGAACAACTACAAGCAAATAACATTCTGGACGTTGTCGCCCTTGTCAAGTACAACCTTGCTATTTTACTTCTCAAGCTGATCAATGACAGAATATTATTGGGGCTAAGTTCTATATCATCTATAACGAACACTAACTCAACACATTTTGCGGTACATAATAAGTTCACTCGGCCCAAAGTAGCACTAATTATCGCAAACAGGCAGTTCATTTCGCAGCCATAACATGATGGACTACATTGCCACTGCCATAAAACTCCAGAAAGCCCATCGATTATGCCATGAATTAAAAAAAAATTGTTACATCAGATGTATGTGCCCAAGTGTACTGTATAATCCAATTTTCGTTTTAGACCTGCAATTCTTATGTACTCCAAGAGGTTGCTTGTATTTTTTTCTAATTTCTTAATTTTCTGTTTTCTCTGTTTCCTGCTCTTCTGTGTTAGTTTTATCTAGTTTCACAATATTTCTTACTGCTGATTCATTGTTGTGTATTAATATGTTTAGTTACTTATTTCCGGACTTCATTATTTATCATTTTTGTAACTTTACTGATTCAGCTGCTGTTTCTTGCCACTGTAACTTTTATGTAAACCACTAACAGCAGGTGCCGATTCATTTTTTACTGTGGGACCTCCTTCTGTATGCCTCTATATGTGAAGTATTCTTGTTAAATAATAAAAATTGATTGATTGATTGATTGATTGATTGATTGATTGATTGATTGATTGATTGATTGATTGATTGATTGATTGATTGATTGATTGATTGATTGATCGGCCGCTCGGCGGTTATGGAAGCTGCGTGTGTAAACGACCGTACAAGAGTTTCTCGTATTCACCATCATTACTTTCCGTGCTAACTGCTTGTTGGGGCATTTATTCAGGAAGCACTAACAAATACCTTATGCCCCATGCTTGTTTCACTTTCTCTGGGCTAAATTGAATTGAATCGAAATTAAAAGTGAATGATATATTTCTTTATTTATTAGCAAAATAAAGCTGCACCTGCATTGTGAGTATTGGCGGCGCGCGGGAGGGTCGTGCCGCATTGACGTTTTTCACAGAAGCTGAGCATTGGCGCTGCATCAGTCGTTGTTACATTACCAATGCTTCCCAGTGCGACCAAACAAGACACACATCTCTGCAGCAGGCTTCCGTTCATCAACGCAAGCGTCCATTTTAGTTTGCCCATGTCATTTGCCCTGAGAAACTGGCCATGTATTTCATTCATAGAGAAAAAAAAATAAAGGGTCTCATAAGGCACTTCGGCGTAGGTAAAAAAAAAATAACTCGTGATTTTCTTTCTTTTGCTTAGAAATAAGCAGCTGCCACCTACTCTTTCGGCCCTTATACCTACACGAATGCTACGTGTTGTTTGTACACCCTCTGATCTGCCTGTACGGGAAAAGCACATCACAGTGGACTATTCTTCTGCAAAGCAAGCTGTGCGAAAGAGTCGTTCGTTCGGCTTTTCATATGATCACACGAAAGAAAGATTTATTTCTCTGTCTTTCCTTTCCGACGCTAACCTACGTCTGGTATTTATATAGTTGGCGAGATGACTTGCTGACATTTTTTTCAGCACAAACGAATCTTTGTTTAGAGTGGTGTGATAAAGAAAAGTGGAGAAACAAACTATTGCTGTCCATCTTCTTTTTCATACAGCTTGAATAAAGTTACCTTGAGGTGATTACAGCAACAAATATAAAATTTGATGACACACAAGTCCTCTGATGAATGACACATGCTCGCACCCTTTTATTAAAGCAAACATAGATTAAAGATTAAAAAAAGAATACGCTTCTGTCGCCAACACAGATGTGGTCTGGGAAATGGTACTGTTTTTCTGGTTTTGTTTTTTATTGAGCCGGCCGTGCTTACCGTAGAGCAGCATAGTAACAGAAGAAACGGGCGACTGAAGCCTCAAGGAAGGCGTCCGTGGCTGAACACTATACCAGGGAGGCCATTACTGGTGTATACTGTCGCACTATACATCACATCCAGCTCAAAGTTAGCACGCATGACAACTCTTAAAGCGTAGCTTTCCTCGCCAACTCTCCTGAACTTTTCTGACAGAGGCTTTGGTGTCTTGATAACGCATGAAACGAACGATAACTTTAAAGCGCAGCTTTCCTTGCCAGCTCTTTTGCACTTTCCTAACTGAGGCTGCTCGGTGTTGCTGCCTTGCCGATTGCGTCGCACTAAAAAAAAGCACTTACGTTCCCAGTGGTGCGATCGAGCCTCGGTACCATGGCAAAACAGTTCGCTGCTCTAATAAATAGGGCATAATGGCGCGCCTACTGCTATAGTGTTAACGCCAACTGGCTCTTTGAGGTGATCGGTGAGCGTGTTGCATTTCGTAGCACGCACCCGAGCAGATGCCAAGAGCCTGCGTTAGTACAGCTTTCGAAGGTTGAAGGTCTTGGGTATGACCTTGCAATGATACTTCAATAACACAGAAACTCCTTCGTGCGCTTAAGCAAAGCTTCCTTGTACGGAAACTCCGACAAGATGTGGCAGGTCTGACGGAAATAGTTTTAATAGAGTTCCTGTCGCTCCCTGGGTATTCACAGGATCGCAAACCATGTACATGGGGACAACGTCACACTTGTTAGTTACCAAGAAAATGGTTTCACTTCAAATACGCCTTTCTCTTCTGTAAGCGAAACAAATTAAACGGTTTATTCTTCGTTTTGTTCTGCTATGTTTGGATCATTTCGGCCGCCGGTAGATGAATGCACTCTTACTGACAGTAATAAACTTGGCTTGAAAGATGTATAATGAAGCTCCCTCGACTAATTTCCTTCATATAAATTACTTCAATCATTTGCTTAGGAAGGAAGAGGGGGGAGAGCTACGGTGGGAGACGCTGCATGACGTGTTTATTTGAGTGTCAAAGTAAATTAACGCGTATTATCGGGTGTTGCCGAGACGGTGTCAAGCGTAACCATAGACATTGAAGAGTGATACGCTGTCGAGTAAAGAGAGCACTGGTGAGGCAACATCATAACGTGCTTCTTGCAGTGCACTCATGTTTTATTTGTACAAATGCAAAATGTCTGCACGCGTTTTCGGCTGCTTGGCACTCTATTTTAAGACAACTTTCATTACGCCATGGTTACCTTGGCAATCATAAGCTCAAGGGCGAATTATTTTAACGTTGTTTTTGTTTTATTGCAATAAAAATGACTTTGACACTCCAGGCGAATTTCCGCCGTCAGCATCTGCCTTGCCGTGGTGCTCCTCATGTATATAGGGATGTATATATACTATACATCCATGCATGCCGTATATGCAAGATAGATTGCTTTACTATTCAGTCGCAAGCGTTGTTCAAACCAGGACTTACGTTTATGGCTGAATCATTCCTCGGAATTTTGAGAGTGGCAGCCCACGAATAGAATCGTTAAACATAACTTTCACAGCGCATGGCATATATATTAAAAATTCTCAGTCTATTAAATATCTAAATGCAAAGCGATATCAGCGTTCAAATCTCAAAGGCATGCGATTTTACCGGCGGGGCTCTTTACAGGCAGAATAATGGCGAATGTGCCATATCTTTACCGGCCCTACGCGGAGTGGTATGAATCAACGAAACATATGTTCTAGCAGTTCACAAAAATACATTTGCGCCAACAAAGCTACTGGGAGCTGGAAAACTAAATCTCAATATATACCATAGCGGTACGAATAAATAGTTCAGGCAATACCGTGTTTGCGTCAAGCCGAGCACTCGCTGTAGATATTTGTTAACGAACATCACGAAAAGCAATGCTGAATGATTTTTCAAGAATTTCCTCAACATTTCCACACCCGCGTATGTTACGTCAGCGTTATTTGCAGCCGCGAATACTTAATACACCGTCCGAGAGCTTCAAGCAAAACGCTAAAACTTGCTGTTGAAGACGAAACTTTTTCCTGGTTCAGAGTCAAAATAACCATTTGTAAACTTTATTCGTTTCGTTCCCTCTTTTCGTGATCTCCTTAAAGTTAGATATATTCTATACTTAGAAGTACGAGTGCGGAATCATGCTGCATTTGCGTTCCCTTTACGTTGCACGTGGTAAATTCATCCCCAAATATTTTTCTTTTATTTGCATCTATCCTTCTTGTCTAAAAATGAAGAAACAACATCAGCCCTAACTTCAGCTGAGCAACAAAAAGCATTAACAAGGTACGAGCAAACTTCAAAAATGGGCTAATATTGAAATATTTTCTTTGATATCTGCATCAACGAAACATATGTTCTAGCAGCCCACAAGAATACATTTGCACCAACAAAGCTACTGCGAGCTGACAACTAAATCTCATTAAATGCCATAGCGGCACGAATAAATAGCTCAGACAATCCCGTTTTTGCGTCAAGCCGAGCACTCGCTGTAGATATTTGTTAACCAACATCACGAAAAGCAATGCTGAGTGATTATAGCACTTCATTTATTGTGCTTAGCAATTAGAGTTTTATTTCTTTTTAAAAAGTGGGGTTCCAAAGATTTTACGTAAATTTGGTCGAATCAAAGTAGGTTATATGTTCCACCCCTCCCCCCCCCCCCAAAAAAAAGAATGAAGAAACGGAACTTTTGTCAGTTGGGGCATATCTTTCTTTCAGTGCTTGAAACATCACCTTCATTTTCTTACGGTATATTGAAAATGAAAAAAATTATCATAATTTACTTCATATTTGTTCCCTATGACCTATAACTGCAAAAGCACTTTCGTCGCTTCAGGCAGGCTCCTGGCATGCCGAAAAAATTCAGCTCACAGTTGATCAACACTGGCGGCTTTTCATAAAACTTGAGATTAGTTACCCTTCATCAAAACTATTACTGCAGCATTTTCTAAATGTCCTAAGTCGATTGCGTGCATGAAGACGGTATAAAAAATCTCGTGCCAAGTAATGCACAAGTATATAGAATACATTACCACATCTCCTTTTATATATATATACACATCACTTTGCGTAGGAGGAGAACGATCCCATGTGTTCGCATTACGCATGCGATGCTTTAACCAATTGCGCTACCGCTGCGCCGTTCGCGCTTCCACTTTCTTGGGTATTTATGTTTCACTGCCAGAACTAACCTTGCAATTGTTAGCCAGCAAACACTTTCATATATACATATAATGAAAAAAACGAAAGAGTTCGACGCACGTTTGATTTGCACAGTATAGTTTACTAACGTTCTGGCTGGTGGACTGCCACGCAAATTTAATGAAGGCATGCCATACCATATCATGCCATAGCATGACTACCATATGATGAAAAAAATAATCGTGTTGTGTAAGCATGCCTTCATTAAATTTGCATGACACTGAATTTGAATTTTTAAACCACTTCTTAGTGTAGCATTATATTACAGGATTTTGCTGTTTGCCTTTGTACTTAGAATGACGCCATCGATGAGAGAGAACGTTGGTAGAGGTGGCAGTACTTAAGTATGTGTATGCTTCCTAATAAAGTTAGTTGCAGGTTCAGCGCTGTCCTGTGTGTTTCCTGCCTTCTGTCTTTGAAGGCTTGCGCTGCCCCTTCAGCATGTCCAACCACTACCAATTTGCCCAAATGTTGATTCTTCTCATTCTCTTCTTTCAGAGAAAAAACAAAGAAAATGAGCTTACGCTGCGACAACCATGGCCATGACGAATGCTTGGATCACGTGCCACATAAAACAAATATATATTTAGTCCAGAATTTACCACAGCTTCGCACGCTTGCGCCGTCCGCAGACGGTCACTCGACAAGTGTAATTCACACTCCACGGTATGTTGTTGTTAGTAACCAAATCTATTTTATTTGTGGGCGTAAACTTAGTCCAACAAAAAAATTCGCAGTTCCCCCCGAAAGGCGAAGCCTCGATTGCGATAATTGAATAGTAGACAGCTGTACGAAGTAAGTATAGTAGTGCTATCGGTGGTATAAACTTGTAAACGTTCGCTTACTAACGAAATTAACAATGATAGAATATGTAAGCGTAACTCAACGAGTACGTATAAAGAAAAAGACACACAGAGACAGCGCTGTCTTTGTGTGTCTGCATCTTCGTACGTGCTTGTTCAGTCGAGCTTACACATTCTTTCATTGATTCCAACCAACTAGCTCGCCAACGTTCTTTAACTAAATGAACCAGCAGGCTGACACGCGCGCACACGTGAACATTAATTCGTCTCACTCGCTGGGTGCGGAAAGTCGCTGTGAAAATTCTAGAGTTAGCGATCGAGGCAGCAGCCGCGAGCAGCAAAACGCCGAAAGCACAGCGCATACGAAGCTACCGACAGTACGCGGACTCTGTAAACATCGAAGATCACTTTCAAGATGATGCGCGCGCGGGCGCGCACTTTGGACACGTCGGAGATTGCTTTCAAAATATCAGAGATATCATTATCAGCGAGATATAAGAAGGAAGATAAAGCATGTGCTTGCTGCGGTAAAGCTAGGGAAGCTATGGAAGTATGTTTTATTAGAATGTGAAGACGTCTACCAAGCGTTCGACTTAGGCCCCACTGGCCTCCTTGAAGCCCTCGAGTTGGGCGAGAGCAGTGGAAAAGTGAACATGTCCGCAATATGGATTAGTAAGGGGGGATTAGAGGATTGGTAGAAGAAAAGTAGGGAAACGACAAATAACGGAGACGTACAAAAGAACAATTTGCATTAGGGGAACAGAAAATTTGGTTGTGGGAGTTCATAGTGTTTATTTATTTTGATTTTTTTATTGTTTAACCTAGATAGGACATTAGGCAGTACAATAGCAAGAGCTTGATGGTGCAGCCCACCCCACCGTTCCAAAGGGGACACTCATAACATCCATCCATCCATCAATCCATCCATCCATCCACGGAGATCGCTTTCGAAACGTACGGGTGCCGGCAACGCATCCCTGCGGCGTCCACCGAAGGCGTCTACCGCGGCTTTCGCGATTCGCGCGCCGAATGCCGTCGTAGACGCTGCGGATGTCTCCACTCTGTACGGAGCGGTGCGCGTGGAGGACTATCAAACATCGTTCCAGCGCACAATTGAACACGCACGAGAAGAGAAAGACAGCACGAACGCCGGCGTTCGTGTTGTCTTTCTCTTCTTGTCCGTGTTCGATTGTGCGCTGGAACGATGTTTGATAATGCTAATCATAACCAACTAGCCCAGCTGTCCATACTTAGCGTGGAGGGCAACGAGGCACCCTAGCAACCGCTGTAGAAGAACGCGTCTCCTCCCTCGCCTGATCTCCCTGCCTCGCGTGCCACAGGAGAGGGCACGCATCCGGGCCGCGTTCCGCACTCGCGCACGCGACATTGAACCGCGTTCGACGGCTCACCTTCACACGCTTTCATTCCTACGTAACATCACAGCAACGGCGACGCCAGAAACGCGCCTGGAGTGTCAATATAATTGATATCGCAATAAAAGGCTGTCGCGCAATGTATCGACAGATAACAATTTGAACCGACTCCTTCCGAATAAATAACGCAACTTATTCCTTAGCAGAAGAGCGCGCCTACGCAGTAGGGATCGTCATATGAGCCCGACCTACTCACTGGAGCTAAAGCACAGCTTAGAACTAGTAAGACTGCTGCAGTAAGGTCACATTAGTGAAATAAATTTTCAGAAATACAAAACGGATATGCGAGGCTGACTGTAGGCTAGAACACGCGTGCACACATTCCACTGATGCTCCGTCCACCCCTGTGCCGCAGAAACTCCAAACTCTCCAGAACGTCTCACAGAACCGTTTGTCCCCTAGAAGACGCCACAGCATACTCAATAACCCGCGCGACGCGAAATCAACTACCGCAAGCTACTACCGAGCTTATACCTTGCCTACACACACGGAGCGCTCGTCCAAAGCCAGCATGCCGCCTGCCCATAGATGGCGCCTTTGAGTATGCAATATGGCGGCGCCCAAGGAAAAACCGTCTATAGGTTGACATTGTTTCGTTATGAACATATGTCTATAGCTTAACTTGGGCAACGTTTTTTTAATAGGACCTATATGTTCGAATAAACACTGTAGGTCGAAAAAGCATTGACCGCTAATACAACCTCTGAAGTTAAAGAAAGTAATGTCTTGGGGTGTCATCGAGCGATCAAAAGCTAGAAAAAACATCAATACTACCATCGATAGCGTGCAACCAATACTAATCTCGATAATTCACTACCGATAGACTTCGTACTATGGATACAGCATTGTCACTTAAGTAAGGTGACGCCACCAGTGGCACGCAAATCAACAATATAAACTTCGTATCACTTCACTTTTCTGATAGTATAAACAGACTGTTACTGACAGTCAGTTATTGCAAAACTCCTGGAAATAGCCTCCGGGAAGACTAGCAAAACAGACACTAGCACTGCTAATAGCAATTGGTCTGACTATTGATAGTATCCCAGACAGTACTACAATCGATAGCTTTTGTTATACCAATAAGACTTCAGGAGCAAGATATCGTACTAGTATTCATTTTGTTATCATCAGTAATACTAGCGATAGTATTTTTCAATTCATGATCATTTCGAAATGTTTTGTTTCTATTGGTGCCGATTTAGTGGTAGTTTCACATTGTTAGTACATGTAGTGTGACTGTGGTTTTTACAAGAATTTCACCATTCTTGATTTCACTCCTCAAATATGATCTTTTCCACCATTACTTTTACAACTAGAAATTCCAGCGCCCTTTTCACCCCATAAAGTTGATTCTATCAATGTCATTCTGTAAATTTTGCATTTTTACATTAAGCTTAACAACAACGTGAATACTATATTCTGCGGTACCTGGCCTGAGGTATTTTTAGCCAGGAGGTGCTGTCCTCCTTTTCAAAATATGTGCGATAGAGACCACGCATTGATGACTACCTATTTTATTGCTCAAACACTTATATCCTAGAGGAAACGTGCTTTGAGCGTCCGGAGCACATTAATAACACGGGCTCTCAACAAAATTCGCTGCCACAGGACAAAGGTTCATGGTACTTGCCATGGCTTTAATTCATTTTGTCTATTTATTCTCATATTAAATGTGTGTTATTTAAGAATATGCATTGCGTTCGTGCTTTTCTTTATTTCATTTTCCGACCCCTAATTTTTCCAAAATTCTCCCTCTGTCATTGAGGCCGCTTTCTCATTCGCGTATTTCATTCGCGAAGGGAGACACGGGATGTATTCAGCGCGTGTACAGTGAAAATTTTGTGCCGTAATTCTCCTTGCACAACTAGCCACCTTGTACTTTGTTGTTAAGCTCATCGTGCAAATCGTTAAAGCTTAGCGATTGGATACGAATGCATTAAACTTATTCTTTCCATTTAATTTTTATAGAAATAATTTCTACTTGAGTTATTCCATAACTTTCCTTGCAGTCCAGAAAAAGAGTCGGCTTTCCTTTAAGCGGATGCAGGTATAATTTCCCTATCAGTGCAGTTTGTGTACACTTGACATCAGAAATTAACGGGCCATAGTAGGCGAGAAAAACCTGAATGTTTCCGAAACCAGGTATGTGGATTTTCAGAATTTACTGGCCCCTTCAAACAACCGAAGGTTGTACAAGGAAATTTGGCTTGCATTAGTTGGTTCATTTCGGAAGTAAAATCATGGTACCACGCTAACGAAAGGACGTACCGGTACGCGTAAAGCAGGAAGGGTGCCGTCCCCTACCCGTGCTGTGCATCTTCCTGCAGCTTTCATTGCGAAAGACGCCCGGGGGTACATACGCGCTGGCACCGACTTACTCATACGTAATTTTATGAAAGTGTAGCACTTCATTTGAAGCAAAACATTTACGAATATTCGGAACAGAAAATTTCTTCAACATAATCGCTGAGACACAGGGTTGCTTGTTTAGTGGGCTGCGGTGCTCAACATCGCGAGGACACACTAGAGATGCAATTATTGCGTTCTTTGGCATAGCTGATGCACTATTATTTACATTTATTGAAATTTAATTGAGCGCAATCACTGCGTTGAACTGCCGTGGCTGCTGCTAGTAATTTGTTGCTGCAGGGAGACATCTCGAAAGAAAAAATAACATATCTAGATCATAGACATAGCATCCTTCGCAGCTGTGGGGTCAAAAATCTTCCCTTGCTCAGAGATTTCCATCGCAAATAATGCCCCGACAACAGGAATCACTAGTGATCTGTGGGCTTTTCTCATGGCTACTTCGGAGCAAAAGTGCCGTGTAGCGAGATGCTTGTCCTCACTAGAGCAGCGAATCAAAGTGCCTGTCTTGCAAGCGTCCTCCATGACGCTCGGCACAAATACGCATCAATTGCTGTTGTGGAACGCGGGCATATGTTTGCAGAAAATAAAATGAGCATAGCTCATTGTCGAGCCCCAACCACTGCTTCTTGTGCGAAACAATGGCTTTCGAAAGAACCGCAAAAGAATAGCAGAAATCGATAATAATAGATATTGTACGGGGCTCTCGCTGTCACAACAATTTTTGAGCAGAATGGTGGTAAGAAGAGAACGCAAGAGGTAAATGAATATATATATATATATATATATATATATATATATATATATATATATATATATATATATATATATATATATATATATCCAATGTGCTAGACTTAAATCGCAGAAGTGAGAAGAGTGAAAAGTCAACGAGATTTCATGTTCGTTGGCGCTTGAGCGCTACAATATTGAAGTCAGACGGGTCTGCTTGAACAGAAAGTGCAAGGGCAGGTGCTTGGCGGCGTTGGCAGAAAGTTATTATTCAACATGTGAGGAAGCTCAGAGATGAAATGCAGAGAAAAACAATACCCCTGAAGGTTCAATACGGTAAAAATTCTATTCTGCTTGAAATTTTTCAGGGAGAGCTGCAAAATTATTTCTGATTAGAGGTTGCAGCGAATCACCAGAGCTCCAGTGCCGGAATGATGAAAGAGGTCTTGTCTTGAGAATCGCATTGCTTGGTCTTTAACTTTTTTTTTTGCTCGATCAGATTTTGTTTAGAAGTATATGGCTTTGGCCCACTCTATAAGTAGGAAGATAGTGTAGTGACAAATAAATAGAAAGAAATTACGTTGTTTTCTAGATCATGAGCGTCATCAATCTTGCTTAGAGGTCTAAAAGCAAACTACACTAAATATACCTAAATTTAGTAAAATAAATAAATTGTCCTGATGGCCGCATCTGACACACATTGAAACTGTTATACTTTGCTGTTAAAAACATTCATAATATTTATGACAGTCGACATCCTCAGGAACAATGTACACACCCGTAGATTTCAATCTTATGGCCGGTTTGTGCCCATTAAGCTTCTCAATTGGTTTTGAGTCTCCCACAGCGTCGCTGAAGGAAGATCATAACCTGGAAACTAGAGGTTCACTCGCATATTCTTAGCGCAATTTGTGGCACCTGAATAGCTCGACATCTAGCTCCTTGAAGACGTTCGGCGAGAATGCAGTCTATAGCGTGCAAGAGATAATGCCTTCTTACCTGACGCCGTACTCTTTCAAAACACTCTTTTTGCGAATTTAAAGCGATATAGCTTGAAGGAGCACGTTACGCAGTGAGCACGGCGCCAGCTGCGTTGAGCGTGAACGAGGTCTCTACCAATCACAGAGCGGCGCTCGGTTCCTTGAGCCTTGAACACCACCAGATGGCACTCGTCTTCACGCGTCCCTAGTGTTCCTACGTATGCTCTTGCAGGTACCCGAGTTGCGCATAAACTTTCCGGTGCTGCTCGCACCGCCATTCGCTTAGCGCCATCACGTGGTACAAGATGACCTGAAATGTTCCACTGCGCCCCTGCGAAGCCAACTTTACGGGCGCGACGCCGATCGTCGTTTCCGTCAGTACCATCGACATTACAACCAGCAGACCGTCGAGCGTGCGTTTCAACCATTGGCTCCAGAATCCAAATACGGTGTTCGACGATATTAAGTCAGGACTTTGGTGAAGTGATAGGAAGCAGATCACACTGCCACTTGGATTCCAGTATGACGGGGTGCAGCGCACCAAAGTGCACAGGCCGCACGGAAACGTGGCTAAGATTTTTGCGTGGTGCACTGTGGACAGACAGACGTGCATGTGCCGGCGAATGGTATGTCTACTGCGTATGGGCCGAAACCAGCCGGCTCCGAAAGGGGACCAGGATATGCGAGGTGAGTTCGCTTTGTTTACACGTAAATCATCACTTATCTCGAGTAACACCACCGTTACCGCGGAGTGTGCACGCCTTGCATGAGAGGTGGTTCACTTATACGAATTTTGGCGTATACGTTCCGCACGAAAAAGCCGAGGGACGAAACATGAACGACATGTCTGCGTCGCGCTGCACATATACGCCAAGAATGCTAACCTACCAAATCGTCCAATACGCACTGTTGCTTGTACGATTATTCCTACAATGCGAGCCTTGAAAAGTTTGTTCAAAAGAGAGTAAATACTGACACGAGGGGCCGCATAACGTAAAGCTATTCCAATATATTTTATTACAATCTCCTGACATCAAATTGGCGCAACCGCCGACGCAAACATCGGGCAGTCACCCGCAGGGCTGCCTGAACAAACCAATCGAACGCACTCCTCGTTCATAGGAGGTCAGTTTTGTTTGCTTGAAAAACGAATCACATTGCCTACACTGAGCGGCTTGTCTTATCTAACTGGCTCACAAGAGGGAAGGAGCACGCTCAAGTGGAGGGGGATCCGATGGGGCCGAACCAGTGCACTGAAAATCGATAACCGGATGAAGAGGGTGGTGCCAGGTGGCGCCATATAGTCTGCGATTGGTCCGCTTTCTCTTGCTTAGCCTGCTCTTCCACAATCGCGGCGGCAGGCAACGGAATCTTAAGAATGACGCTAAAACGGATCCTCAGCGAAATAGAGTTGGCAGAAGGAGGTCTTAAACGCGCCGAAAGTTCTCCAAAACGTTACACCGCCACGAAAATGTTTATTACACGCAAATAAACCTATGACCACGTGACCACTGGCTACTCTACGGCAGGTGCGAGTAGTCAGTGCCTCAGCGATCAGCGGCAGCCATCTTTTATTCCTTTCGGAACGGGGCAGCCTGCGGGGATTCAGAGGAAAATTCAGATTTGTTCGGCATATTGCATCTTTAACGCGTCACGTCATTTTGACGCCGTGAGTTTTTGCGGTTTTGTGACGTCGTGTGACAGGCAGGTGAAGTGGGCGCAGCCTGTAAACTTTTCACCAATAGCCGAGGGCTAATGGCGAAAAGGTGTCGAATGAGAAATAACTATTTTTCTTTTATTCGGTCAAATCGTGCATAATCAGTGTGTACACGTGTTATCAGATGAGGAGCTAGCACGGTTTCCGTGACGTCGCGTGACAGACAGGTGAAGTGGGGGTGGTCCAGAAATGTTTTTGACCAATCGCGGAGAGCTGTTTGCAGAATTGGAACAGAAAACCTTGGAATAGTTTTACGTTATAGCGCCTGTAAACTCGTTTATCTTTTGTGGTTGGCGAAACTAGCGTTTTAGTAGGCGAACTTGTGCCCTCGAAAACAGGCTAGACTCAAAGAACGATAGCGGCGAACACTGTCGGCGATCGTCAAAAATTTGATCTGCCGGTCAAGCGCCTCGGCTTTTATACACGAGCTATCGAACGTTCCAGTGAAATCGCTAGTGCTCGCGTGTCGTCAAGAGAGTTCTAAACCATTCGCGTTACGCATACATGCAATCAGATTACACAAGGTGACAACAGACCGCGGATAGAACCATCAATAACATCCCATCAACTTCAAACTCATGCAGCCGCGTCCCATGCTGAGCGGTAACATTTGTTGGACGGCGAAAAGCGCTCACCAGAAAAAGATCAACCTATCACTGATGATGGGTAGCGTGCAGTGATTGTACACCTTTATTTTCTATGATAGTGATAAGCGCACAGCCTGGATCTTGCAATGCCTGCCTTGTGCATTCAACCAGTTTTTATTCTTCTGTAAGACTGCTTCTCATAATTAGTGTCCCCTGTGAGTAATTAACCTAGACAATCTTACTCCTTTACAGAACCTGAAGGCTTACTGGCGATCCCGAACTCTAGTTCCTTTACCAGGCTATTGAATATTATCTTTGTTTTCTGCATATTAATCTTCAACTCCACTCTTCCACTTTCTCTGTTAGGCTCCTCAATCATTTGTAGTAATTCGTCCCCAGAGTTGCAGAACAGGACAATATCACGCGGAAACCGAAGCTTGCTGAGATATGCGCCGTTGATTCTCACTCGTAAGCATTCCCAGTTTAATAGCTTGAATACTTCTTTCAAACACACAATGATTGTGAGAGATTGTGCCTCCTTGTCTAACCCCTTTCTTGACAGGTAACTTTCTGCTTTTCTTGTGGAGAACCAAGGTAGCTGTGGAATTTTTGTTCATTTCCCAAGCTGTTGGGGTACGCCTACTTTACTCCTTGACTACGTAATATCTCTATCACTGCTGGTATCTCTACTGAATCAAATGCTTTTTTATAATCTGTAAAAGCCATAAAGAGAGGTTGATTGCACTCTGCAGATTTCTCGATTACCTGATTGATTACATGGATGGGATCCACTGTCCGACGCTAAAGCCCGCCTGTTCTTTTGGTTGGCTGATGTCAAGTGTAGCCTTTATTGTCTTGGAAATTATTTTGGTGAATACTTTAAATAATATTAAAAGCAAGCTATTGGGCCTATAATTTTTTGATCTTTAGTGTCTCCCTTCTTGCTGATTAGTATGATGTTGGCATTCTCCCAGTTCTCTGGTACACTTGAAGTCGTGAAGCATTTCAGACATAGCTGAGTTACAAACATAGTTAAATAGTGAATCAATATGCATTGCAGAAGTTTAATTGTCAATTGGCAATTTATTTTGCCATTCATATGTCAGTGTAGAATATCTGACTGATGTTTCTGTTGTGGTGTGTGTTACAATAAGAAGTTCTAGACGGGATGGATGAATGACATCAAGTTTTTTGATCACGTATGAAATATGGGAGAACGTCCACAGCGAAGATCATGAGGCAAGCTCTAGCTTTATCATATGACTGACTGTCAGGGTGTCCAAGACGCTAAATACATAGTTGGCGGTGCCTTGTGTAATCCAACTCGCTAATGTTGTATACTAAAATCGTGAATAATTACCGTATTTGCACGTAAGTAACATGACAAGTAGTTTAACTCGAGGAGAACTCACGGACTGCCAGAAAAAGAAATACGAACTATAGAACTTACTATACCAACAGGAATTATGACTATGAAAAGGGAAACTGCGCAAAAAGAAAGAAACCGATGCCCTCAAGGCTTTCATCATCGTTACTTTGAAGGGGGAGAGAGTGAGAGACGTATTTATCCCTGTAGGCGAGAACGACGTCGTTGTTCATAACATGCAAGGTTGTTGCACAAACATCATCAAAGGGGAGGCATCGATTGCGATATGAAATTAGTAGAGAGCTATATGAAGTAGGAATAATAGTTTGATCAGCCGTATAAACTAGTAAACATTCGCATACTAATTAAATTTTCAAGCATTGTGTCAGCACGCACAGACAGACATGAAGCCATCACACTCGATCGCCGCGGACACTCGCTGTCAAAACGTTGGTGTGAGGAATCACGGCTTCAGCTCGCGAAGCGACCTTCATGCGGTCTATCGGTTGAACAGAAACTGAGCGGCGACAGTGGTGTGAGGCGACGACACACATAGGGGGCCAGATCGTTTTCAAGGCCCCCGCGTCCGCGTGCTGCGGAGAAATACGCGGTTGCTGGTGGAATACCACACCGCTTCCCTCCCTCTGCTCCCCATGGAAGCTAGGGCACGAAGGAAGACGACGCGCTTCCTTGCCGCTTTCCTTCCTTGCGCGCGCGAGATTCAGTCGCGATCGTCGACTTCCTTTGAACGATTTCACTCGCATATACAGCATACGACGGGCGGCGACCGTCTTATCACCCTTGGACTTTACACGGAACATCATGACGACGCGATGCCGATGACGAAATTGCGCCTGGAGCGTCCATATAATTGCTATCGTAATAAAATGCCCGTGACATAACTAAAGCCGGCAAAGACATGCGCAGATTGAGCGGTGATGCAGTGTGTGGCTTGGAAGACCATTCATTTGACGTACCGCACAACAGCGCCTCTTCTAGCGTTCACATAATTTACTGGGTAAATAGTGATGAATGTTCATTATGAGCTTAGATCACATAAGCTTAGTTTGTATGAAGGTACCGGTCTTAATTTAACCAAGGGAGCAAGTGTCGACTGGAGAAGCCTTCCGCCGATAGCTGTTCTCAAAGCCTATGGCAATACAACTTGACGAAGCAATATTTTTTTTTATCGACAAGTGCAGCACGCTAGTGCGGGCTGATATGCTTTATAGAGGGTTCGTTTTTTATTTTACAACACGGAACTGTACACACAGCGATAACCGCTCGCATACCACGGCCGCCAATGCTGGAGCCGCGTACTTCTGCCGCTAACAGTATGGCCGCCGGAGGTTCATTCTATCCCGTAGGCGGCGGCTGGGGCTGCCATTCTAAGACATATATATTTTCTAATTCGTATTAAACATGAATCGAGCCCCGCGGCGCTCCACGCATGTGGAGACGGTAGTTTCGGCGGAGTGTTTTATGTCGTGGGCGAAGCGGTGCGGACTGCTCAAGTGTTTCGAGTGGCGTTCACCGCCGGATTGAGTTATGGAGACGCATGGTCCCTTGGCTGGGAGGGGAAAGTGCGCGGTTGGGTGGACAGTGCGGGCAGAGACTTGGGGGACAACGCACTGATCTCCTTAGTGCCTGATCGCAGCGACGGAATGCCCCGAGGTCTTTGCTCAGCAGCATTCATCAATCATGTGCACTCGCTTTCCTTATTGAATATGTATACTCGCAGTGTAACCTCGAGTGTCTGCAATATAAATCAGTCGGAGTTATTCTCAAGCACGATCGTGAGTATTTAGCTATTGGCTAAACATTAGCTATTGTTGAGCTCTCCTTCCACAACTTCATAGTCCTGTCAGTTTATTTCCTTTCCCTTTATCCTCTGGTAACTTCCTCACTAGTTGAGGAGGGAAGGTGTTTTAATGTCCGGAGTCGGCGCCCCTCGATGACTCGAGTGCACGGTGGCAGCGCGAAGGAAGAGCCGTTATCGAGCAAAGAGGCGCTTTATTCAGATGGCTAGGCGTCTGTCCGAGTCCAGGCACGAAACTCCGCTCTCCCTCACACAGCCAAACATGACATTTTAAACCCTCAGTTGCATAAAGGCGTCGCAAATCAGCCATGGAATCATACATGCGACTTCACATCATTGCAACCAATAGCACAACCATCTTCGTGCCGCACACGGCTTGGTGGAAACAGTGGCACACTTTACAACAAACCAGGCGATAGGATTGCTCAAAGACACGTGTCCTCTCCTTCTCCCCTACGTTAGGATCCGAGTGTCAGCCATTCATGTCCTGCCCTTTTCTCTTGCAAGCGGCCGCCATACTAGCTGCGAGAATGTTTCCATGAAACCATGGCTTATGGACTGCATGTCTGCCGGACCGTGGGCTGCCCCGCCAGTACTGAGAGAACTCTGTTTCCCGTGCAGCTGTCGGCCGGTTCGTTTGAAATCCAAACACCCTAATTGGGACCCGATGGCGATCGCACGCAAATGCACCCATCGGTCGTAGCCGGCTAAGTGGTTGTAAAGCTATCGCCGTTTTCACAGGCATTCTCAGAATGCGGACGCGGATGCCAAACGTTGACACTCAAAGCGGCTAAGCAGTGTCGCGTCGCCCAGTTTCCGTGACCGCGACGGTCGACGGGATATGTGGCAAGCGCATGGGCATTAGTGGTGGCGGTGTCCTCAAGCACCCCCACCTTTTAGCTCCACGCCCGTCTCCCCGAACGCTACCCTTCACGACCAAAAATAACGTACAGCGCGAAAGACAAGGACTGCGAAGACGACATACACAGCGCTGTATGTGTGGTCTTCGCAGTCCTTGTCTTTCGCGCTGTACGTTATTTTTGATCATGAATTACCAACTAGCTCAAGCAACCACCCTAGTTCGCTACCCTTCAGCTCGGACCGTCCACCTTTTCGTTCAGATCTGGTGCCTCTTCTACGGGGCAGCCACTAATCCGATTTCACTCCACGCGTGGGTGTTTCCCATGTACAGTCTTCGCGGAACCCACCTGCGTCCTTCCTTTCCGGTTATTGGCCGATACACCAGCGTGTGAAATCGTGCTGCGCTTTTCTGTAGTCGCCTAAACTGGGCCACACAACAACAGCAAGACCAGCTCCCTAACCTCAAACTGAGTCCGTCTACGCACCAACTCACTCAGTTCGCACTGAGTGCGGAATACTTTCGCGAGCTAATGTATTTGATATACAACCCTTAGCAATTGCAACTCAAGTTACTCTAGCAGATCGCCTTGCAATTCTTTCTCTGCTTACGTGATGCGATCTCTGTTTTACTTAAACAATGTTTTCACTTCGTCGAGATGACGCATTCTTTTTTTTTGCATTTCCAGAATACATTAGCCGAACTAATGACGCCGGCTTCTATTTTTGCAACCGCATCTGGCCAAGTAGCGACAAATGAGTATCACAGTGCGAAGGAGAAGAACGGCTTAAGCTATATATCTGAGGCGTGTCTACGATATGCTTGGAACCCCGAGGAAGGGGTAGAAGACATCCTCGCATTTCTTTCGCATATTAAATTGGACCTCCGCAACATCACAGAGGACACAACTGAGGATCCGCTGGAGCGCATGATTGAGCTCTCTTTCGAGCATGGTCTGGACGTCCTGGTCTCCTTCTCGCTGGACTACAACGTCACCGGCGACATCTATCACGCCTTTGTTGTCCAGGTTGGTTGCGCATTTGCGCATGGTAGTAAAACGCTGGGTTAACTTGATTTTAGCCGTCAAACTTAAGCATGTTTCATTGCGTTGTTTACGTGCTTCCATTTTTTGTATGTTCTACTTTAATGGAACGTTTGCGACATTTTTGAAACACGTAGCAGAACGACTGTGAATATACGATGCATCATCTTTTCGCTTTTGATTCCAGCGACACATACTTGAAAAAATATTGCTTGTGATTATTTCAATAAAAGCTTTATCTTCGTTTGATTCCACTAATCAATTTTCAGGGATATCATGGTAGTTTATAGAGAAAATGCTGAGGAATTATACAAGCATTTGAAGAGATAATATTAATTTTCTTTCTGGATACGGTACGCAATAACGCTGAAGGTCAAGGCTGCAGCATTTGTCTGCAACATGATTGGAGAATATTGGGACGCTGTCTGTAATACTCGCACACCTGTTGACGTGTAATTACCTCAAGAAGAATTGCTTTTATAACTCACGATATAACGGTGCTTAAACATCTATATTTTGAAGGTAGTGATATATTACTGAAGTTGCTTATTCTCGGTCAAAAACCATAAACGGGGTAAAGGAAGGTGACAGAGACGAGACAAGCACCTGACCCGCCTTTCACGCCTTTCTTAGGCCCCGCCTACTGCGCTTCAACAAAGTCAAATATGCATCCCCAACTAGCCCAAAAATCTACTCTTCAAAAATACTTCCCAGTCGAGCACACAGCGCATGCAACCATGGTGCTACAGACCACGCAGACACACCGGCATGCGGGCGTAGGGACAACACAGAGGCATTGATCATAAATAAAACGCAGTTCTGCCCTAATGTCGAGGCGTCAGTTGCGATAGCGAAATGTTAGCTGCACGAAGTAATAGTTTTACGAAGTATAATAGTACGAAGGATAATAGCTTTATTGGCCGCGAAAATTCGCAAAAGTTTGCTTACTAAAAAATTTAAGAATCACGGTGTCACGTTCGCACAGGAAAATACAAACACATCTCAGTCGATCACCGCAGACCCTCGCTGTCAAAGCACTGGCGTGACGAATAGCGGCAGCAGCAGCAGCGAGCTTCGTGCTGTCCCTTGTGTTACCGCGTACTAAGCTGCGAAAATGTAGCTCACATGAGGGGCCTAGACTTTGTGCTCATCGCCAACTGCTCTCAGGATTGCACCCACGTGACCGCGCTCAGCCGCGCCATACGCAGCCGCCGATGGTATAAAACAACGCTGCGCCTCCTTCCCGGTGCCTTGACCGCGACCGAGTACGGCGCGCTTTCTCCCCGCTTTACTCCTTTGCGCGCCCGAGATCGTGCCACGAGCTTGAGCTCCCCCTCGCACCCATAGTATGCGGCGCGCGGCCACGATTTTAGCACATCCGTACTTTATGCAGAACGAGTGTGTCCCTATGGTTGCTATCGCAATGAAACAAACACTTCATTGCGCCTTCCCAACAAGATGCCCTTGTTTCCAGAGCCCTGGATAAGCAGGTATCAAGAATTCAAAAGATCTAGATTAGAAAGAAGCCGAGGTAATTAATCTGTGCTTAAAGCACTAGCCTCCAGCGTCCGGCATCCGGTGTCCCTTGACGTGGCCCTCTTAAGGGACGCCAGTTCCCACAGCTTCCACTACGGTCCGTATCCCGCAATTGGCTCTCCGGAACCTTATATTGGCGTAGGCACTCCCTTGCAATACTTACTCTCCCCGAGAAGGGGTCGTTGTCACTCGCGGGAATAAACATAATGTCGAGCGAGAGTATATCGGGCTGCCTCAAGGCGCAAGAAGCACAGGAATTCCGGCATTTGCCACGCCCAACGTAGAAACGCTCAGTTGACCTACCTAATCGCAAAACATGTTTATGTCCATGCATGCTTGACTGTTGCACTTCGCACGGATTCAGAGGGAATATTGAATTTTCATTGAATAGGATGTACCGAATTGTATACAATCGGACTCATGTCTGCGTCAATTGAGATTTTTGGGAGCTTTTTGCCGCAATTGGCATCAGTCTTATGAATTCACCGAATACTCATACCTCCGGAACTGTCATTTTTTCACCTGTACTAACCTGTTGCCCAGTTACCCAGTACCCAGTTTCCAGTTCTATATAGTAGAGCAGACCGATTATGTAATAACCTATATATCATTTAGGCATTGATTCCAATAACATTTTATTTATAACCAAAAAATAAAAAAGTGTCACTATGCTAATTCAGCTTTAAATAAAGTCAGCCCTCATTGTTGCTTTTTTTTTTCAAATGCACTCTGCAATGCCATAAATAATGTGAACAAGCACTTATAGTCTCTCTTTGTGTCCTTCGGCATTATAGGGCTATAGGCTACGGGGAGGGCGTGTACGTAGCATGGACTCAGCGATCACGAACAACTGTAGTCAATAAATTATGCTTATAGCTACTTTATGTTAGATTTACAGCCACTGAGTTGTTATTATTCGCTGCAGATCAATGCCAGCAGCGAACTCGAAGAGTTCTTCTCGTCCTTGGGATGCTTGAATGAGGAGGCAGTAGATGACTTCTACCAGCTTCTGCTCAGACGCTACGCACTCGTTGAAGACTCTGAGATTCTTCAGCACTTACAAGAAGCCGACGCTGATAGTGAGTTACTCGCAGCTTTGGATGCAGGGTCTCAAAAAGTGCCCAAAACATGGATGAGTGAGGTTCTGCAAATACATCGAGACTGCCGATTTCATTGCTAAAGCTATTTCCAGAATTGTTAAAACACTACAGCGGAAAGCAACTATCCTAAATAAATATGGGATTGATGGACGCTGACCCTTACAAGCACACTCACGAAAATTAGAACGATACTTTCTCTGCTGCCTCCGGTATATGCATATATCTCCTGCCAAGCGTAAGATTTCGCCCATGACTAGTTATGTTTGCTGGCTGAAAATATCTTGCGCCTACGTCCAGTGGCCTGCCGGAGTTTCGAATCGCGTTACAGTAAACGCTGTAAGTTTCTAAATAAAGGGCCTCTTTGATGCTACGCTTTAACTAGACACTCTCACTAAAATGGCCCTTCGTAACATTTTCTTTTATAATAAGCCTTCGCCATCACAATCGGCAACTAATGGTTTATGGAAACAACCGACGTTACGCATTGCGCTACCTACTGGATACTTAAAGGAAGATCACAGTCCATCTATACGCATTGCTCTGTTGCAGGATACACATATTTTATGTCACTTGAGAGGAAGCTTTAACTCGGGTGCTCCTATCTAAATACATGTAAAAGGAGAATTCGATTTTCTCGGCAACCACTGCACCAAATTTGACGACGTTTGTTGCATTTAAAAGGAAAACTTAAAATCTAGTGAGTGTTGGTTTCGAATGTTTTAGTTAGGTCGTTAAGCTTTTATAAAAAATTGTCAAAAATTTTTTGAAAAACGAGACTATCAAGTTTACAACTGTGTAGCTCAACAACGAAAAATGATAATACGATTCTTTGAACTGCAACTAATAGTGCATCTAAAGCGGACAAAATTGATGTGTTACACATGAATATAAAAAAAATTAGTGATATCGAAATACAGCTTTTGCAGAACCCTTGTAAACAACGTAACCGATTCATGTAAGATATAAATTGACATGGAATTTGTCCACCTTAAGTTATCTAATGGATGCCTTTTAAAAAACCACTATATTAGTTTTTGATGTAGAGCTATGAATTTGTAATCTTCGTGCTTCTATTTTTTGAAACTGTCGAATATTTGAAAATATTTTTAACAAAACGCCAGCCCTAAATCGAAATTCCGCTTCCAACAGTCACTAGAATTTAACTTCCTCTCTTAGATGCTACAAATTTGATTAAAATCGGTTCAGTGGTTATTTCAGAAAAACGCTTTTGCGGTTTGCATGTATTTGAATAGGCCGCATCGGAGTTGGGCCCGAGCTAAAGCTTCCTCTTAAACTGAGAGCTAGTGCAACTTGTGCAACATAGTCTGCTTCCATTTTGAGCCCACGGTTATTGATAATGATGATGTGCACTTTTCATAACTGATTCTGGATCGGGTGCATTTATTTTTCAGTTTCCGACATCCTGAATGCAACCACTGAATCCGGCACCCAAGCCAAGAAAAGCATAGCAGACCTTGCTAGAGCCACAGGCGTTACAACAGGTTTGCGACTTCCATGTTAAGATACTGTGTTAACGCCAAACGAAATCACAGCGCAAAAAAATGTGTCTATTTTTTACCCACAGGAATAAAAGCATCTAAACAGTGAGCGTTAAAACACATTTCTGCCATCAATATACAGTAAACGTATTCATACAATGCATCATGGGCTGGCCATGATCAATTACGCGAGCGTTGTGATCATATGAACTAAATCCTTCTCCTAGGCGCTGTGCTGCCCGCCTTACCGATGACGTTACAATAAGATGCCTCCGTTGTCCGTGGTGGACTCGTCATATTTCTGAAGCCGGGGCTATGTTAGTGTGGGATCTGGAATAGCTAGGTAACAAGACACCATTAGATAGGATGGGTCTATTTATATATTAGAGAGCTGCCGGATACTCCCAGTGTTTAGTTCTTTTCTATCGCTTAATATTTAGGGACTACAATGTAGTCGTGTTCAAAACTAATTCCATCCTGTTTGCGGTGATTGCCTTCGGTTGAAGCATCTATAAGTTACACTGGACTTCGTTTTTGCGTACAAAAGATACCTCTAAGAAACTCCTTGTGTGGATCACTTCCGTTTCTTTTTTTCGTTGTATGTTATTTAACAGCAGTTTCATCAGTGTCATCGGCAATGTAATACTTCATGCCCTATTTGTCTTCATACAAAGAATTTGGGGTGCCTTAGGTTTCGTCAGGCTTAGAAAGAAGACCACTCGGCAACTCCAAGTGGTGATAGCTTTTTTTTTTGCGGAATGCATCAGGTCTGCGCAGTGGCTGACTGAATTAACCTGCTCGTGACAAGATATTTTCCTATCCTTAGCAAGCACGAGTTCTTCAAAAACAAAATTAGCGCCTGCAGATTTGTATCGTGACGTCTTACCTTCCGCAGACCGCTGGAATGTGCTCCTGGCTAGTTGCTGTCCTAACCAATCTACGTGCAACGAATACGTGGTGACGAACGAGCGGGCGCTAGCCCTGGTGGCCTACGTGGCTCGAGCCGGACAAGCACTCAGGATGCGACGCCTGCTGGCGTGGCACGTGCTACGTCACTTGGTCGGACCGAAGGCCGATATCTTGGCGGCACTCAACCACACGGGTTTGGGAAGCGATCTCCAGGAAGATTACGACATCGCGGTGAGCTTATATTTAATACTCGTGTTCGTTCGTGCATTTCACCTGTCATGCTTACCGTCGACAACTGAAATGAAAAGAAAAGAAGCAGTGTGCAATAGTTGCAATACTATGTGAAGTATCAACAAAGAAAGTTTTTCTGCACTGCAGTTGAAAGCGAACGATGATGAGAAACGTAGAGCACATTAAGAACCAGTGTACCATTCTAGCAGCAACAATGCGTGAATAGAGATGCCAGATCAGTGATGAAGCTCGGGCACGCGTCATGAGAAGTTAGAATAAATTTATATGCATACGAAAGGCAAATTTCTAGAGAGGAGGTTGCAGTTCTAAATATAAGATACAGTTTAGGCAATATGTTTTATGACATTCGCTACCGTGGAATAACTTAAAAAGAAAAAAAAAATACGGGAAAAATGGTTGCTTCCATAAATAATAAATGAAGAAATAATTGACCACTGAAAATAGAGTGTAGGAATAATCTGGGCAAATACGTAGGTTGATGCGCCACTTCCCTTATTACTTTGCATATCTAAGTATTGTTTCTTTAGCAAATGCTTTCTTTAAAACCTTAATGTGCTTTTTTCATCGTCTTTACAGACAAATCCTGAAAGCAAATGTTATTGGCTTTTGGAGAAACTGGACGGCATCCGCTACACTGCCATAGACCTTTTTGAAGGTAATTGTATTGCCTGTAAACTGCGAGTGCCATGTTGCCGAGTTAGCATAAGCGGATGTGTCGCCTGCACCAAAGTGTTAGGCAGGCTCATATTTTTTCGCGCAGTGAATTACGTAATGAGTCAGGCCAGTTTCAGATTCTGTCAGACCTTGCGAAAATGCTCAATAGACAACGCTCTACTTATGAAGAAATAAAAGGCCTTTCGGGGAGAGTCAAAGTACTGGAGCAAAGTATTGATGCGAGTTCAACTGGCCACGCTATGAAAGTCCCGTCTGCCGAAATAGAGACCTTGAAGGCTGCTTTTTATGACGCCGAAAAGAGACTTTGAAGGGACAATATTTGGTTGTATGGTTTCTCTGATAACATATCAGAGACGTGGAAGCAGTCGGAAGACGCTATTGTGTCATCTTGCGCTACCGAACTCCGTAATTAAATCGACCCAGTTAACATCGATTATGCTCACAGGCTTGGCTCTTTCCGAGAAGACAGAGGTCGTCCCATTGTTGTGCGGTTTGTCAGGTATAGACAAGGATGCAGTTCTTGGTTTGTGTTACAAGCTTAAAGACACTGAATTTTATGTTCGCGAAGACCTTTCACGCCCACTTCGTCTTGTCCACAAAAAGCTTCTCGAGTTTGGTAATGCCCAGAACTTATGTTTTAAACTCGCACACAATAAACTGGTCATTGGTGGTAGAAGCTACGCCTACAATGCTAGCTCAGATACTATGGTTTTACAAAAAAAAGTAGCACGTAATCGATCTCGGCCTTGTCAACCTGCACGTGATGCCCATAATATATTGTACCTCCCGTTTTTCTCGCGTCATGATTCACCAGTGTCATGCTAGAATTGTCGAAGTTTAAATATTAAAAATGACGAACTAGCTGCTTTACTATCCTCTTCGAACGAGAAGAAAGGGGGTTAACAAAGGGTCCCGATTATATTAGTCGTATCATAAGAAGCCAACAAACATTGACACCAAGGACAACATAGGTGAAATTACTTGTGCTTAATAAATGAAATAAAGAAACGAAGAATTAATGGAAAATAAAGTGGATGAAAAAACAACTTGCCGCAGGTGGGAACCGAATACACAACCTTCGCATTTCGCGTGCGATGCTCTACCGATTTAGCTACCGCGGCGCTGTTTTCCCATCAACTTTCTTGGGTATTTACGTGTCCTAGTAGAACCCTGGGAGTGTTAGCCAGCGCCACCACACACAGACCTTGGCGGCAGACGTGGGACGTCCTTTTTGCCGCAGGCGTCACGAGAACGTCATCTTTTTGGGTGAAGGCAACTGGTCAATAAACCCACATATGCTACCTGAAGGCATCAATGTAGCCGGATTCGTGACCCTCGTTATCTAATAAACGAGAAAAAAGGGGGTTAACAAAGGGTCCCGATTATATTAGTCGTATCATAAGAAGCCAACAAACATTGACACCAAGGACAACATAGGTGAAATTACTTGTGCTTAATAAATGAAATAAAGAAACGAAGAATTAATGGAAAATAAAGTGGATGAAAAAACAACTTGCCGCAGGTGGGAACCGAATACACAACCTTCGCATTTCGCGTGCGATGCTCTACCGATTTAGCTACCGCGGCGCTGTTTTCCCATCAACTTTCTTGGGTATTTACGTGTCCTAGTAGAACCCTGGGAGTGTTAGCCAGCGCCACCACACACAGACCTTGGCGGCAGACGTGGGACGTCCTTTTTGCCGCAGGCGTCACGAGAACGTCATCTTTTTGGGTGAAGGCAACTGGTCAATAAACCCACATATGCTACCTGAAGGCATCAATGTAGCCGGATTCGTGACCCTCGTTATCTAATAAACGAGAAAAAAGGGTGTTAACAGAGGGTCACGATTTTATTAGTCATATCATAAGAAGCCAACAAACATTGACACCAAGGACAACATAGGGGAAACTACTTGTGCTTAATAAATGAAATAAGGAAACGAAGAATTTATGGAAAATAAAGTGGATGAAAAAACAACTTGCCGCAGGTGGGAGCCAAACCGACAACCTTCGCATTTCGCGGTTTATTGACCAGTTGCCTTCACCCAAAAAGATCACGTTCTCGTTCAGCCTGCGGCAAAAAGGACGTCCCACGTCCGCCGCCAAGGTCTGTGTGTGGTGGCACTGGCTAACACCCCAAGGTTCTACTAGGACACATAAATACCCAAGAAAGTGGATGGGAAAACAGCGCCGCGGTAGCTCAATTGGTAGAGCATCGCACGCGAAATGCGAAGGTTGTCGGTTCGGTTCCCACCTGCGGCAAGTTGTTTTTTCATCCACTTTATTTTCAATTAATTCTTCGTTTCTTTATTTCATTTATTAAGCACAAGTAATTTCCCCTATGTTGTCCTTGGTGTCAATGTTTGTTGGCTTCTTATGATATCCTCTTCGAACAAAGATAACGTTATGGGCTGTTAATCTTGCTTAGATGAATTCATTTCCAGCGCTGAAGTGTCTCCTTCTGAATATGTACCTTACCGAAAAGATAGAAACACACGGGGAGGAGGCGTGTCCTTGCTCGTAAGACAACATGTAGCAAGCTATGCGGTCGCTATCGCTGATATCAAATGTGGGTCAGTGTGGCGTAAAGTGGTACTTGAGAATCATAAACACCTCATGATCGGTGCGTTTTATCGCCCGCCTAATGGTGACTTCCATTTTCTTAATGCTCCGTCGAAGTTTCATTATTTCCTGATCGGAGGAGACCTTAACATGCCTGGTGTTCGGTGTCGTAATGAATTGCCAGTGCTATCCTCCCACCCGTGTTTGTCTAATGCTTTCAATGAATTTATGTCAACACATGGCCTTCTTCAATTTGTGGCAAAGCCGGCGACACGACAGAATGGGCCAAGCTCATCTCTTGGCCTTTTGTTCTCAAACGCCCCTTCGTGCCTCCAGTCTCTCTCGGTTGAACCTGGAATAAGCGAGCGTGACGCTGTGGAAGCCCGCATTGCGAGTCCAAAACCGATCATCCCTGTGCCGCCGCCTCGCAAAGTCTACAACATTGAAAGAGAAGGTTATGATAATATTATCCTTGCCCTTCAATGTTAACTTGACAGCTTTGTTCAATACAGCACTACCGGAATTTTTAGTGAGTTGTGGTCGGACTTCACACATAAGGTTCTGGACCTAATTGACACTTACATATATCATCTAAATTCTTTCGACAAAACGCAAGATGTACAAGCTGTGGTTCATGAAAGAAATAAACAAACTTATGAACAAAAAATCGTACGTTTAGAATCTATAGAAGCCTGACTAGCTCGCCTGCTTTCTTCAGACTTGAGCAGTTGAGTGCGGAAATAAACTCTAAAATCAAATTAGCAAAGAAGAGTTCTTTCTCTTGCTTGAACCACGAATAACAAGTAGTCCAAGAAAATTTTTGGAATTAGCTTAATGCAAATAATAAAGATAAGGTCGGGATCCCACCGATAACAGATGAAGGTAGGATCCTTATCAGCGATGAAGACGAGGCAACCTGCTATAACGAATATTTCGCCTCTGTTTTTTTGGACTCGGCTCCAAGGCCTACCCCAGTTACTGTGGGTGTCATTTCTGAGGTCATGCCTGACATTACAATCAATAGGTCTGCTATTCCTAATCTCCGGAAGCTAAAACATAATTCTGTTCCTGGCCCTGACAGAATACCAAACTTTGTCTTTGAATATTGTGGAGACATCATATCTGATTATTTATCCGCGCTGTTCGCAAAATCTCTGGGCACTTCCGAACTCCCCCAGTAAGGCAAAATAGGAACTTCTAAAATTTCTTTACCTAGCATTTCTTGTAAGAGACACGTGAGTTATGCTAACATTTGTTCCAATCTTGATAATAATAATTTGTTTGTCCACCATCAGCATGAGTTTAGATTAGGGAGATCTCGTGTTGCACAGCTAACTGAGTTCTCCGAAGACATATTTAGCTCATTCAATAATGGTTTTCAAACTGACAGCATTCTTGGTTTTCAGAAGGCATTTGAGAAAGTTTGTCACACTCTTCTCTTTCATGAACTGTCCGCTCTCGGTTTACCTCGAAATATTCTTCTATGGCAGCAAAATTATGTAACTGACCGTTCACAGGAAGTAATCATCGATTGCGCTTAATCTATTACCGCTCCTGTGTCATCCGGAGTACCACAGGACTCTGTTTTAGTGTCTCTTCTTGTTCCAATTTATATTTATGATATTAGTTCTGGAATAACATCCAATATCAAGCTGTGTGCTGACGACTGTGATTCATGTCGGGAAATGAAAAACGATTCAGTCTGTTTAGCTTTACAGTTAGATCTCCATAATATATCCCGTTGGCGACAAAACTGGCTTATACCTCTAAATGTTTGCAAGTGCTTCTATATCCGTTTCACCAAAAAACGTAACCGAAAGCAATCAAATTATCACATTAATGGTCAACCCCTCGCCACAGTTAACGAAGCCACGTGACCAGAAGTTACCGTTTATTCAGATTTGTCATAAAATCGTCAAGTTCAAAGTATAACTCAGAAGGCAGGTCGTGTTCTTCACGTTATTAAAAGAAAATCAAAGTATGCCCGGCAAAGCGTTATGGAAACACTGTATGTAACCAATGACCGGCCTAAGTTCGTATATGCCTGCGTTGTGTGGGACCCACATACACAGCATCTCATTATTAGCGTAAAAGCTATCCAGAACCACGCCGCTCGCTTTGTAACTAGTGGTTACCGATTTTTCACTAGGATCTCCTATATTAAACGTCGAATTAACTGAATGGACCTTTCCTTGCGCCGTGAATGATTTCGCCTTGTATTTTTGCGGGACGCACTGCATAATGAAACGCCGTTAGTTTTAAGTAGATATTTACAGGCACCGAGTTACGTATCTGAGCGACGAGATCACAGCTTAAAGAATAAAAAAATTTTTGCACGCACCTCTGTTTATAAGAACTCGCTTTTTCCGCGTACTATCAGTGATTGGAACCGGCTGCGTTCTGACATTGTTGAAACTGCTGCTGATCGTGCAAGGTTTTCCGATATGCTTCGTCAGTATGTAAAGCTTGTTCACTTTTTTTGTGTGTGTCCAATGATTGGTTACCCGTGTTTGTTGCTTGTGTTTATTTATTACTTTGGTGCAATGAATTGCTTGTCTATCTTTCCACACCCTTTACTGTAATGCTCATAAGCACGCTGTATGTTGTATCTACAAGTTTGGTGCTGCCAAGTGTTCCTTTATTTTGCCTCGTCGCCCCTACTGTAATGCCCATCAGGGTGATAAGTAGGTACTTGAATAAAAACATAAAACAAATAAGACACAAAATTTATACCGGTCAGAAGTAATTTATAAGGGGAAATGAGACGGTCCGCCCAAACGTAGCTAAGTGCTAGAAAGGAAACCCATACGGGTTCCTCGAAATAAAAGCTTTTCTTTCGAGGAACCCATATAGGTTTCTTTTGTTGTACTTAGCTACGTTTGGGTGGAAGTCTCATTTCTCATTATTAATTACTTCTCTCCAGCTTGCAGGCTTCGGCAAAACTATTCGATCAAATAAGAGCTATCTTTAAAAAAATCTGATGTTCATTCATCAGTGTGTTAACTTATGGAACTTGAACATTTTCTAACCTCGTCTACAAGGCAGTGTGCTTCAAAAAGCACGAAATTTTTTTGCTATAATCAACTTAAGCACAAACTCTACTTGTACGCTCTACAGAGGTGTTCTGCAAAAACAAGCGCCCATTTCCCGCACTATGATATTGCGACGCTTACTGCTTATCTTGTCTTATTTTATCCTGATACAGGTATGGACGCTGTATCTACTCACACTATCGCGAGTGTGGCGAGCTTGATGGTCCAGTTCCAGAACGCCGCAGCCTCAGTATTCAACAGCCCCCAGAAAAACGAAAATGGCGGAGCCACCAAAAATGTTACGCAGCGGCGTGAAGTGGTCATTCCCGGGGGAAACGCGAGACAGCTTCTCGACGCAGAACCTGCTCACCCCTTCACTGCCTTCACAGCGATCGAAAAGGTTTTTGCTTTCTTTTCATTTCGCAGTTGACGTCTGTACTCGTAAACTGGGATGTGTTGTGGTATTTAGCGAGAGAAGCTGCACATTACCAAATTTATTCCAGTAGACCTTCTGCGTCTATTTACCATGACAGTGCTGCAAGTCACTTTATGATAAAATTCATGCGAAGAACCAGTTGTGGAGAGCGAAAACTCCACAACCCGTCAGTTATTGCACCCAACTAATCGCAGCGGCATTATTGCATGCACCGGCTGTTGCCACATTTCGGTCAGAATTAGGATATAGTGACGTCTCATGCTTATCTTTACTTTTGCGGGGTGGCAGAAAATGTTCATGCTGTACTAAATGCAAATGATGTACTCGTTTTTCAGCGTTATCAGAAAAGAATTATCGGAAAGGTAAAAAAAAAAACAAATGAATTTATTAGTAATATATATAATCATACACACTGCGTATGAAAATAATTTATTTGATTTTGCATGTGAAAACCACAATATGAGCGTAAAGCCTGCCAAGGAGGATATCGCCGAAATAATCTCGATCCCGTGTGCTTCTGTCAGATGACACTTAACATAAATTAACTAATATAAGTTGACGTGCATCTTACTATTCGCCCACGCGGAAATGTGGCCGCGGCGTCGGTGGTCTAACCGACGACGTCGAGCCTAACAGCGCATGTTCCTAGGGGGGGAGAGGGCAGGGGTTGTCACCGCAACCCGTACGAAAGACGAACCGAAGTACTCGATGCGAGCACTTTTTTCGTTCCTCTTGGTTGCACTGCCCACCCCTAGGAACACGTTCAATCACCCACTCGCCCAGCTTGCCGTGTTAAAAGCGCAACACCGTAGCAACATACATTGATAGAAAAGTTGGTGAAGACGTACGTATCTTCAGCCACTGCGAATATTGTGAATTTGGCCACGTATATCTTTTCAGTCTTTCCTTGACTTACTCGCCAGATATTTGGATGTTGAGTCTGCCGACGTACAAAAGCACATTGCAATACTGAGTGTCCCAAATAATTGCTGCCACAAAGCGACTGTCTATCATTCATGCGAACCGGCTTTCACCTGGCAGAAATGTACTCCTAAATCTTGATTAGCTTTGTGCAGCTTAAATTTAACCAAATTCACCCAGCTGTTTAACGAATTGATCGGATTAATGGTGCTGTTTAGGATTGATACGAAGAATAGATTTATTACTTTACGTAATAAACAAGAATTACCGAGTGCCCACTTTTCAGCAGCACAATGGCAACACTAAGGAGGAGCGACAGCTCTCTCTCAAAGGAAGCAGCTTCCCCTTCCTCTGGCTGCGACGCCTCCGAGCATGGCATGCCCTGCCGCCACTGCTGCAAGCCCTACTTCCGGTCATGGCGTCGTTGGCGGATATAAAACGCCTGAATGCCTTCTTTCGACTGCCTTATTACGACGCCCGGATATTAGAAGCCTACAACTTTGCTGCACTGGGACACGTACGTTGACCTCACATTCTACTTTCACAGGCATATTTGTGTGGTTGTGAGATTTTTGACTAACTGTATGGTTGCTCTATAGGCACTGAGCTGAGCAAGAAATGCTCTTTTTGACTCTTCAAAGAAGCAATGATCAATTAATTTAGGACGAAGAATCTCGCGCGTAAGCAGCGTTAATTGCAACATGCTTCACATTCCTCACTTTTGAGCGCACTTTCTCCGTGCAGCTGACGACCGCTTCCTCCGGTTTCGCCATCAGAAGCAAGAAATACATAACGCGGCATTGGACAACTGTTTATGCGACGGATAGATGGAAGTTTGGTGGATTGTAATGCATGAACTTATGTATCAACTTAATGAAATTAATCGAAATGATACAGAAACATAAAGGTTCCGCCTTCTAGACATAAAAGTTTTGCTTAATGAGCTCTTTCAATAACGTCATTATTTGCGCTTGTGTGTATATCATCTTGAATCTAAAACAGCACAAGACACAAGAAGGACAGAACAATACACCCACCGCGCTGGGCACGTCTTTTTTCATCCCTGTCGAGCTTTTCACTGTTACAAATTTGAGACGATCATCCCATAAGACCAGCCTTCGACGCTATGAAGGTATATTTATGTTACGTCAGGCTGCCTTGCGCGTGATTAGTGTCATCCTACGTGTTTCATTTCACTAATAGCCCATAACATCTACCGTGCTCGCGATATCTCGTTCTGACCCCACAAAGCACTCTAACGTGTAAGTACTGTTGGGTGGCTTCGTGCCGACATGGTGACACGGCTAGAGAATCTGAAAATCTGGCGTACTTAGCGTCATGTTCCTCCTCTTCCCTCTCCGTTTCGTCTCTCTGTTTTTCAATTCGAATTGAGATTTCCCGATATGCTTGGAAACGCCATTGTTAATTATTAAAACTTGTATTGCTGGGTCTGACGGCTGCACACAGGTTGTCGGCCGAGCAATAGCTCGCAAGGTGGACCATCTACGGCGTCAGGATAAATCCATGGACGAATGTTGGCAGCGCTTCTGGGAGAGCTCTGATGTTATCGACTCCAACAACGTTTACTGCGCGGAAGCTACGATTAATGAGGTGAGAATGACAGGGCTCAATTTACAGGCCTCCGTGAGTCATCCTTCAAACTCACGAACCTACATTCAGAAGAGTACGATTAGGTACACACATGCGTAGGTTCGGTAAGCAGGCAGCTGCTCTGCGCATGCCCGCGACAATGTTCAGAACGAGGTGAAGTTTATCCCAATAAACGTTTATCCCAATATACCGCGAACTTTTGTAATCGATTTATTTTTGGTAACAAAAGAAGCACGAAAAATGACGGAGAAATGACGGAAAATTAGGGGTCACAGAACTTGGTGATGCTTGTTTATTTGGCACAGTATGGGTCATAAAACCTGCATAGTAAACAGAGGAAAGTAGCCGCGCAATCTTAGAAGGCGCTAAAATTTGGAAGTTGGACTCGTCTTTCGCAGATGATTTCCAAAGAATTCCATAAAATGGTGCAAATGAAAAACTTGCGCTAACATGTTGCTTAAGCATAGCACAGCACGTTGAATGTACGCGCTTTCGCTTTATCGCTTCACGAAAATACATATATTGCAGACGTCTTCCTCATGCACTTTCATTGATGGGCATATTTTGTGTGTAGAAACGATTGGAAGCGTTTTGGTGTGCAGGTGCTTTTATTCTAAATGGTGGATAAGCTCCAGTTCTTTCTCAGATGAGGAGCGGACTCGCGCCTTTTCACTTAATTATAGGCTGCGCTGTTTGGGAGTGGCAACATTATCGTCCTTGCAATATGGGCTTGCTCGACAGAGGCTCGTCCGCTTCAGTTTCTTGGGATAGCTACAGAAAGTATACGAAACATAGTAGAAAATGATCTCTAAAAATTAATAGAAAAATTGATGCTTCCAGCGTGGGCGACGCATTCACGATTTTTCTATACTTTTTGTGCATGACAGAATGACACGTGGCGTCAGAAGAGGGTGAACGAAGTCGTCGCTAACGATACGCTTCTGGACCACGTCGTCGGCTTGAAGATGGCCTACCTTGCCCTAGTGAGCTCAACCAAGAGGGCCAGTCTGTCTTACAGTGAACGACAAGTGCTTCCAGGCATTCATCTGTCGAGCAAGCAGCTATTTCTTATATTGCACTGTGCTTTGAGCTGTGCAATGGACGCCAGCCGAGACACCCATCAGTCTATCCACAAGAATAACTGCATGGTGGTGTACAGATCCTTCCGACCTTTCATCGACAAGCCATGCGCACAACCCACTGACGAAAATACGCTCAATGATTGTCTCTACGTATAAGAGAATATTTAAAGCCACACAGCAGATCACGACATTGTGTCTTTCGGTTTGCCTTGCGGCATACTTGTGCGATGTGATGAAGTAATCCATTAATTTCAACCTCTGGAGGTATTGTGAGAGCTGAAAGTAGTTTCAAATAAAAAGAATAATTGTATTCTTTTGAATGCAACAGATTTTTGCTAGCATGAGTTCCAGACGACCGATCCAACAACACCATTTCGTTAATTTAAAAAAAAAGCCACAAGTGCAGTAGCCACCAAGGGTATGCTTCATTTTTTTCGTTCTGTTCCCGTAATGTATTTCTCAGTTGGAAGTAATACGCGCACGTCAACTGCAAGGGTAAGCTAACACCTCTTCTTTTGCGCAACAGATCGAAGTACACGCAATGCGCTTGGCAGATGAGTGGTAGTCTTAATGTCAAATAGAAGAATGAGCCCGTGACAGGAGAAATTAAGTTGAATAAATGGCAAAAAAATTACATGGTCTGACGAAATGAGGAAATTTTCAAGGGTCAGCTGGTGTTGGACAAGTTTATTCGAATACTGGGGAAAGAAGCCTGCAATGAATGTATATTATGCTGACGCTGATGCTGCTGCTGCTGATCATGATGATAAAGCAGAACACACGCAAGCTTAGCAAGCAGTAAAACAATGACTGATTACATAGATGTTGCTGGCAGCAACTCGACACTGGGATTGACGAACATGGACAATAATGATGATGATGATCGGCAATAATTTCGCGTACGCACTTCGGAGGATGGGTTAACGGAAAGTTCGGGTGGTCATTTCAGTGCGCTCTGGCACTGCGACAAATGCTATGTAAAAGGGGAATTAGGTGTTACTGATAGCACAAATGGGTTCAATAGATCATATGCAGGATGATCACTTCCATACCAAGTTATTATTTCAGTACAGCTCTAAAGTTGGTTGTTTTACACGAGCTTCGTAGCTCAGCGAAACGACCACATGAATAGAACTTAAAAGTCGGGTAACAGTTGGTAGCTCAGCCATGTTATTATAAAAGGAGATATGAAGAAAGGCTACACAAGCAAAAGAGTGTTGGCGAGTCAGCAAGCAGACTAACAACAAATGAAAGAATAATAAATGTTCGTCGATCTTTCTTATGGTATGTTGCAGGCCATGTGGGGAGTAAGATGTACCATGGCATAGCTACATTGTGTGCCGTAGTTCCCCCTAATCATTTCGAATAAATGTTACGCCTACACTGAGCGCCTCAAAGCGCCAGAAACCGGAAGTGATGAACTAAATTGTGGGACACAAACAAAGCACATGCGAGGTCAACTAAATCTAGAGGGGAGCTACATGTGCCTCGGTGACGTTTCTAGAGTAAGCGGGAGGTGTCGAATACATCTAACGTGGCTCCGAAACTAGCGAGAAATGAGGACACGCCATCAGGCCCAAGGCAAACATCGTGGTCCCTTCAAGGCGTGCACCGGGCAGCACCGAACCAGCTCTCCACACTCTATAAACGAACGTTTTAACGCCGTTAGCTTTCCTTGCGAATTTCCCCAGGTTGCGGTGCATGCTTGTCTGCATCCAACTACTTTCGCGCCAGCATGGGTCAGTGAGCACGTGTCGTTCGGTAGGCGTCGCTCTTCAACAAACCTCTTTAATGCCAGCCTGATTCCCGATGTACTTGCGGCTGCGTATGCGCCGTTCTTCGATAATCCGTTTTGACTGCCACTTCTGTCACTGGCTATGTACGGCTACCTTCTGACAAAAGAAAAAATCCTTCAAAATCGCTCAGATGCTGCGCGGAATTGAAGCTACGCCATACATATCCATACAATTTTCTCTTAATGCATATTCAAGCAGGCGGCACGCGCGCACTTCTCGGCGGCGCCGCTATATGGCGCTGCGTTTCCGGAGCAAAGCTCGAAAGAATAGCTTGGCTGTACTAGGCGCGTCAGGGGTGAAGCGTTTCGGTGGTGATAGCTTTCGTGTGTCGCTCCATTCCTTCAATGCTAATCGCATCAACACCCGCGGTCATCGTGAGAAGCTTTCTGGCGTAATTGCTCTATGTTTATGTTGATATGGGGCGGGCGCAATTGCAGCGTCCATTATAAGCAAGGTTTACCATAGCAGCTGTCATACATGTATCAGCTTAAGAGAAATTGTTAAGCTCGAGTTCACTGAGTACGTGTTGATGATGTTTGTTCCGTTAAACGCAAATACCACAAATGTACCTATTTTATAGGTGGCTTACTGTTTATTGCGCCATGAAATTTTGTACTACAACTGTTGTAAATAAAGTAAAATGAGACAGTAAGATTGCAACGGAAGCTCAGAGTTTATATTACGACGTAAAAATACCGCAATGTGCATTTATTGACAAATCGCAGTATAGCAACGACGTATTGTGAACCACTGTGGTATAGACGAATATTTTGTGAATGAACGACGTTTAGTACACTCGTAAATAATGTCAATATGTTTTTTTTAGAAAGTTGCGTTTCACGAACTTTTCCCCACAAATTCTGAATGAGGCGCAGTTTACGCGAACTTTATGCGTCTTTTCGATGTAGTGAAAGGAATCTTGACACGTTCTGCTTCATCTTTTTCATCGCAGCAATATGCAGTTACATTCTTTAAAAATTCCAGTACTGTAAAGGAAAAGTTTGCTTTCAGCAGTCGTAAGGTATTCAAGGAGCATATTCACGAAAGATTTCCGTTCACAATTTAGTGCTCTTTGCCGTAGGCCCCCCGTTTTCCCTAATAAATCATCCAGCATCTGGATTGGCTAGAATTTGCTCTTACAAGTTTTCCCGCAGGATCCTAGCGCAAGAGCTTTTTGTGATTATGGGCGGTTGCTTCTACTAAAGGCAACAAAGGTCAAACAAATCAGTGTTTCAGTGCGATTGTAATTATATGGACACTCCAGGTGAATTTCTGTCCTCGTTGCCATACACACGACAGCGGTTGGTGCGACATCTTTGACATAGCGTATTGATAAAAGATTGGGATTTACTATTTGAGATCCAGTAATAAGAACGAATGATTTGATTACTTCAGGAATGTCAGCAAGCGCTGCGTAGGAAGCGTTTTTTTCAGTCATACATCTGCTGACAGAAATAACGAAACATTTCTTGTATTGAGGAAGTGCGTACAGCCTCAGACTGCTCGGCATGTTTTGCAATATTGTTCGCCCCTGTTTTTGCTTAACTTGTCAATATGCCACATCCGATATTTACAAACATACATTGTTTTGACTGGTTGGCATTGTTCTGACGCTTTCACTTCCAAAGATAGTCACGCTAAGCATATAGTTAAGGTTAAGAGTCGCGTTCAACATCAACGCAGTTAAACTCTTATGGCACGGGTGCTGTGCTGAGGGCGCAGTAAGACAGTGGGCTCTTTGAAGCCGTGTCACGATCACCGGTGCTGCAACGCTTTAGGCTGGAGTAATGTTTTTGGATTGTTATGGAAGCCGCGTTTGTCAACGACCGTGGAAGAGTTTCTCCTGCTTACCACCATTACTTTGCGTGATGGCTGCTTGCTGGGGCATTTATTCGGGAAGCAATAACAAAGATATTTATGTCCTACGTGCACTTCACTTTCTCCGAGCAAAGTTGAAACATGAAGGGGTTTATAAATTTGTTTATTAGCAAAATAAAGCGGCAACTGTGTTATGAGTGTTGGTGGCGCGGGGCAAGATAATGTCGCATCAGTCGGTGTTACATTACCAATGCTTCCCAGTGCGACAAGTAGAGACAAACAAGACACACTCATTTTGGTAGCAGGCTTCCGTTCAACAGCGTGAGTGTCCATTTTAGTTTGCCTACGTAATTCGGCCGGAGAAACTGGCCGCTTTTTTTTGTTCCGAGAGAAAAAAAATCGTGGTTCCGACAATGATGTCCCATGTAGTGAAAAAGAAAGAGTAACTCATGCTTTTTTTTTCTTGTGCTTAGAAATAACTGTATGCCATCTGCCCTCGACGCTTATACCTAGACAAATGCCACGTGTTGTCAAAACACCGTTTGGTTTGTCACTGCAGAAAACACACATCACATAGGACTATTCTTGAGAGCAAGCTGTGCCATAAAGGCGTTTCTTCGTCTTTTTATATGAGAACAGGAAAGCTAAAAGGTTTATTTATCCGTCTCTCTTTTCTGATGCTGACTTAAGTCTGATATTATCTAGGTGGTGAGATGATCGCTGGAGTCTTTGTTCATCACAAAGGAATCTTTGTTTAGAGTATATATAGTGTTATAAAAAGGCATGTAGGAGGTATTGCAAAGTGTGGAAAGAATTGCATTGCTGCCCGGCTTTTCTTTTTCATTAAGCATGAATAATGTTATGTTGAGGTAAAAACAGCGATGAATGTAAAATTTAACGACACAAGTTCCCTGTAGAATGACATATGCTCGCTCCCATATGTTAAAGGAAACATGGATTTAAGATTCGAAAAAGCACTATAGGCTTCTATCGTCATCGCAGATGTGAATATGGGAAAAGCTACCTTTCTTGCTTCTTCTTGAGCCGCACGTACTTACCATAGAGCTGCATGGCAACAGAAATAACAGGTCACTTAAGCCTGGAGGAGGGCGTCCGTGGCTAGATGCTTTGTCCACTACAGAAGGGTGGCTGTTATTGGTGTAGCGCACAATATCGCACTATAAATCGTATACAGCTCAAAGTTACTATGTATACGCACAATAACGTTTAAAGGGGAGCTTTCCCTGCCAGCTGTGCTGCACCTTTCTGAGCGTGGCTGCCCAATGTTGCTGTCTTGCCCACTACATGACACATTAAAAAAAGCCCTTACGTTTCCCTAGTGGTGTAACTCCAGATACGGAACAGTGGTACGCTGTTGAGTATAGACAACACTGATGAGACGATATAATAACGTGCTTCTTGCACTCAAGTTGTCTTTGTTCAAGTACCAATAGTCTATCCGGGCCCTCGCCTGTTTCCGCACAGTATGTACTCGCAACATTCCGGGTTGATACCTTCCCTCGTAGGTATCTTTTTGCAAGGTGGCGTTGCCATCACTTTTCCGCACCTGAAAAGAAATAGAATAGTTGAAGTAGCCAGAAACAGCGACAAATTTCCACTACGCCAATGTGATCCGGGCAAGCATACTCTAGGGGGTGTTAATTTGACGCTGATATTCTTTTATTGCAATAGAAAAGGCGAACGTTCGCCGTCGGCATCTGTGTTGCTGTGTGGATACTCATGTATATGGGCATTTGTGTTTTATATGTAGAGTCATGTTGTCTATGCGAGGTAGATTTCGCTACTGTTCTGCGCCAGTGGTTCTTCAAACCCGGCCATTCATTTATCTGCAAATTATTGCTCAGGATTGTGAGAGTGGCGGCCCACAATCAGACGTCATTAAACATAACATTCACTGTGCATGGCTTATATGGTAAAAATTTTCAGACTATTAAATGCTTATGTTCAAAACAATATCAGTGTTAAAACCTGAAAGGGATGTAATTTTAATGGTGCGGCTCTTCAAGGGCAGAGTAGTGCCGATTTTGAGAAGTCATTACCGGTCCTACGAGGCGTGCTGAAGCTTTTAAGCGGAGAGGAAGATAAATAAGAGCCCAGGGTTCGCCGGTGCTCTGAGCCTCTCGCGCTTAAGCAGTTTTTAACGTTTTTGCCATTTTCATGAGAGTCCATTCATCAAGGATGAGCAAGAAGACGCTCCGGTCACGACGACCACCTAAACGAGGTCAGTCGTCTGCTGCAGCGCTCATTTTTTGGACGACGTGCTTTTGAATGCTAGGACAAGTTCGGTTGTTGGGAGAGCTCAACGCCGGAAGTTATGGATTTTGACTGCGAGTGAACTGTAGCCATGGGCTGCCGTATGAAGAAGATGCGCCGTATGTCGACTGCAAAGGCTTCCCTAAATCAGAGTGAGCAGGAATCCTTCATGGTTTCTTACGTGCCGCTCTCGATTTCACAGAGCATCAGCTCCCTCAGCAGGCAATTTCTAACCGAATATACTGAAAGTGTGGCGCCCGGACGAGATCAGTATCAAAGGTCGCAAGAACATCCTGACGATAGATGTAGGAAATAGAGCGAAAGTGAATAAGTTCAAGACCATTCCGCAGTTAAGCGCTCTCCCTGTCCGTCCTTTATTACCCACGGGAAGCCGACAACGACTGGTGCGATTTCCGACGTGGCGCTTGAAATCAAGTATGCCGACATCAATAGTCTTCTGAGGTCATCGGTGCGAAATCTCGAGATTCACTGCTTGGGGAACTCCTGATGCGTCAAGTTAATATTTGCTTCTTCTACATTACCAGCGTCTGTCAAAGTGATTACAAGGTACACCGTGTGCGCCCATTCGCTCCCAGGCCTCTTCGGTGTCGGCGATGTCTAAAGATAGGTCACGTGAGCACTATTTGCAGAAGTGAATTCACGTGCTCGCGTAGTGACGGTGAGCACAATACCGTCGACTGTGATGCGTCTTCATTTAAATGTGCCAAGTGTACTGGCTCTCAAGAAGCAATTTCGGAGGAATGCTTAAAGATAATACAAGAACTTCGTATTCTTCGAAAAACGGCAAGAGATCCAATCGTCACGTAAAGAGGCTACTCATTCTGTTAGCCAGATTGATTAACGCTAGCGAAAGTAGCGCCACAAAACGATTTCGGAAGACCTACATAGTGGCGTGTGGACGCCGCGTGCACCTCTGCCTGTGCGCATATTGCTAATTCAAGGTCGGTGAGAGCACGCGGCAAATATTCGCTTCCACCAGCTGATAGAGACATTAAATGGCCTTTGCTGCCCTCGAGGCCGACGGTCATAGCAGCGGGCCCTAGAGCGGTCCTCGGCGCCACGAAGCCTAGAATGATAAGACAAACGAAACCGGTAACACAACGGGCAAGCAAGGAGATGGACAGAGTGAGAAGCGTTGAGAAAATTCTGAAGCACCTGGTAGAGTTGATTTGCGTGGTTCTCTGTGGCCTCACGAATCCAGCCGCTAAAGGTGCCCTGCAGAGGCAGCTCTTTACACGCTGTTAACTGTTCAAAGATTTTTCTTGGCGCCTGGACTTCTCACATAGTGGAGGCCCCTACACCAGCTTCGTCTTAGCGCCTTTATCTGAAGGTTCACCTGAACTAGTGACTACAAGGAAGATTTGGAATCTGGCGGTGGCCTACTGGATGACATTTCTGAATGTTTATAACCGAAATGTCGAACTTGCTTTCACCGTTGTTCACCCATCTTTTTATGTCATCATCATCCCTCAACATACCTTTACGACCCCATTCTCCCTCCCCTTGTGCAAAGTAACATGTCAGAGTGCGATGGCTCAAGCCGGCCTCTCTGCTTTCTTTCAAATGACTTTTCGCTTTTTCTCTCGTTAAGAGTGCCGCAAATTTTGTTGCAGGCGCGTATTTGACGTCCGCGTTAGACGGAGCCGCGTGTAATTAATAAACCGTCCCAGAAGTTCAAGCGCATTGCTAAAGCTTGCTTTTGTAGTCGAAACATTTTGTAGGTTGTTGTTGTTGTTGTTGTAGCCTGTGGCACGTGTGGCTCCTACCCACGATGGGGGATTGGCCAAGAAATGGGTGGATTATACCAAAATAATATAGTCTTCATCACTGCCACCATTTGTAAACATTCTTCGTTTTTTCCTTCCTTTTGTGATCTCGCGAAAGTTAAATATATTCGATTACCAGAAATAAGAACGCAAAATCATGCTGCATTCGCTTTCACTTTGCATTGTACGTGGTAAAAAAATGTTTCGAAATAAATTTTAATTCGCAGCTCTCCTTTTTATACCAAAGTGAAAAAGTAATATGAGGCATAAATTGAGCTAAGCATCAAAAACAATAAACGTGGGGCGAGCATACTTTAGAAACAGCCTAATATTTAAATCTTATCTTTGATATTTCAATGACTCAGCGACTATTCTTACAGTCCACCGAAAATATCTTTGTACAAATAATGCTAATACGAGCTTACCTTCTTATCTAAAAGTGAAGAGGTAACATCCAGTGTAGCTTCAGCTAAGCAACAAAAAGCGTAAACAAGGTGCAAGCAAACTTTAAAAAGCACTGAGTGTTTAAGTATTACCTTTGATATTACATTTAACGCAGCAGCAATTCTTATAGTTCACAGAACACATCTTTGCACCAATATTGTTCCCGAGCTGTAGAACTCTAAATCTCAACTGCAGCCATATCGGTACGAATAAATCGCTCAGGCAATCCTGTGTTTGCGTCTTGGCGAGTAGTCGCTACAGTTCTAGGATAACATCGCGAAAACCAACGCTGACAGAATAGAGATCGCCCCTCCTTTTGTTGAGTAATTAGAGTTTTATTCCTTTGAAAAAGTGGGATTCGAAAGATTTGAGCAACGGATAAATTTAGTGGAATCAAAGTAGGTTCTATGTTATAAAAGAAAAAAAACAAAATTTTCCTAGATGGCCCATTGCTTTCTTTAAGTGCTACAAATGGAGCTCTCGTTTTCGAATTTTGTATATTGAACAAATTATTTGTCATAATTTATTGTATATTTGAGCCCAATGTACTGTAACTGGAAAAGCACTTTACTCGTTTTAGAGCTGGCTCATAGGTGTACCGAAAAAACTTTTTCATGGGTATGCCGAAAAAAACTTGGCAGCAACAGGCATCGCAACAAGGAAATGCCGCTAAGCCAAACTTTTTGGCTGCGCAGATCGGAGCACCGTCAGCAGCAATCGCTGATTTCCAGCACCGTTGTATTGTGAAGCATTCAGATATCCTGGCACTCTCACCAACACCGGCAATCAACATCACCGGAGACACCTGGTGACATCTCACAGTGCCACCTCTAACTTGGTCACTTCGTGGGGCTGTCACCACTACGAAAAAAAAAAGAATCTAGCTGGCCCCGTGCTTGACTTGGTAGCAACAGCCGTAGCAACAAGGAAACACCTCTAAGCCAAACATTTTGGTTGCGCAGATTGGAACACGGTCATCCGCAAGCGCTGATTTCCAACATCGTTGTGGTTACAAGCATTCAGATATCCTGGAAGGTGGACTTCGCGCTCACCAGCACCGCCAGTCAACATCACCGGAGACACCTAGTGACATCTCACAGCGCTACCACTGACATGGGGCGCTCTATGGCGCTGCCAGCACTACAGAAAAGAAAGGATCCGCCTGGCCCCATGCTTCACTTGGAAGCAGCAGCCGTGGCAGCAAGGAAACTCCGTTAAGCGAAACTTCTTGGTTGCGCAGGTCAGTCTTCGCTCTCGTACGGCATTTGCCACTTCTGTTTTGTGACGTACGTCTGCTGCTGCCAAAGTAACTCCCACGGTCTTTTAGTGATGCCCAGTAAGTCAGAACTAGCTCACGATGTCGAAGCCCTCCGGCAAGAGACCACAGGAATGCGTGAAAGTTTGCGCATGATCAACCAGTTTTATGAAGAATCTAGGGGAAATTTGACGCTTTGAATGCAGAGAACAATACGCTCACAAATAAAAACCAAATGCTGGTTAGAGGTGTAGTGGACCTGTCGAAACAATGTCGAGATCAAGGGTGTGCCGTGCACATAGGGTGAGATCTGGGTCGCTATTTTGCAAAAAAAGCAGGTGACAAGATCTCACATAGACACTGTTCACCGCGTCTCTGCGAGGAATGATAAACATAAAATGGCACGCTTCTGTTCCCGCTCTAAAAAGAAGGAATTCGTAAGTAGAGCCCGCGGGGTGTCTACCAACGGGAAAACCGGCAACTCTCAGATTTCTTTATTAGTTCGGAAATACTCAGGGAAATTGTGCTTCTATAAGGGAAAATCAGCTGTAAGTTTATTGAAAGGGAACGAAGTAACAGAGAGAAATCATAACTAATCGTCTTTGATGCTGGCTGAAGGAGCTGCCAGGGTATATATAGTCAACGGCGGGTTTTCTGGACGTCCGATAATTTGGACTGCTTTGCGGCACCACCAGGTACCCCACAGAGCCTATGTAAGAGAACGTCTGAAATTTCGGATGCAAGAATGTTTCGCCGTCGGGTTTTATGGACTTTTTGCAGTGACCGCAGGTGCGAAACGGCATTAATGAAAGCCACCACCAGCTTCACCATTTGGATGACCTCGCCGCCTCGAACCGGCGCTCTCGCACGCAGGTCCGCTGGCAGCCGTAGCCACTACCGCAACAAGGCCAGACCTACCTACTTAGACGTTCGCCGTTAAACTTCTTGCCGTTCTGTGCCGTGTTCTTCATTGAAAGAATTTGCCGCTGTCAGCAATGGCACCGACTCCACCTTCTTGGTCCTCGCGATTGACTTCGAAGCTCGGAAAGCACGGCGCGTTGCATAACGCCGGTTCCCAAAAGTTAGTTTTGCTTCACAACAGCCTCATGAGGCGGTGCAGCATATGCGAACGTATTGTGGTGAAGCATAACAAGCGTGGGAAGAGGCAATTTTCATGGAAAACAGTTTGTGCTTTTTTATTACGCAAGCGTGCACCCGTCATCTTCTGTTGCATCATGAGCACTGATACGCTTAATAAGTCCTCAGTGCTTTTTTATGTCCCTGCGGCAAGTTTAGCCTTTAAGGGCGCTAAAAAAAATGCACTCATTTTTACCGACCGCCTTATATTTTTTTAACTTTTCGACGCCCATAGGGAGAGATGACTATACAACTGACTAAGAAGATGCTTCAAATGGTTCGTGGGGCGAACGTACGGTGGAATCAGTACGAGCACAGAAAGTACCGACGCATTGAGAAATGAACGCAGAAGGAAGCGTGTCGCCACTTCTTTGAAGCTCCAGCTAAAGAAAACTAAGTGTTGACTGATGCCGAGATGCAAGTGTTCCTAATATAAACCAACATAATCTCTTTAGATCAATGAAACGCAACTCTGAGGCGTTTTGCGCAGGCTAAGAATGTGTCAGGAGAGTTGACGTTACCATCTGTTGAGAGAGAACCTCATTGTGATAAAGTTTTCTGTCTCACTCCAGTCAGCTTGCTATCAGTTGATAGAAATAGCTCATCTTCGAAAATATTTCTTTCTGTGTGCATCTCCTTTTTATTCATATTTGGGTACGTTCGACAATTGCTTTTACCTCTTTCGAAAACATTCTTTTTTGCTGTGCATGTTACTAAACCTTTCCTTGTATTTTATTTTTCAATAAAATGAACACTACTCCTTACTGTTCTAACTAGATTAAGTTGTTTTGTTTTATTCTTTTTAAATCCTTACTTAGGAGTGACACCATAGGGCGACAGTGTCAGCCCGTCTTGGCATAAAACAAAGTTCTGTGTCACAGACACAATTTAGGAAAGCCACTGAGGGAAAACTTTGAAAAATAAGAGAATTTAGAAGTGTCAATTTCGTAGACAACCTCAGCCCGGAAAACACGACTAAACACTGCTACTCTCGGCCTCCCCCCGCCTGCAGCGACCAAAGTCTTTATTAACGATCACTTACCGCAATATAGGAAATGTGTGGTTGCTCAAGCCCTCTAACTAAAAGGACAGCACAACTGGAAATTCCTATGGACGGACAACTGCCACGAAATATCACGAAAGACAGAAAGGACCTGCGTGTACGTCATTTGTAGCACATGCGACATTTCGCTAATCGCCTCGTACCTGTCCAGAACTTCTTTTGATATCTAATCAAACTAATATTCCAGTCAATGTATTATTCTTGAGAAGAACAAAAACGTTTGCGAAATAACACCAGGCTTACCCGTAAATCCCTGATAAACTTTACCATACGTAGTCTCTCAAAGAACTATGATAACATGAAAGATTTCTAATCTAAATAACCCTTTCACTATTATTTGCCTCATAAGTATGGCTGACAAGCGCTGATAGTAATTAATATGGTATTCCCGGATACACAATGGATGTATGTGTCCGTCAGCATTTTCGGTATTGTGGTTCAGCGATTCTTGTACAAGACAACCAGCCATATCCTTGTCGCCATGATCTGGGTTTCTCTCGCCATTACAGTGAATCTGTATTTTTTTAATTTGATAATTTGTTTTCAGCTAACAGTACAAATACAATTATTGGATTAGTATATCGTTCCCCATCGTCTTGTTCCGTTAGTCATTGTTCCCAACTAGGTGCTATCTTCAACGTAATTGCAAACGAAAACAAAAATGTCGTCACCCCGGTGACAATAACGTAGATAATACTAACCAATTTGATAGTCATTGCTCCAATTACGCCAACTGCTATGCAGGGCATGGCCTAGATTCATTACTAACCGTACCCACAAGATGTCAGCCGTCCGGATCTCACTGATTAATAGACCATGTATTATCAGACTTACACCTAGAGCAATGTGCTCGCGTAGTCACTACTCCCGGTATGGACCACTATCTTTTATTCGTTCTAATAAAATATATCAAATCATCGTACCACGGAAACACAAAGATAGCTAACCATCACACCACTATGTTCAATAATCAAATTGAAGAAATCACCTGGAACACGATTCCTTCCATGACAGACCCAATCCTGCTTTTCCAACTATTTAATAACTAGGTTAGAAGCGTGCAATCAGAGTGCACGACACTAACAGAGGATACTCCCTGATTCTCAGCCCCTAGAAGCCCTAGGATAACAGGATTCCTCTTAAAAAGTATAACCAAACGTGACAAATTTCATATAAAAATTAAACGCGAAGCCTTTGATGTAATATTAAAGTCGCGGTACATTACTCATCTTATTACACTTACCAGACCCTTTAAAAAAGCGAAGCGCTCCTACTTTGAGAAAGTGAGTGTTAAACACAAAAATAATACCCGCAAAACCAGGGATACCATTAGGTCCTTTCTTCACCTGTTCGCCAAACCGCACTCCGAACAAACTTAATGCAGGAACAAAGGTAGTAACGCAAGCCACTGATATAGCAAATGAATTCAATGCTTTTTCCTGTCCTACACATGATCATTCACCAGACAGTATAGCAGAGCCCGTACTCAGGCATACCCTTCATTATTTTTACTTGTACCTTACGCCACCCAAAGAAGTGTCGGATCGAATCGCTATTTTACGGACTTCAGGTCCCGACTTTGATGATTTTATCCCTCCAAAATCAAATTAATATCATCTCATATCACCGACGTACTTGCGCACATTATTAAGTGACGTTCAGAACAGGCGTTTTCCCCGTCGAATTAAAGCACGGTAAAATAACTCCTGTAAGGTCGCTCTGATTGTTCGTGTTTTTAAGTGTCGCAAATCGGCCACGTGCTTTGTGTTTATAGAGGGGATTCACTTGCCCCCTCCCCCCATGTCAGCGGGGCAACCGTTTCTGTGTTATAGGTGGGGTCACAGGGACCGCGCGGTGTTGGGTGACGCGTCGCGGCAGGCGCCAGGAGGGCGAGTGCCGATTCAGGGAAGTCGGAATTGTGCGCGCGGTGTTGGCAGTCCGCCGACGGTCACGCGAGTCCACACAGACCAGCCTTGTAAGGGACCGCTGCACACGGTATTGTCGGTCTGGCTCCCGAGTACCTGACTAATTGGAGGCGCCGCCGAGGTTTAGAAGGGCTTAGCAACCTTGACCCCGTGCCGCATATACGGAGCAGGGATCTATTCTTCTACGCGTCCGGAACGTAATCGCCAGCCTTGTTGTTGGGTGCGACTGCCTGAGTGGTGTCGAAGGCCAGCTTACAGTGCACGCTGTAGGGATGCGGTGCACTCGTGAAGAGTGCATTCGGACGGCGGCGTCTTGTAAACACGCACTCGGAGAACTTGGTCTTGTAGACAATAAGTTGGAAGGACAAGGAGGGCCATCAGTCTCCCACACGGACAAACTTTGAGTACAGCTGCAATACGTGGTGTCGATGCCCCTGCTTCCAAGACATTTGCGGCCTAGAGGCGCCCTTGGGATTTGAGGCGGCCTAGCGATAACTTGTTCGCGCCTGGCTTGTTTTGCTGAGCCCGTCACTAACTACGGAGAAATGAGAGGGCAACGGAGTTTTATGGAAGAAGGAAAAGAGCTTTGTTTTCCAATCTGTTTATATTTAAGAGTAAGCCAATTCCTGTGGGTTGTGGCTTAACAAACGGTTGACTCTGATTGGCAACTGAACCTGTGGGACGGGCCAACGACCCTACCGCCTTTTTTCTTTGTATATTTGGGCTATAAAAATCGGGACGACATGCTGTCCCTCAGACTTGGCTGAAATCAGGATTTCTGATAGATCAGTGAGCCTCCGTGCTATGTACGTTAAAACCAGTCTGGGCTCTAACAGTCATTGAGACAGTCGAAGAGTGAGACTTTGTTTCTCGATTGTTCAAGTTAGTAATGTATTTGTTTTACCTGCCATGTATATAGAAAAGTTTACCTATAAATATTTCTTGTACTTCTGATCTCATCGCTTCCTGCCAGCGTTTGATCAACAACTGCCGATCATCATCCGAGAAGCTTCAAGTTCCAACGGTGAAGCGAGGACGGAGAACGAACGACACTTTACTACTCCTATATTAAAAACGGGACAAAGAACTAATTTCAAACTACCACCCAATCAGCATGCTAACCTTTTTAGTAAAGTTACTGACAAACTATTAGTAAACCTCTTACCAAACTACTTACACCAATTTAATCTTGACTCGCTTGAGCAGCTCGGGTGTCGTAAAGGTTATTCGACTGAAATAGCTATAACACGATTCACTGACAAAATAAAACATGCCCTTGACAATGGCTGTATTGTTGGCTCAATTTGGTTGGCTTCAATAAAGCATTTGAAACCATCTGTCATAACATTCTTTCGTACAAATTAGAAGCTGTGGACAATCGTGCACCACCTCTTTCGCTCACCCGCATTTATGTAGCAGAACACAAGTGGTAGATTTCGGTAGTTCACTTTCACGTACAAAATCAGTCACTAGGGGTGTCCCACAAGGCTCGCTCTTAGGCCTGTTACTTTACCTCATGTAGATTAATGACGTTCCTCACTGTTTAGCCAGTACTTCATCAATACTATATGTAGACCACACCACCATATTTACTAATAGCAAATGCAGGAATACTGTGATAAACCGGCTAAATTTTGACCTCAACAAGTTACCTGCCTGATCCAGAAATAATAAAGTTCAGATTAATCCTTCGAAAACGCAGTTCCTGGTTTTCATTACTCATAAATGTGTCAGCGCGCCCGCCCGAAAGCTCATCTTACAAACTGATGTTCTTTCACTTGCACGTGAAGTTGTGCGCCTTGGCGTCAAACTTGACCATAGCCATAAATTTAGCTTACATGCTGACATGATCTAAAAAAATGCTTTTGGAATAAGAGTGCTTATTTTACCGTACTCGCATTTCGCACAAACCATGAGAACTTCACTTTTATTCGCATTTAGACATTGCCACTTAGAATACTGTATATCGGTGCGGGAAAACACATATTCCACGCACATATCATATCTATATTTAAAAAATCAAGCCTTGAGGGTAATTACTTTTTCTACTTACATGTCACATGCAGCACTTATTCTGTCTTCCTTAAATATACTACCATTACGCTATATGCTCCAGCTCAATTTGGTCTTACTGATATACCGCACACTAAACCACAATCATTTTAGATACATTTAATATATCTGCTCTTAACAACACTAACAATACAAGATTTTCCTGCGGCAACAACTATTGCTCTCTGGAATAAACACTAATTATGGAAGGTTTGCTGTCCTTTTTACGGCCATTAGATAGTGGAATAAACTACCACTCCATAATAAGCCTGCAGCAGAAACTTAACATTCAGGAGAAATACGAAGAAGCATTTACTAAGGACAATACTGGCTACAGACTCATTACTATGAATATATATTGTATACTAATTTATTTTACAATTTTGAATGCTAGTGTATTTGCCTAATGTATTGATTTTATTATCTATCTCCTATTGCCTCTTTAACTTTTTCTTAGAAATTTTAAGTTTTTAGTTTCTTCTGTACTTGACTAATGTATTGCTTCTATGCCCTATACCATTGTCTTTCTTAATTTTTTCTTCGGCATTTTAGGTTTCTCGTTCCATAGGATATATGTGACTTGTACTTTGAATATTATAGGCATACTTCTGTTTCCAATTATATGCTACATAAACCTCGTGTTCTTTAATATATGTCATTCCTATTTTTCCCTAACTTGTCGATTACTACATTTATATTTACTGATACGCCGTATCTATTTGATTTGCTTGTGTTTGACTTGAACTTCAATTATTGCAAGTGCCTGTCTAGTATTTGATTATCTGCTTCATTAGCTTACTGCAATCTGATGTCTGTCACTGCTCCGTTGCCATAATGTAATAATTACTATATTCGTAAATTACTAATAAAATATACGCCTGACAGTGTTTGTAACTTCGGGACCTCCTCCTGTACTAATGATGAATGATGATGAAATCAGCACTAGCTTTTTTGCATGAAAATTGTCATTGTTGCCCTTTAAGAAAAAGATTACTCTAGTATTTTCTAAATGCTATAAGTTCATCGCGTGCATGAATATGGTACAAAAATTTCGTGGCAAGCAACACTGAAGTATATGCAATATATAAGTAATGCAATGGCGATATATATACATATATAGTAAAATTATACTCACCCTAGACCGACCATCCTGCCATGAGTGCTGTTGTGTCGGAAACAAATCCATTTCATGCACTGCTTTATCTCATACATTGCCTCGCCAACTTTATATTCTCCTCCTGTGAATTGGCACTTGCCTTTAATGAAGAAGAAATAATATATAATCGGACCTTCTTCGAAGCTGGTAATAGAACAATATAGTAGAGTGCGATATATTCGGTTACTCGAAATGAATGGTTCAGTCCTAGCCTCACCAGGCGAATGAAGTACGGAAGGAACTCATTACGACGACGGTTGGTCTCACAGCCTGAACGCCAGCAGAGACCCGTTCTTTCTGTTTTTTTTTCTAAAGGCTTCAAATCTCATATAGATATATATATATATATATATATATATATATATATATATATATATATATATATATATATAAACGAGAAGAAAGGGGGTTTAACCGAGGGGCCAGATTTTTATTAGTCATATCAGATTTTATTAGCCAACAAACACTGACACCAAGGACAACAGGGGAAATTGCTTCTGCTTAATAAATGAAATAAAGAAACGATAACTTAATGGAAATTAAAGTGGATGAAAAAACAACTTGCCGCAGGTGGGAACCGAACCCACAACCTTCGCATTTCGCGTGCGATGCTCTACCAATTGAACTACCGTGGCGCCGTTTTCCCATCCACTTTCTTGGGTATTTATGTGTCCTAGTAGAACCCTGAGAGTGTTAGCCAGCGCCACCAGACTCCTTGTCCTTGGTGTCAGTGTTTGTTGACTTCTTAAGGTATGACCATATATATATATATATGTGTGTGTGTGTGTGTGTGTGCGTGTGTGTGCGCGCGCGTGTGTGTGTGTGTGTGTGTTAGAGAGAGAGAGACAGGCCATACTAATGCTCACAGCCCACATCTTCATATATTCATAGTGAAAATATATAAACCGGGTGTTTCACCAAACACTTTCAAAAATATAACTTACCAGTGGCAAGCACAATTCAAGTCCATGGGCCGGTCTACCGGAAGAGGCGGACATCAAGTGCACAAAAAATTCAAATGCATAATCGTCGAATTAAGAAAAAAAATACTAAATAAATGTTAGCTATGTAGCCTTTGGCACATATTGCAATTTAAAAATTCGACCCCGTAAGTTTGCAAGGCGGATCCACTTGGAAAGAATTCTCGTGATGACACCAAATAAGAGATCCTAATTTCCCAACTCTGAGGACAAATCCATTGGCGTTCCAGTTAATTTCTTGCTTCATTGCATAAAACAACGTTTTGTTAAGAAACTAAGTGGAACGACAGTGCATTTTTACCGCAAGTTTGACGGCGCATATCTCGTAAGTGGTATCATCCACACAATTATTTTCAAGCGGAAATGCCTTGCGCTCTCACCCGCTAGAATTTGGAGATTGCGATATGTGCTTAAGGTTATTATTTCAAAATCTGATTAGTGATCTTTTATAATGATTCTATTATGCATTTTCTTGTGCATGTTGTGTCCGCCTCTTCGAGTAGACCAGCTCATGGACTAGAAATGTGTTGTCTGCCGCAGGCTTTTTTTTTTAAATTTGAAAATGTTTGGTCAAATACCTTGTATACCATGTTTGATATTCGCTGTGTCCATTAGTTTTGCTTGTCAACCTATGTCTTTCTCTTTCGCATTTCTGAGCTCAAACTGCCCTCACAATGTTATTCTCGGCATTGAATATCCAATACTGCCTTCTCCAAAATCAAGAACTGGGCAGACAGGTGGAATGGCACGCTGTGGTATAAAGGTTATAAACAGGGATAAGATGTTCCAGGAAGGCTGGCCAGCGTTTCGATAGGAGGGCCTATCTTCGTCAAAGGTCGCCTCGGCATTCTCGGCAAGATAGTTTTGACGGGTTAATAGAGTGACGTCACGTGCGGGTGTTGTCGGTGGCGGCTGGCTGTAAAGGGAGAGATTTCCACGATAATGAGCGCGGTCGCCTGGTGTTTCTAAGCGTCGTTGCTAAGACGAGGGGACAAGAGCGGGGGAATGGGAAGGGGGGGAGTAAAGATAAAAACGAAAAGGAGGAGAAAAAAAGACACCACGAGGGAGAATAAGAAATGAAATAGGAAGGCATGGGAGGGTGTTGGGGAAGCGAGAGGCCCAGGAGCATTTGTGGGTGTCGTTGGCGGCATGTTGTTGTGGCTTTAAAAGAGCCGGCCTGGCGGTCAGTGCACGAGTGACAAAAAGCGCCCCAAATACATCAGTTCAAAGAATGACTTGAGTAGCGTAGAAGCAAAAAATCGGGCAATTTTGAAAAAATTAAGATGGCGACACGGAATATGGGGTGCAATGCATTGGGTAGCTGGAAGGCCGCGGCATCGTCTTCCAAGCGACGTTAGCCCCAGTATCGCAACGTAATTGTCGTTACGAGGGTATGCAGAAGTTGCGAAACCCTGTGTGGCTGAAGCGCCGAAAAAGGTGTCCTGGCATCCGGGACATTGGAATGTGTTGGTGAGGGTGTCTCAAAAAATATATTAAAAAGACAAAAAAGCAAAAAGGGGGGGGGACTGAAACCGAAATAACAAAAAGGAGGGTGGCTTGAGTAAAAGGTTGCAGGGGTAGGTGCATATGGAAAAGGGGGTCGTACAGTTGATATACAAGTATTGACAGCTTGTAGGTGACAGCTGCGTAGGTGACAGCTGCATCGCTGTCACCTACGGTTGTGGCTGTGCAACCCAAGGATCCTAGAACTTTGTGCGGGACTGGTGACGCTGACGTCCAAAAGTGGGTGGCTATTTAGGAACGCGTGAGTGGAATCAACAGATGGGACCCTATGCTTGTGCTAGCTAACCTGTTGTTCTAGCTAAGATGCACAGCAAAACTGTGGTACGAAAACCCCGAAGAGGAGCTAACCAGCTAGGACCAATGCAAAGAGAAGTTGACAGAGTTGTTTGGCAAACCAGCCGGCCGTAACATTGCCGCAAAGCAGGAACTGGCCCCTGGTGCCCAATCCCCCACGGAGTCCTATGTGTCGTACATCCAGGACGTGCTGGCACTTTGTCGCGAGGCCTATCACGACATGACAGAAGCCGAGAAGGCCGGGCACGTGCTTAAGAGCATTGCTGATGATGCCTTTAATTTGCTCATGTGCAAAAGCTTCCCTACAGTTGATGCTATCATTAAAGAGTGCCGACAATTCGAGCAGGCCAAAAGCAGACGCGTCTTCAACCATTCGCCAGACTCGTCGACGTGTGAAGATCAACCGGCACAGCAGCATGCATCGCTATCGTAGGACGTGGTGCCAATCGTTCGACGTGAACTTGATGCCATGGCGCCCGCAGCTTTCTGTTCGCGCAACCGTGGTGCTACCACTCTTTCCGTTCCTCTCGTACCAGCCATCGTTCGCGAGGAGCCTGAAAGCGTTGGTTTAAATTCTGTATATTCTGTCGCCAATCCCAGAGCTAACGAACGCTCTTCTACTATTTTCGCTCCACCCCGACGCTTCTCTCCACGTTATCGCAACCCGACTGAGTGGGGAACTGTGGATGACCAGCCGATGTGTTTCACCTGTCACCGCATTGGTCATGTCGCCCGATACAGTCGCAACTCGTGGGCCTCAACACATCGCAACGCGACCAAGCTGATACATTTTGATGCAAATTCCCGAAATGTTTCGCCCACCGCCGAGTCTAACAGTGCTGAAAACTCTACTAGGAACACCTGGTACAGTCGCTCGCCATCGCCGCGTGGACACCAGTCTCGTTAACCACAAACACGTCGTCCATCTTCCCGTTCGCCGCAGCCACGTCGCCTTTCGTCTCCTGTGTCGTTTGGCCGCACACTTTCGGAAAACTAAGAAATTCAGCCCTCGGATGTGGCGCTGCATTCCCTACCACCTCAGCAAATCCTCTGTCTGTGCCCTCAAGGAGAAGCGTAATAGACGTTAAAATCGACGGCGTACCTGTCCAAGCACTTGTCGACAGGGGAGCCCACATGTCTCTGATGAGTGCTAGCCTATGTAGACGTTCAAAGAATGTCCTCCCCCCCCAGCAGCTGACCGATTTGATCCTATACAAACACCATTCCTTTGTATATTCTGTAGGATCATGCCTGGCGCCGCCACTAAGTGATATTTATCTAGCTCATCATGATTGCAATATTCAAGGTCACCTAGACACGTCTCCTGTTGTGAAAGTGTGCAGGTTTGTGGACGACTAGCTGGTATTTATTGAATGCACTGATCACGCTTTTGAGCCTGCTGATTCGGGAGTCTTGGAGATCTTTAAGGAAGAGATGCAGCCTCTAGAACTAACACATGAGGTACCCATTGATGATTCTTTGCGCTTTCTAGATCTCAGGCTGTGCCTTGCAAACAAAAAGGTGTACTAATGCTTCGAACCGAGAAGAAAGAAGTCACTCTTGCCCTTTAACTCTGCACACACAAAGCTCGTTAAACGAGTTATTAAAAGTGTTAGCTTGTTAACAGCCTCAATAAATCTTCCTCACACGAGATGCAAGATAGTCTTGCTGCACAGGTTGATGGCCTTTCTAGGGTTGGCTACCCTTTGGCCTTAATTTCAGCTATAGCGGAACAACTTCTGCAGCGCACAAAACGTGATGAGCGCGCTCAGTCAAGGAATCAGCCGGTTGAAAGACACAGGTTTGCAGTGCTACCGTATGTGCATCATGTCTCCCATAGGCTAAACAAGATCGGGCAACCTGCAGGAATGACAGTCCTTTTCTCAGCCCCGGAAAAGCTGGCAACGCTCTTTAAGGGTGTAAACGCGCCTAAATTGCGCCAGAGTTGTAGCTCTGTCGCGCACAGAAAACGTGTTGCAATGTATGCAACGAATGTGGTTTACCAAATTCCTCTGTTTTAAGGCAGTAACTGTGTTGGACAGACAGGCAGGTGCCTAAACGATCGTTTAAGAGAGCACGATAACAATGTCCATAGCACTGTTCAAGGCCACTTGGGCATCCATTGCTGGGACTGCGTCTGCGTGCCCCTCTTTGAAGATCCGGAAGCTTTAGGGAGGCACATGTCATCTGGGAAATTAGAGAAGCATATTTCACCAGAAAACTGGGTAGTGTGTGTGTTAGTGACCCTGTTAGTGACCCCTCTATCGTGCAGATCCCTAGTGAAATATTCTATCTCAACAGATAGAAATTCTAATGTTTTTTTTTTCAGGTGACCATGTTCTTAGTACAATCACTTGCTGTTGGACAGCCCTTGTGACTCATTGTCTGCGCATGCCCGCTTTCGTACGTATACACACGATGAGGCAACGCAATAAAATATTGTTGGAAGTCAGCGCAGTGTATGTCGTCTTTCGCAGTCGTCGTCATTGAAGCTGTACGTCATTTTTTCTCATTAATTGAAACTATGCCAAGAAACTACCCTTGTTCCGTATATTTATAATGTTTGATACGACCATTTGCTGGCACATGTTAACAGTGTCATATTTAACTTGAACTTTTGCATGACTGCCTGTGCCTGTGTTCTTTTAGTAACCAGAGTATGGCTAATTTATTAAACCATATTTGCTAATTTGCATACTCACATGCTGCAGCACGCCCTAATCTTGAGTTACTGCATCTAAGTGTAAATAATTTAGAAATTTACTAGGTATTTTAAAACATTGTCCACATTTGGTGCTCAGCAAAATAGTTTATTCAACAGTGGCTTGTTTTTATCAGGCCTCCACTGCACTTTGCACCCAGGTACAAGTAAATGTGGAATATGCACTCTTTTGATTTATATTAAGAAAAGAACCTATTTTCAACTACATATTGTATATGTACTAGTGCCTTCAGGTTACAAAACAAAAATATATAGAAACTGGAATTGTAGTTAGAACATCTGCTACACAGCACCTTTAGCCTACAGAACTCTCGTTTCACAAAAGAGGACAAACTATGTAGGCACTAAAAAATTCTAAATATTTTTCGTGCTGCAGTAATCTTGTTGGAAAGAGAAAATTAGCAATAATGCTCCTGGGTTAAACCTCACTTAAACCACGTCTATGCTTGGAAACTATTGTTTCAGTCTGAAAAATGTTGGCCAGTGATGCTTTACATCGACTTTCCAAACTTTTAATAATGCTTTGCGATTACATTAGTGTACAAAATAAGAGGTGACTTGTGCGTTTGCTCTGCATTTCAATTGCTTTCCTAATTCATCTTTGCAATATCCCTTTTTTTCAAGGCATGAAAACTTGAATTTTCGTTCATTGGAGCCTAAAACTGAAAATTTATTCCTTTATGCGGCCCAAAACGCTGCGAGATCAACTAAGGCTCTTTCAGTGCCGCTATACATAGTTTCTTCTCTAATAACAGATTTCATCAAAACATATATTTTACATGCCTTTGTGGCAAATGTACATGTTCTTGTACTTGCTGATGTGTTTGGTGATTGTGCATGTTTATATTTCATGTGATTTGTGTATATCTTGTACTCTGTATCGCAGCATGCAATAAATATATTTACATTTTTCTTTAAAATGCAGCATATATCTTACAAGTCTGTGTTGCATGTTATGTGGACCTGGAAATCGTGAAAACCGTTGGTGTTGATATACATGCTCAAAAGTGTCAAATTTGCTAGGTTGTATTTGTGCACCGAAGACAGGTTTTTCAACATACACCATGAATTACTAATGTGTGTACACACGTATAGGTGTGTATGCCCATCGAAACTTCAAGGCCGGCTGTTCGACGGTGCGTTTAGTAGCCGAACTTGAACCTTCTGGCACACGCGAGAGTTGCGCGTTGATCGCAGTACATAGTAGTAACTGAAGGCGTGCACTGCCGAACCTGCCTTTTATACACACTAGAAATAAAAGGGTGTACACCCTTCCAACACCCACCCAGATGGGTGCTAATTTGGGCTAGCTCCCTTACACCCTAAATTTATTTTGCTGGACACCCTTCCTCTAAGGTGCTATAATTGCACCCCAACTGTAGGGTGTAGACAACAGCACCCTTAGGGCATTCGTCTGGCGACAAACTGATTTACACCCTTAAGGGTGTTAAAATGTTTAGTGTGTACTATGGATACCTTTAGTTCACCAGGTATTTCACCCATTTCGAATATCCCATTTAGTATGTTGAGGATAACTTCCTATAGCTTATTAAAGTTGTAGAAGAAATCTCTAAACCGAAGTTTATCATACCGAGGTGGCGTGTGCTTTTTTAACTGACACATTATAACATATACATCAAATTCAGAAATAGGCGGCAAATACGCAGAATGCGCGCAACCACGTTTCGGCCGATACGTGATATCTTTATCAGGGTTCTTACGCATCAGTTCTTCTGCTACACTTGTGAAGGTCGTATTGAATTTATCGGCGAAGATGTGGAAATTTTCCCTGGGAAAGTTTTTTTACTACTTAGTCATTACATGTTTTCTTGGATCTGCCAATCATTTGGTTCGCCATTTACCAAGTTCTTTTCTTGCCACCAATATTTCGAAGTAAAGGGCAGCAGGAGCACGTTCGTTTTGCTTCTCGAATTATTATTAATTTCTTATTTTGTATTTCTAATTTCTTATCAATTTGTATTCAACTCTGTATAAAAAAATTTCTGGCTCTTTTTTGCACTTTTTCCAAGTTTCATCTTTCAGATTGCATAAGTGAACTAACTCTTCAGTCATTCATTTATTTTCAGCGTTTCTCATTCTGATATTAACTCCTTTCGTTCACTTGAGATAAATATGTTGCAATATTTCTGTTACTTTGTTCTACAAACTTAGGTGACCAAGTGGCAACAGGGACATCCAATCAACATTTTGAATATGTGTATCTACTACGTTGTTGTCTAATACCCCTTTGTAATAACGCGTTCATCCCAGTATTCAGTGTGTTATCCGCCATCACCACAATGGACACAAAGCAATGATCTGCTAATTTTTGTTTTATGATACCAGAAGGAGAGCATCCATTTGCACAACGAACCATAATATGGTCAATGCAGGATCTTGTATTTTCGAGCCGCAATATTCCTCTCTGGCTTAATGTTTAATTACATTCTCTAGTCCAAATTGTGATAATACATTTAGATAATCTGTTACAACTCGACTAGACTCCTTCATTGTGTCTATGTTAATGTGTACAACTAATAGTAACTGCGCTTCATTCATGTGTGTTTGAAAAAAAAATGCCTAATTCGTTTCGAAACCCCTTCGAGTTCATTTAGGACGCCTATATATCGCACATAACGTATAGTACATCTTGTTTATTTATAGAAAGTGCCACTACTTCTGCATCGTTAAACCTTACTTCCATATTATTCGATGTCCAGTCATCATGAATGAACACAACACGTGCAGTTTTCCTATAATACCTTCCCTACGCCTACCTAGTATAACTATTCAGGGTATACATATTTATCGAAGACACGCCTACAACAACGTCAGTTAAAACAACAACGTCACTGGGAAGAACTGCTCTGTTCTAGGCATAAACATAATTCATCGCTATTTTTTTTTCAAGCTGCGTATATTTATGTGTACCAGATTTAGATTTATTTGCAACCCTTCGTCTTCTTATATACGTGAGCATTGAACTCACTGATGTTGCAAAATGCACCCTTTACGTTATGTATACACTGAGCGGTAACCTTCCGCAAAGATCTCATGAATAGCTCATGAATAGGTAAGCGCATTTCGTAGTGCGAACCAGTTGCATGTAGCGCAAGCAACTCTGGCATAGTATCGGTTTCTCATTTTCATGATTTGATAACGCGCTCTTGTTCTCACTTCTACTATACGGAATGCTTTACGGCAAGCGATCGCTTGCGCTTTAAGCTTTTAGCGTCATAGTTTATGTGCGTAACAAAGGAAGTACACCATGTTTTAACTTTATACTGAGCTGCCACTAAGCGGCTGGTGTGTGTTGAGCAGCCAGTGTGGTAGATCTCATTTCGTGGCGCTCGATCCGGCCGCGAAGAATGCTCCGTCGCATGTGCAGTGAAATTCTTGTGATACGCTTTACGTATGTATCTCGAAATTGTGTTAGCATGAAGAATTTTTAAACAGAGACATATAGTTAAATAACTGCTAGCATACTCGGATGAAAGGTCATGCTTACGGGGCATGCATCAGCAGTGTGTGCGCTGCCGTTATCGTATTGTTTAAAAGTAGCAGTATTTTTAGGTTCCTGGCAACCAATCTAAATAACTTTGGGAAGTTACCTCAAGCAAAACACGAGACCTGAAGAAATATCTATATTCACCCAATCTAAATATGTGCAACCACAAACGCTTTTGAAGCATGAAACCTGCGACAAACTCAGTCACTCGCAGCTTCGCAACTTACACGAAAAACTTAAAGAATCATAAATTAGTCGCTCCGGGAAGCACCTTTACACGTTTCAAACTGAAGGCATTGCATTTGATGGTAGTTGGAAGATTTTTTTTTGTCTCTTTTAGAAGCAGTTTAGCAGCAGAATTTATCTTTCGGGCTTCTTGATAAGCGTTAAGCACCTTTCGATGCTTCGGCGTCGTGCAGTTTACGTGCTGTTAATCACTACCTAGCTGCTGGCGCAGATTCGCATTGTGCCAATCGTGCATGGTATGAAGCCCTTGTCGTGTGTAATAAGGGTTCCGGTTTTCTTTAGTGTTGCGTTTAGTGCCCTCGTCTTGGACAGACTGTATATAATACGCGCTTTACAAAAAAAAAAAAGGAGCCAGATTATCCATTTGGTGGCCTTTTCTTAGCAGATAACGCGCAGATTAGTCAAATAATTTAGTGGACATTACACTTGTTCTACCCTTATCAACACACGTAAGAGGTCGTAACATGTTTCAGTTAACAAGTAACGTTATCAATACGCCCCCATTCATGTGCATTCTAGTGAAAATGCGGCAAATTTATTCATCGCGAAGTATGAGAAAAGAGACATTGCAGACTGTTCTAAGCGAAAATAAATTTCAATTCTTAACGTGATTGTTCAAAACTACGGTCACTATGCTGAGCATGTTCGTTCGGCACGGGCATATTGCAGTAACACCTGAAAAATGTGCACAGTCCAGCCGGGTATCTTTGTTTCAACAATTATTGTTATAGGAATCGTTTGCGATTCTCGCATTTCCTTTATTTCTATAAGTACACTCTGTGTGACATGAACCTGTCTCGAAACGAAACGTATCGTTGCTAGCACCGGCGACCATTACGGTTGTCTAACTGCTAATCATACTTTAACATGACGCAACATCTTAATGGTAGTGATTCAGGTTTTCATGTAGTCTTTTGTGAGAGTAAAGAAAGTTAATTACAGGCATAAGTGATGAGAGCAATTTTTATAGAAAACTACTATTGAACATTAAAAATAACTCATTGAATAGTTTTCCCTCACGCTGTTGCATTTGCTTTACGTGTGTGTCTCTGTGTCCTTGTCTTCCGTGCTGTACTCGTGTGGCCATCAATTACGAACTTGCCCAGGCCCTTGTCAGCTTTATTAAAAGAGGGATTCAAATCAGTTGAATGTAATACTTTATGTTAAGTGACGGATGTGCTTTTCGTTTTATCTAAATACAATGGACTGGCACTACTTGGCAAGCATTAAACTACAATATTTTTCGTTGCACATAAGATGCGGATGTAATAGATTGCCAGAAAGTTTTCATCAACACAACAAAAGATCGGGGATTTTTAAAATGTCCACATAGGTATGCTGTCCTGTTATATGTCATACAAACTTTCCAGAGAATCATTGTTAAATATATTTTTAAAACCTGTCACCTCATAAAAAGTTGAAGGAAATCGGTCCCATTTATTGAAAAAAAATGAAAGTCAAGCACGCTGACATGGCATTTCTTACTCAATGAGTTTTTTTTTTTTTGGCGTTAACTAACAGTCCTGAACCTCGAAACCCTACAAAAGTTTTTCATCTTATAGAGCACCTTAAACAATTTACTGTGAAAGCATTCATTCGAACTAAATATTAGTTTTATTTCCTGGGAGGTGCATATATGTCGTCCCATGACAGAAATTGCTCGTGTGGTATTTCGCGTACTCATGTGGCATACCAAACTTGGAAACCTGTTAGCATGCCCAAGAGGCATCATTACCTGTAAGAAACAAAGTGACCATAACAATACAATCCATCCATCTGCCGTCTGTTGAAGTTATGGCCAATGACCCATTTATTTAAGCGTATGAGAAATACGTTTAAATGTGTACTAAGCAAAATTAATTACCATCTTTCGCATGATACTGTGAATACTCCAGTCACGTCTTCTGAGCATATCCCTCTGCACGGACATGTTTAACTACCAAGCAAAAAAAAAACGTACAGGCAGTCCAACTGGGTAACGTTTCAGCAATAAATATAGAGCTAATTTGGGATAAGTACAATAATGAATCATATATGAATTGCCATAAAAGAGAACACATTGTTGCTCGCACGAGCACCAGTTGTGAATGTTTAATTGTTCACTAAACCATAAAAAAATACATTGTATAATGGTACTGATTTGTATTGTCTAGCAGCCATTAGTCATAGCTAAACCGCATTAAGTAATGACCTAGGTGGTTTGAGCAAATATATTGAGCTGTTTAATGAACATACGAAGAATACACACTTCTTATTTTTGCCTTACCCGCCGTGGTTACTCAGTGGCTATGGTGTTGGGCTTCTGAGCACGAGGTCGCAGGATCGAATCCCGGCCACGGCGGCCGCATTTCGATAGGGGCGAAATGCGAAAACGCCCGTGTGCTTAGATTTAGGCGCACGTTAAAGAACCCCGGGTAGTCAAAATTTCCGGAGCCCTCCACTACAGCGTGCCTCATAATCAGAAAGTGGTTTTGGCACGTAAAACCCCAAATATTTTAATTTTTGCCTTATATTGCTGCATCTACCTATTTGCAGCATACACCTGCACCACCTTTGGGTCTAATGACACATAGGTTATGGCCAGCTTGGCAACAATGCTTGCCAAAGGGAAGTAGTGTAAATATTCAGTCTCTTTTCATTATAGCATAAGACATGTATTTTAAGAAATTCATCTATTAGATCGTGCAATAAAAACAGTTAATTCATTGCCGGTGCATTTGTTTTCGTTTTTGCAGTGCATGATTTAGCACTTCAATTCTGTCTATGTAACATATATGAGAGCATAGCTGGCTCAGGAGCATTATTATTCTACTAACTTTAATGCATATATAAACCTATGAATCTTATCGTAAAGTAAGACTACCTATAGAGTTAATCAAGAAGTCCTTATCAATACAAACATATTCGCTGTTTGTGTTCATAATACATGTAAGACGAACTAATGCGGTAGTTGATAATTCCGGAATTAGCCTTTTGCAACGCACTTGAACAAACATGGACGCCGACAAAATGACGGAACAGACGAAGCGCTGAATTTTTCTTCGTGTTATATTTCTGTGTGCGAGTTTTTTTTTTCATTTCTTCAGTCTCAAGAACAAAGTTATATTTAGGCCCGTATTCACAAACGGAACATGCCCTTAACTTAGAACTGAAATAACCGGTCGGCGCATAGCGCGTTTCATAGACAAATCTTCTACTTAAGGTAAACCTTAATCGACACTTAACTGAAGGAAAGTACAGCTACTGGCAATCTTAAGCGCGGCTTTCGCTACATTCGGGAAAAGCACAAAATGTTTATGTTTATTACACCGTCATTGAAAGAATGCACCGAGGTGCGAGAGCAAGTAATGTGGGTGCTAAAAATGTTATTAATAGTAAACAACGTTACCGACTTCGCGTAGTCACGATCGGTTATCATGTTTCCACAATTAGCGAACTTCAAATAAACGAGCAGTTCATGCATGTCATGCGTCACCGTTTGAGTACACATGGAATGTCCTCATTAGGTGTGCAACGATTAAAATCGCTGATACACACTGTTGCCCGTTTAGAGGATTAGGGTGCTTAACATTACGTCCAAACACTAGACATATAATTATTGCGTTCTTTGGCATAGCTGATGCAGTATAATTTCTGTTTATTCTTATTTCAGTGAGCGCAGTCACTGCGATGGGCTGAATTGGCTGCAGTCGGTAATTTCAAGCTTCAAGGAGACATCTCAAAAGAAAAAATAAGATATCCAGGTCATATACATACCATTCTCAAAAGGTGTGTAGACCATCGTCGACGCTTGCTCAGTGACCTCAATCGTAAATAATACCCCCACAACAGCAATCACTAGTGAGCTGGGGAAGTTTTTCATGTCTACGTCGTAGCGAAATGTCGTGTAGTCAGATACTTGTCACTAGCGCAGCACTGCCGCAAGTCTGAGTGCTTGTCTTGCAAGCGTCCTACAGTATGCACAGGACAGATATATTTAAACAGCAACTTGCTGTTGGAAAACGTGCATCTGTTTGCGGAAAATAAAATGAGCATACATGCCTGGCGAACCCTAATCACTGCTTCTGGTACGAAACAATGGCTTTCGAAACAACCGCAAAAGAATAGTAGAGAATGATTATATTAAGAATTGAACGGGTCACTCACTGTCGAATGAGTTTTATTCAGAATGGTGGAACGAAATGAAGGCCAGTGATAAGTGAGTATATATATATATATATATATATATATATATATATATATATATATATATATATATATATATATATGCGCGCTGTATTCAAAATAAAGTGGAGAAGCAAGCGGAAAGAGAGAGTGCAAAGACAGCGCGATTTCTTTTTCTTTCCCGCTTGAGCACAGCAGTATTGAAGTCAGACGGATCGGCTTGAAAACAAAGTGCAGGGGCAGATGGTTTGTTGCGTTGGCCGAAAGCTATTATTCAACATGTGAGGAGCCCACAGATGAAATATAAACAAAAACAATAGCCCTGAATGTTCAGTGCCGTAATACTTGTATTCTGCTGGGAATGTTTTTTCAGGGAAAGCTGCAAAATTATTTATGTTTACAGGTGGAGGGGCGAATCACAGAAAGATCAGAGTTGTAGGGCCGGAAAGATGAAAGTAAAGATCTCACCTCCCGTGGTTGCTTAGTGGCTATGGTGCTGGGCTTCCAAGCACGAGGTTGCGGTATTGAATCCCGGCCACGACAGCCGAAATGCGAAGACGCCCCTGTATTTATACTTAGGTGCACATTAAAAAACTTCAGGTGGTCCAAATTTCCGCAGTCCGTCACTACGGCGTGCCTCATAATCAGATCGAAAGTGAGATGACGTGAGAGAAACAGATACTGATTTGGAAGCAAAGATCGGAAACAAAAAAGATCATGAGGATTTACAAGAATATGAAGAAAGAAATTATTAGGGAAAATCTGTACGATCGCACGAAGGGAAACGCCTAGCTATTTAAGGCTCGAGCCGGTTGTCATAGGAGAAAAACATGCTGGACAAATATTCGCAACTAGATGAGTCATGTGCATGCTGCTGCGAAAATGAGAACACTCAGCACACTCTAATAGAATGCGAAGGGCTTCACCCTGTAAGACCCGTAGGTAAAGTACAGCTCCCAGAAGCGTCATGGGTTTAAAATGGTCGGAATCATATATCGGTCAGTTGTCGAGATCAGTCTTGCGAAGTTACCAGCCCGGAATTGGAATAACCCCGGCACCAACCCACATTTTCGCGACCCCGGAATGGAATAAGAATGGAATGACGACAACGCTTGGAGGAGTGGAATAGGAATGGAATTTGGAATTAAGCGCATGTTGTCCGGATTGGAGGTGCAGCGGTGGCGTAGAGGTAGAACACCCGCCACGCGTGCAAGAGGTCCGTGGTTCGAATCCCTGTGCCGGCAATTTTCCACCGGATTAAAAAAAAAAGAAAAAAAATCCGCGTGTTGATAAAATTGCCCAAACAGGCCGGGAGTGTGCTGTGATCCCGGTGACCAGAAGCGGTAACGCACTCCCTCACCAGAGCAGGATTGGCCACCCTGGTGCAGTACTTGGCCACAACCTCCTATATGAACACAACAATCAAACCCCGGCCCTCAGTCCCCAGCAGCTGCGAAGCGACTGACCACGGCGGCGGTCAGATCTGCGACGCAGCAGAGGGTGCTAAGAATCACTGGCTCCGGAAGGGCCGCCACTGGAATATGGACCTGGCAACGTTTAACGCTAGAAGGTTATCTAGTGAGGCGAGTCTAGCAGTGCTATTGGAAGAATTAGAGGGAAGTAAATGGGATATAATCGGGCTCAGTGAAGTTAGGAGGCCAAAAGAAGCATATACAGTGTTAAAAAGCGGGCACGTCCTGTGCTACCGGGGCTTAGCGGAGAGAAGAGAAGTAGGAGTTGGATTCCTGATTAATAAGAATATAGCTGGTAACATACAGGAATTCTATAGCATTAACGAGAAGGTGGCAGGTCTTGTTGTTAAACTTAATAAGAGGTACAAAATGAAGATTGTACAGGTCTACGCCCCTACATCCAGTCATGATGACCAGGAAGTCGAAAGCTTCTATGAAGACGTGGAATCGGCGATGGGTAGAGTGAAAACTAAATACACTATACTAATGGGCGACTTTAATGCCAAGGTAGGCAAGAAGCAGGCTGGAGACAAGGCAGTGGGGGAATATGGCATAGGCACTAGGAATAGCAGGGGAGAGTTATTAGTAGAGTTTGCGGAACAGAATAATGCGGAACAGAACGCAATGCCTCATGACCTCGAGCGTACCGGAATCTTGGAAGAACGCTAACATAATCTTAATCCATAAGAAAGGGGACGCCAAAGACTTGAAAAATTATAGACCGATCAGCTTACTGTACATTGCCTACAAACTATTTACTAAGGTAATCGCAAATAGAATCAGGAACACCTTAGGCTTCAGTCAAGCAAAGGACCAGGCAGGATTCCGTAAAGGCTACTCAACAATAGATCATATTCACACTATCAATCAGGTGATCGAGAAATGTGCGGAATATAACCAACCCTTATATATAGCTTTCATTGATTACGAGAAAGCGTTTGATTCTGTTGAAACCCCAGCAGTCATGGAGGCATTACGGAATCAGGGTGTAGACGAGCCTCATGTAAAAATACTGAAAGATATCTATAGCGGCTCCACAGCCACCGTAGTCCTTCATAAAGAAAGCAACAAAATCCCAATAAAGAAAGGCGTCAGGCAGGGAGATATGATCTCTCCAATGCTATTCACAGCGTGTTTACAGGAGGTATTCAGAGACCTGGATTGGGAAGAATTGGGCATAAAAGTTAATGGAGAATACCTTAGTAACTTGCTATTCGCTGATGATATTGCCTTGCTTAGCAACTCAGGGGAACAATTGCAATGCATGCTCACTGACCTGGAGAGGCAAAGCAGAAGAGTGGGTCTAAAAATTAATCTCCAGAAAACTAAAGTAACGTTTAACAGTCTCGGAAGAGAACAGCAGTTTACGAAAGGTAGTGACGCACTGGAAGTGGTAACGGAATACCTCTACTTAGGACAGGTAGTGAAAGCGGATCCGGATCATAAGACTGAAATAATCAGAAGAATAAGAATGGGCTGGGGTGCGTTTGGCAGGCATTCTCAGATCATGAACAGCAGGTTGCCATTATTCCTCAAGAGAAAAGTGTATAATAGCTGTGTCTTACCAGTACTCACCTACGGGGCAGAAACCTGGAGGCTTACGAAAAGGGTTCTACTCAAATTGAGGACGACGCAACGAGCTATGGAAAGAAGAATGATAGGTGTAACGTTAAGGGATAAGAAAAGAGCAGATTGGGTGAGAGAACAAACGCGAGTTAATGACATCTTAGTTGAAATCAAGAAAAAGAAATGGGCATGGGGAGGACATGTAATGAGGAGGGAAGATAACCGATGGTCATTAAGGGTTACGGACTGGATCCCAAGGGAAGGGAAGCGTAGCAGGGGGCGGCAGAGAGTTAGGTGGGCGGATGAGATTAAGAAGTTTGCAGGGACGGCATGGCCACAAGTAGTACATGACCGGGGTTGTTGGAGAAGTATGGGAGAGGCCTTTGTCCTGCAGTGTGCGTAACCAGGCTGATGCTGATGATTATGTCCGGATTGGAATGGGAATGAAATTACGTCTTTTTCGGAAATAGAGTGCTTTATCGTCTACGCGATGTATTTTGTCAAAATATACCGAAGAACCAGGCACCCACGTTCAAAGATTAGTAAGTCAGAGCCTCGAATTTAACAATAAAGCAGTATTTTTAAGATGTCCCGGCTGATTACAAGCACGGTACATTTATAAGCAGTGCACCTACTACAATTACGTCCTTATAGGCTGAGTTGCTGCGAAGTTTGTCTTAATACTTGGCGTAACCGTGGCTCTGTGCCGTTGGTATTCATCGTGCGGAACTACGGCTGCAGCCTACACTTGGCGCCACCCCCGCCCATTTTTTTTGTTACGTAGGGGACGCATTCGCCCTAGCTCGCCTGCTGTCTCCCCATTCTTCACTTTGTTTTTCATTTTGCCGCCGTTGGATACTCGGACGCATATTCCAAAAAGCGTTTCTCTAAGTTGTGATGCGTATTTACGCTGGCACGATGATTCTGTACACCGTAAGCACCCTCCCTCCCCCCCCCCCAACTTTTTCGAATGCTGTCCCCTTTTCTAGACACACGGACGCGTTTGCCCGAAACACTGTCGATAAAAAAAAAAAAAGGTCTGCAAGTCAGCGCAGCACACAGTCGTACACGATAAACTATGTGCCCTCTCACTCCATACAAAGATAGAGAGAAAGAGAATAAATTTTTGAAAGCATTGCCTCGGGAAGCCAGGCGAAGCAGGAGGGCCCACGTATCTGCGTCCACCACGGCGTTTCCCCGTGCCCCAACGCGACGATTCGCGCCGAAGAAAATCCATGTTTACTCTGTTCTATTTCAAATAATATATATATATATATATATATATATATATATATATATATATATATATATATATATATATATATATATATATATATATATATATATATATATATATATCAACGAGGCGCGCCGGGCACTCGACGTAGTAACTATTTTGCTGTCGCTTACTATTTACGGTCCACAGTGTATTCAATGTCAAAGCCAACGTCATCCGGTAGGCGCTGATTGTCTTCGCGTGACGCATCTATAAGTTACATTGGGCTTCATTTGTGATTACAAAAGGGACCTCTATGAAACTTCGGGTGTCGATGACTTCCGATTTTTTTTTTCGTTACATATTAGTTAGCTGAAGTTTCATCAGTGTTATCGGTAATGTAATACTTCCCGCTTTGTTTGCCTTGATATGAAGAATTTAGGGTGCATTAGGCTTCCTCAGGCTTAGAGAGAAGACCACTCAACAAGCCCAAGTGGTTATGATATCTTTGTTTGCTGCGGAATTGATCAGATTTGGGTAGCGGCTGGCTGCGTTACCGTGATCGTGGCAAGAGATTTTCCTATCCTTAGCAAGCAGGAGTTCTTCAAGAACAAATTTATTGCCTGGAGATTTCAATCGTGACGTCTTACCTTCCGCAGACCGCTGGAATGTGCTCCTGGCTAGTTGCTGTCGTAATCAATCTGCGTGCAACGAATACGTGGGGACGAACGAGCGGTCGCTAGCCCTGGTGGCCTATGTGGCTCGAGCCGGACAAGCAGTCGGGATGCCACGCCTGTGGGCGTGGCACGCGTTGCGTTGCTCTGTCGGAACGAAGGCCGACGTCTTGGCTGCACGGAACCACACGGGGTTGGGATGCGATCTCCGCGAAAATTACGACATTGCAATGAGCTTAGGCTTAAAACTAGTGTTTGTTCCTTCATTTAGGCTTGCGTGCGTTTCTTCGACAACTGAAATTAATCTAATGGAAGCAGCACACAAGAATTGCAGTATTATCTGAAGCATCAGCAAGCACATGTTTGTGCAATGCAGTTGAACGATGACGTGAAACGTACAGCACAATCAGAGGCAATGTACCATTCTAGCAGCAACGGTATGTAAATACATGGGCTGAAACTTCTGTTCTTAGTCCTAGTGCGCGCACTATGCCTGATATTCGTAGGCCAAGCTTGTAAGTGAAGCTATTCGTAGGCCAAGTATGACGAAGAACGTAGAACGAAGATGGCGCACGGACGACCGTGTGGTGACGATTCTACGAAGCGACAAGTTTTGACAGCGGGCTTATTGTTGCTTCATGTTGCTCTGAATTACAGCGCTTGCCGGGACAAGGGCCGGAAATGACCAAAAGAAGCACTGTCTTCGTCCTTCTTGTCCCAGTGTGCGATTGAATCCAGATAGGGCAAGCAGATGGCATCGAATAGATATAACATGGCTCAGAAACTAGCGACAAATGAGGACACGCCGTCAGGCCAAAGGCAAACATGCCAATCGCATCAAGACGTGCACGGGGTAGCACAACACCTGCTGCTGCTCTGCACGCTCTATAATCGAACGTTTTAACGCCATTGGCGTTCCTTGCGAATTTGCCCTTGTTGCGGTGCATGCCTGTCTGCATGTAATCTCTTTCGCGTCAGCATCGGTCGATGAGTACGTGTTCGGTGGGCGTCGCTCTTGAACGAATCTTTTTAAAGCCAGCTTGGTTTCCCATGTATTTGCCACTGAGTATGGGTCGTTCTTGGATGATCCGTTTTGACGGCAATTACGGTCGCTGACAATCAACGGTGGAGCAACTACGTATTGCACACCGCTGTGGTATATATAAATATTTTGTGAATAAAATACTTTTAGTACCTTCGTGAACACTGTAAATATGTTTTCATGAAGGCTGGTTCACGACCTTTCTTCTTACAGATGACTAGGCAGACGAAGCATACGTAAATTTTATCTGCGTTTCCGGTCCAGTGTAATGAATATTGACACTTTCTGCTTCATCTTTTTCGATGAACGAATACTCAGTAACACTATAAAAAATAACAGTGCTGTAAACGAAAGTTTTGCTTCCAGCAGTCCTAAGGCATTCGGGGGACGAATTCACTGAAAGCTTTTCGTTCACCATTTAGTGCTTTTTGACATCGGCCGCCCGCTTTCGCTAATAAAAGTTTCAGCATGCGCATTGGCTATAATTTGCTCTGAGAAATTCTCCCGCAATATTTTAGCGTGACAGCTTTATGTGACTGCCGGCGGTTACTAGTAGTAAAAGGAATTAAGGTCAATCAAATCAATTTTCGTGCCATCATAATTTGTGGACACTCCAGGTGAATTTTTGCGGGCAATTCCATACATGTACATGAGAGCAGCCGCTATCATACATCTGTGACATAGCGTATTGATAAAATATTAGGCTTTACTATTTGATATAGGGTAATATGAACGAATAATTTTGTTATTTCAGGAATGTCAGCAAGCGCTGCGCAGGAAACGTTTTTTGGGGTTATGTATTTGCTGATCGCAATAGCAAAGCATTTCTTTTATTCATTCACTGCGTGCAGCCCCAGACATCTTGGCATGTTTTGAAATATTTATCACCCCTGTTTTTCCAGAATTTGTCAGTCTGTCGCATCAAACATTTACAACAATAGATTCTATTGGCTGATGGGTACTATTATGACTCTACCTATTCTGATATTTGAGGTTAAGTGTCACGTCCACCATAAAATCTAATAAACTCTTATGGCGTCGGTGCTACGTTCAGGGCGCTGGAAGAGAGTGGGCCTACTTAAAGCTCTATCACCATCGTCAGTGCTTCAATGTTTGAAGCTGGCAGTGAAGGCACAGCAAGCACTGCCTCACGTATTTTGTCTGCATGTGCAGAGTTGTCTTGGCCTGCTGCCTATCGTCGTTCGCACGTGGAAAGCAAGCACTGATTTCCTTGGACGACAGCTTTCTGCAAGATCAACAGGTGTTGTCGGTTTTATGGAGCACCTTTCATAACAAGCAGGACCATCACCGAGGCTTCACTGGCGGTAGCCACCACGCAGCAAGCATTGCCTCACGTATTTCCCCTGCATGTGCCGGTTAGCTTTGTCGAAATCTTGCCCAATCTTCTGCTTGTTACCTGTTGGCATTCGCTTCTGCCACATTTTCTTTTTTTTCCTTTTTGCTCCTGCACGCGAAATTGTTTCGTTACCGCTTTGTTGCGAACCCAAAATGCCGACAAATTCGGAGCTTGCCAATGGGATTGAAGCAATTGAGGCTGAACTATAGGCTGAACACAGTAAATTCGCTGACGACATTCTCGGTAAATTTCTAATAAACTTGCATTCCACTTGGCTTGATGCTGTCGGACTAAACAAACAAGTTGAGTGTAGGTGTCATAAATGACATTGAAAAAATAAGCTTCAAAAAATTCTCTAGGTCACAGCATACAACAGAAGCTCATGTCAGAGAACAAAGCGCTGTCTGAAGGGTGGATGAGATGGAACAATACTCTAGAATTAACAATGTTGAGGTCAGCAGCGTCCACTACACCCAAGGGGAGGACTACATTGCAGTCATGCACACCATTGGCACTAAAATTGGGTGTCTGGCAAAGGTGGCTGACCTTGATGTCGCTCATCGGGTGCCTACATATGTTCAAGACGAAAGTATCTTGGCTAGATTCTGTTCGCGCACAAAGAGGGATGAATTTGTTTGTAAGGCACAAAAGGCTAAGCTTGACCTAAGTGATGTCGGTGTGAAAGCTTTTGTTGACAGCGTGGCCTGCGTAAATGATCACTTGGCGCCGCGAAATGAGGCGCTCTTTTCAAGGCACCGGTTTTGAAAAAACAACACAAATGGCAATTTCTGTGCAGCAGCAACTGTCCAATCTAACCCAGAAACGCAGTGAAAACAAGAGTGTACCGCATTGCCAATGAATCAGACCTAGCTGTTGTTAACTAATCAGTGTTAAGCTTGTGCCTCCCTTAAACGCTGTCTTGAATCATAGCATAATTTTACGTAACGAGCTTGTTAAATGGCTTGCTTGTTGGTAGTAATCGCTCTCTTATCTATGTCAATGCGCGCAGCCTCCGCAAAAATCACGATGACTTCCAGAATCTGGTTTAAAATCTTTTTTTAATGTTTTCAAACATTGCTGTCTCAGAAACCTGGCTTAGCGAAGTTGATAAAAAGTGGTACTCTTTCCGTTGTCATAGATCACAGTTTACCCTCAGACAGTTCACTAACCATGGTGGTGCAGCTCTCAGTATCCCGTCTGGAATCTCGTACAAACGAAGGCTCGACCTCACGTTAAATATTCAAAACTGCGAATCAGTTTGGTTGGAATTCGATCCTAACTTTCTCAACACCGATAACAGAAACTTCACCTTTGGTTGCGTTTGCCGTACATCTTCTTCTTCAGCTGCATATTTTTGTATTTCTCTCGAAATAATAATGGCAAAGTTGTCCATGAAGATAGAAAATGTTATAATTATGCGTGACATGAACATAAATCTAATCGAGTCACCCCGAGCTCTGTCGTTTATTCATCTTATTTTAGGGATTTTGGTTGTGAATGTCTTATTAATGTGCCTACTCCTTCAGTCCTTGGAGGTTCTAGCACTTTAATCAATCAAGCATTGTCTAATCTCTTGAATCCGCCTGATGCAGGAGTACATAAAACTGACATTATTGACAACTTCCCCATCATTCTGTACACTACATCTCCACACTGTTCATATCCCAACTTTTACATCAAACTTGATTTCGATAGAAAAAGTTTTTCTAAGAAGCTCTATCTCAGACTGACTGGTCTTTCCGTCTTGACACCAATAATTCACAGGTAGCCTTCTCGCGATTTCTAACAAAGTTATTTTCACACTATCATTCCTACTATCAGATACGCAAATGCAAAAAGATAGTGGCGTCACCTCAAAACCTATGGGTCACCGATTGTTGTTTAAAAGGCATGCGCACACGAGAAAAACATTATAAAAAACAACCATTCAGTATAAACCTACATGCGCGGTACAAGAAATTCTGAAACTCACTTTCTTTCCGGTTAAAGAAAAGATAAAACCAAATATTATGAAGAAATACTTACATGCAGCTCTGATGTCAAGAAAAAACATGAAATAGTGAACTCATTTTGTAATAGGAAGCAAGTAAGTAATAGCAAAGCTAAACTATCTCACGATGGTGATACTTATTTAGAACCATTTATGACTGTGAATGCCTTCAGCGATTTCTTTCTTTCCTAAGATTTAATGTCAAACAGAACAGCACTTATACGCATCAGAGCACCTTCCACACTCATTTTATATATTTTGAACCACTCGTGATGAGTTACTATGAGTAATTAACAATTTAAAATTAACTAGTGCTTGACTGGATAACATTCATCTTGGTCATGTTAAATTATTTCCAAATCAATATCATTTGTAGTGTCTCCAAATAATACCCTCATGTTCAAATAAACACCTTTCCTGGCGAGCTTAAACGTGACAAGGTTTCTTCAACTTTTAAGAAACGCCATCATTCATTACTATTTAAATATGCGCGTATCTGTGTTTTACCTTTCTTTAGAAATGTTCATCGAGAATATCATCGAAAAATGACGGATAAAACACTTAAACAAATTCATTATTTCACCTGACCAGTTTGCATTTCTATCTGGTTACTTTAACGACCTAACACTTGGGCCTCTTACTGACCAATTAAGCGAAGCCATTGATGATGGTAATTTCGCAGAATCCTTATTTGCGGACTTGTAAAATGCATTTAATAGCATTGACGACAAGATTCTTAATGTTAAACTAGATTCAATTGGTATAACAGATCCTGCTGTTATACTAAAGGACTGAAACCAGGTTGGTAATGTTTTCGGGGCTTATACTAAACCAAGAATGACTAACTTAAGTGCACCGCAAGGATCCGTTTAGTGCTCGTTACTCTTTTTACTTTATACTATTGATCTACCTTAACTGTCTCTGATCTTCTAAGTGTATACCACATGCCGATAACACTACAATAACTGATTCCGGTGATAATCTGTCAACGGTAGCAGCCAGGCTTAATAGTGATTTTAGACACTTGTTAGAATTGTGCTACATTAATAGACTTCCCATTAATCGCACTAAAATTATTTTTTTTCATTCTCATCTCAATAAATCATCACTATTCATACTGCCGATTTCGATTGGTAACCATGTATATTGAGCAAGTGAAGAATATGCATACTTAGTAATTATTATTGACTATAATCTAAAATTCCATCGCCATATAACTCATACCGAAAAGGAGTTATCCCATGGAATATTAACTCTCATTAGGGCATGTTCGTTCTTTTCACGACCTGTGATGCTCTCCCTATATTTCGCGCCTGTACACTCCCACATTAATTACTGCATGACCTCCTAGGGTAATACGTACACTACTCACCTAAAGACGATATAAACAATCCAGAACCGGGCAATTAGAATAATCACGTCCAGTAAGCACACCGCCAATGCTAAAGAACAACTACTAGCAAATAACATTCTGGACGTTGTCGCCCTTGCCAAGTACAACCTTGCTATTTTACTTCTCAAACTGATCAATGACAGAATATTATTGTGGCTAAGTTCTATATCATCTATAAAGAACACTAACTCAACACATTTTGCGATACATAATAAGTTCATTCAGCCCAAAGTAGCACTAATTATCACAAACAGGCAGTTCATTTCGTAGCCAAAACATGATGGAATACATTGCCACTACCATAAAACTCCAGAAAGCCCATATATTATGCCATGAATTGAAAAAAAATTATTACGTCAGATTTATGTGCCCAAGTGTACTGTATAATCCAATTTTCGTTTTAGACCTGCAATTCTTATGTACTTCAACAGGTTGCTTGTATTTTTTTTTCTAATTTCTTACTTTTCTTTTTTCTCCGTTTCCTGCTCTTCTCCGTTAGTTTTATCTAGTTTCACAATATTACTTACTGCTGATTCATTGTTGTGTATTAATATGTTTAGTTACTTATTTCCGGACTTCATTATTTATCATTTTTGTAACTTTACTGATTCAGCTGCTGTTTCTTGCCACTGTAACTTTTATGTAAACCATGGACAGCAGGTCCCGATTCATTTTTTACTGTGGGACCTCCTTCTGTATGCCTCTATATGTGAAGTATTCTTCTTAAATAATGAAAATTGATTGATTGATTGGTTGGTTGATTGATTGATTGATTGATTGATTGATTGATTGATTGATTGATTGATTGATTGATTGATTGATTGATTGATTGATTGATTGATTGATTGATCGCTGGACGGTTGTGGAAGCTGCGTGTGTAAACGACCGTACAAGAGTTTCTCCTATTCACCATCATTACTTTCCGTGCTAACTGCGTGTTGGGGCATTTATTCAGGAAGCACTAACAAATATCTTATGCCCCATGCGCGTTTCACTTTCTCTGGGCTAAATTGAATTGAATCGAAATTAAAAGTGAATGATATATTTCTTTATTTATTAGCAAAATAAAGCTGCACCTGCATTGTGAGTATTGGCGGCGCGCGGGAGGGTCGTGCCGCACTGACGTTTTTCACAGAAGCTGAGCATTGGCGCTGCATTAGTCGGTGTTACATTACCAATGCTTCCCAGTGCGACCAAACAAGACACACATCTCTGTAGCAGGCTTCCGTTCATCAACGCAAGCGTCCATTTTAGTTTGCCCATGTCATTTGAACTGAGAAACTGGCCATGTATTTCATTCATAGAGAAAGAAAAATAAAGGGTCTCATAAGGCACTTCCGCGTAGGTAAAAAAAAAAGTAACTCGTGCTTTTTTTTTCTTTCGCTTAGAAATAAGCAGCTGCCACCTACTCTTTCGGCCCTTATACCTAGACGAATGCTACGTGTTGTTTATACACCCTCTGATCTGCCTGTACGGGAAAAGCACATCACAGTGGACTATTCTTCTGGAAAGCAAGCTGTGCGAAAGAGTCGTTCGTTCGGCTTTTTATATGATCACCCTAAAGAAAGATTTATTTCTCTGTCTTTCCTTTCCGACGCCAACCTACGTCTGGTATTTATATAGTTGGCGAGATGATTTGCTGGCATTTTATTTCAGCACAAACGAATCATTGTTTAGAGTGGTGTGATGAAGAAAAGTGGAGAAACAAACTATTGCTGTCCATCTTCTTTTTCATACAGCTTCAATGAAGTTACGTTGAGGTGATTACAGCAACGAATATAAAATTTGATGACGCACAAGTCTTCTGATTAATGACACATGCTCACACCCATTTATTAAAGCATACATAGATCAAAGATTAGAAAAAAGAATACGCTTCTGTCGCCAACGCAGATGTGATGTGGGAAATGGTGCTGTTTTTCTGGTTTTGTTTTTTCTTGAGCCGGCCGTGCTTACCCTAGAGCAGCATAGCAACAGAAGAAACGGGCGACTGAAGCCTCAAGGAAGGCGTCCGTGGCTGAACACTATACCAGGGAGGCCATTACTGGTGTATACTGTCGCACTATACATCACATCCAGCTCAAAGTTAGCACGCATGACAACTCTTAAAGCGTAGCTTTCCTCGCCAACTCTCCTGAACTTTTCTGACAGACGCTTTGGTGTCTTAATAACGCATGAAACGAATGATAACTTTTAAAGCGCAGCTTTCCTTGCCAGCTCTTTCGCACTTTCCTAACTGAGGCTGCTCGGTGCTGCTGCCTTGCCGACTGCGTCGCACTAAAAGAAAGCACTTACGTTCCCAGTGGTGCGATCGAGCCTCTTTACCATGGCAAAACAGTCCGCTGGTCTAATAAATACGGCATAATTGCGCGCCTAATGCTATAGTGTTAACGCCAACTGGCTCTTTGAGCTGATCGGTGCGCGTGTTGCATTTCGTAGCACGCACCCGAGCAGATGCCAAGAGCCTGCGTTCGTACACCTTTCGAAGGTCGAAGGTCTTGGGTATGACCTTGCACTGACACTTCAATAACACAGAAACTCCTTCGTGCGCTTAAGAAAAGCTTCCTTGTACGTAAACTCCAACAAGATGTGGCAGGTCTGACGGAAATAGTTTTAATAGAGTTCCTGTCGCTGCCTGGGTATTCACAGGATCGCAAACCATGTACATGGGGACAACGTCACACTAGTTAGTTACCAAGAAAATGGTTTCACTTCAAATACGCCTTTCTCTTCTGTAAGTGAAACAAATTGAACGGTTGATTCTTCGTTTTGTTCTTCTATGTTTGGATCATTTCGACCGCCGGTAAATCAATGCACTCTTACTGACAGTAATAAATCTGGCTTGAAAGATGTATAATGAAGCTCCCCCGACTAATTTCCTTGATATAAATTAGTTAAATCATTTGCTTAGGAAGGGAGAGGGGGGAGGGCTACGGTAGGAGACGCTGCATGACGTGTTTATTTGAGTGTCAAAGTAAATTAACGTGTGTTATCGGGTGTTGCCGAGACGGTGTCAAGCGTAACCATAGACAGTGAAGAGTGATACGCTGTCGAGTAAAGAGAGCACTGGTGAGGCAACATCATAACGTGCTTCTTGCAGTGCACTCATGTTTTATTTGTTCAAATGCAAAATGTCTACACACGTTTTCGGCTGCTTGGGCACTCTATTTTAAGACAACTTTCATTACGCCATCGTTACCTAGGCAATCATAAGCTCAAGGGCGAATTATTTTACCGTTCTTGTTCTTTTATTGCAATAAAAATTACTTCGACCCTCGAGGCGAATTTGCGCCGTCGGCATCTGCCTTGCCGTGGTGCTCCTCATGTATATAGGGATATATATATGCTATATGTCCATGCATGCCGTATATGCAAGATTGGATTGGATTGGATTGGAGAAACTTTAATTATGCCTGCAGTTGGGCGCTCGCGCGCCCCGACGAGGGCCTACGTCATCCTCGAAGGTGCCGTTACTCGGTGCGGGTCTCCGCTCGCCGTTGCCGGCTCGCTGGGTCCGTGCCTTTCGAGCGCCTCGAGGACCTGCTGGACGGCCCAGAGCAGATCGTCTCGGTCGTAGCTCTTCGCGGCTGCCTCGAGCCGCGGTGGGAGTGCTCTTGAGTTAGCGTCTTCTGGATATTTAATGCAGTCCCACAAGATGTGCGTGTAGTCTGCGGTCCCCCTCCGGCAGACTCTGCACATATCTGTCGGATATGTCTCGGGGTAGATGCGATTTAACAGTTTCGGGCTCGGTAGCGATCCGGTCTGGAGCTGTCTCAGTACTACCGCCTCCGCTCGACTCAGTCTCGGGTGCGGGGGTGGAAGAGTCCTGCGAGCCAAGCGGTAGGCCTTCGTGATTTCATTGTAATCCGTCATGCGGTCCTTGGTTTCGAACCATGTCGGACGGTCTGTCGCCGGGGCGCGGTTGGTTAGCGCTCGCGCCGCGGCGTGTGCCGTCTCGTTATGGTTCTCATTGCGTTCCGACGCGTCGCCCGCGTGCGCCGGGAACCACTTGAGTCGTACTTTTCGTTCGTCTAGTTTTACCGCTCGCAGTACGCGCTCAGCCTCCCTGCAGATTCGCCCTTTGGCGAAGTTTCGCACCGCCTGTCTTGAGTCACTCAGCACCGTGTGGCAGTCTGCGTCGGCGATGGCCAGGGCGATGGCTACCTCCTCCGCTTGCTCCGCTTCGGTGCTTCTCACGCTCGCTGCCGTCCTCGTGGCGCCGGTTGACGCCTCTATGACGACCGCTGCGAAGGCGTTCCGTTGGTATTCGGCCGCGTCCACGTACCGCGCGTGTTCGTCGTTGGCATGCTGGTCGATGAGAGCCTTGGCCCTCGCCGCTCTTCTTCCCTTGTTGAACTCGGGATTCATGTTCCTCGGTATGGGGTCGATTCTGGTCTGGCGTCGGACCTCTTCGGGGACGGGGAGCTTCATCTCCACCTCGTTCGAGCGTCTTATTCCCAGATCGTCCAGTATCTTCCTCCCGGCTTTGGTCATGGACAGCCGCTCCAGTTGAGAGGTCCGTTGCGCTTCGGCTATTTCGTCGAGCGTATTGTGTAGCCCGAGTTGTAACAAGCGGGCCGTGCTTGTGGACTCGAACAGGCCCAGCGCTGTCTTGTACGCTCTTCTGATGAGCACGTTGATTTTGTTTCGTTCGTGTTGCAGCCATCTGTGGTAGGCTGCAACGTACGCGACGTGGCCGATGATGAAAGATTGGACGAGCCTAATTAGGCTCTCCTCTCTCATGCCAGCCTTTCTGGAAGTGACTCGTTTGAGGAGTCGAATCGCGTTGGCTGTTTTTGCCTTGAGACGGGTGATGGTTTCGCCGTTCCTTCCGTGCTTTTCGATGACCATGCCTAGGATCCTAATTTTGCCGACCTCGGGGATTACGTTGCCGGATTTGGTCACGATTCTGATTTTTTCGTTTTCGCATTGTCTAGTCTTGCCTCTGCTGTATTTGGTAGGTGGGAGTATGAGAAGCTCCGATTTGCTCGGCGAACATCTCAGTCCGGTGCCTTCCAGCTGGTCTTCTATTGCGTCGACGGCGGCTTGCAGCGCGCCCTCGATGTGGGCGTCGCTGCCACCGGTCACCCATATCGTGATATCGTCCGCGTAGATGGTGTGCCTGACGTCTTCGATGCACCCGAGCTTTTCGGCCACTCCGATCATTACCAGGTTGAACAGCATTGGCGAAATGACCGATCCCTGTGGTGTTCCGGTGCTCCCGAGCTTCTTCTCTTGCGTCTGTAGGTCGCCTGCTCGTAGCTCGACAGTCCTGTCCGTGAGGAAGTCCTTGATGTAGTTGTAGGATCTTTCCCCCATGTTGAGCTTGGAGACTTGGGACAGAATCGCCGAGTGTTTCACCTTATCGAAGGCGCTCTGCAGGTCGAGCCCTAGGATGGCTTTGTTGTCGCGGGCGCTGCCGCCATCATCGATGATTTGGTGTTTGAGCTGCAGCATCGCGTCCTGCGTGCTGAGATGCTGTCTGAAGCCGATCAAAGTGGCCGGGTACAGCCCTTCTCGTTCCAGGTAGTCTTGCCACCTGTTGAGCAGGACGTGCTCCAGCACCTTGCCCACGCAGGACGTGAGCGAGATGGGCCGGAGGTTATCCGTGTCCGGCGGCTTCCCCGGCTTGGGGATCAGGATGGTCTTGGCTGTCTTCCACAGCTTTGGCAGCGCTCCCGCTCTCCAGCACTTGTTGTAGTATTGTGCGAGCTTTTCAATCGAGCCGTCATCGAGGTTCTTGAGCGCCTTGTTCGTGACGAGGTCCGGGCCGGCTGCCGACCGGCTGTTGAGGTCGTGCAGGGCCGCGCGTACCTCCTCGACGTCGATGTCACGATCGAGGTTCGCGTTAGGCAGGCCGCTGTACGGCGCGTGTTGTTCGGTAGGTGTAGTCGGCAGGTATTTGGCGTTAATGCGCCTGGTGACTTCGTCGACGCCGTGTGCTGAGACCGCCCGATGTATGAGCTTGGCGAGTCTGTCCCTTTGGTGCGACTTGGTCTTCGTTTCGTCGAGCAGGTGCCGCAGTAGGTTCCACGTCTTCCCGCTATGCATCTGCCCGTCTGCCGCGTTGCAGATCTCGTTCCACTGTTGCATGCAGAGAGCGCGGCAGTGATCCTCGATCGCTCGGTTCAGCTCCGCCACCTTCTTTCTCAGTCTGCGGTTAAGCCGTTGTTTCCTCCAGCGATTTAGTATAGACTGTTTGGCCTCGATGAGATGCGCAAGCCGGCTGTCTACTTTGTCGATCTCCGCGCCCGTTTCAATCTCTTTGGTCGCGTCGCGTACGCTCTTGGTGATTTCGGCCGTCCACGAGTCGATGTCTTCGATCTCGTCGTCACCGTCGCTCTTCTGGCTTCTGGCGTCTCGAAAGGCATCCCAGTCTATCCATCTGTGTGTTTTGACGCTGGTGTCGTTGTGTTCCGGTATGCCGATTTCCACGATGGTGTGGTCGCTGCCTAGGTCGATCCCCGTGTTTCTCCATGTGATCGCGCCCCGGATGTCGTTCTTGACGAACGTGAGGTCTGGAGTGGTGTCCCGGGACACGGAGTTACCGATTCTCGTCGGATGTGTCGGGTCCGTGATGAGGGTAAAGTCGAGTTCCATGGCGTCTTGGTACAGGTCGCGGCCCTTTGCTGTGTACTTGTTGTAGCCCCAGGCAGGGTTCATCGCGTTGAAGTCTCCGCACGCGATCAGGGTGTTACGGCCCGCTGCGGTGCTGGCTCTGTGCAGTAATGTCTTGAATCTCTGTTTTCTCTGAGATGGCTTGCTGTAGACGTTGAGCAGAAATATGCTTCCTTTTCTCTTCTTGCCAGGGATGATTTCGGTCAGTGTGTGCTCGATCTTGAGATTGCTTTGCAGCTCATGTTCGACGAACGTGAGTCCCTTCCTGACCAGGGTGCACAGGCCTCTGCCGTCGGGCGGTCCCTTGTGCACTCTGTAGCCGGGGAGGGACGGTGCGTCGGTTAGTGTCTCTTGTAGTAGTATAACGTCTGGCTTGTGCGCGGCATGTACGATGTGCTGTTGGATGACTGCCTTCTTCATTCCGAAGCCGCGACAGTTCCACTGCCACGCGGTTACACCTGCTGCTGCTGGTGTTGCGTTGGCGGCCATGATTGCGTTGCCGTGTACGGGGCTCCCTGGTTGGGTGGATGATGCGCGAAGAGGGGCGCAAACGTCGGGTGGCCTACCATCGGCTGTAGGGTCCTTTCGATGTAGGCGAATCTGTTCGTGTTATCGGCTCGGTAGGTCTCCATTGTTTGTTTCAGTGCTGTCACTGCTGCGATGTTTGTCGTGATTAGCTGTTCGAGTTTGCTGAATGTCGCTTCGAATTTCGCTTCGAGGCTGTCGATGCGATCGTTTTCTGTTTGCGTGTGCGTGGCCTCGATGGCTCGCTTCTTCGGTGCCGGTTCCTCTATGGCTGTCTCCTGGATGTTCGTTGTCGTTTCCTCGGTCTTGCTTGTGCTTGGCGTGGGTCTCTGTAGAGGCTCGTTGTTGCATAGCAGCAACTGACGAATCTCGGCGATCTCTTTCGTGAGGTTGTTGATGGTCGCTCGCAACGCCGCGTTTTCGTGTCTTAGGAGCTCATTTGCCTCCCGGACCTTATTCATATCTTCTTTCTTCGTGGTTTCGGTGATTTTCTGCACGTTCCTTATGTTGTTTCCTTTCGCTGCGTCGACCCAGCTCACTCGCTCACGTGACGGTGACGTTTTCCTGCTGAGGCTTCTCTTGCAACAACTGCTGTCTCTGGATTTGGGCGCGCGGTTTTCCGAAGGGGGCCTTGACTTTCGCGCAGCTGGCGGCTTGTCCAGTGGCGGGAAATCGCTCTCCGACAGTAGCTGGCGTTCGGCCTGTCGGCGCTCCCATTGTCGCTTGCGCACTACGTAGGGGATCTTGTATTTCGCTTTGCACGTTCGGTCTCCGGTCGGGTGTTCGCCTCCGCACAACTGACATTTTGGGGTACAGCGATGGTCTTCTGTAGGGTTCGCGAGTCCGCAGGCCAGGCACGTCTTGATTGTGGGGGTCGGGCAAACGTCCTTGCGGTGTCCCACTCGGCCGCACTGCTGGCAGACGTCGATCTGTTTCTTGTAGAGGCGGCACGGAATCAGGGTGACTCCGTATCGGACAAAGTTCGGTACCTTGGGCCCCTGGAACACCACAATCGCAGTGGTCGTACTTCCAATCCTTTTTGAGGCCACTGCTAGCGGGTTCCTCTCGTTGACGATCTTTCTATCTAGCTCTTCGGCGCTCGCGTCGATGGGGATGCCTCTGATGACGCCCTTCACGGTGTCGTGAGGTGCCGTGCGATATGCGCTGACCTCGTAGGGTTTGCCTTGAATGGATATTTCCTGGATTTTAGCGTACCTTGCCGCGTTGTCTTCGTTCGGTGTACTTACGACCATGATGTTCTGTTGTGTGTTGGGGCAGATGGTGTCCGCGGCGCTTTCCTCGCTCGTGATCTTGGCCGCAGCGAGTATGGCCGCAGCGACGGTGGTGGTGCCGGTCTTGACGATGTCCAGTCCCCCTGTGGGTCTGACAACTATCTTGGTTTCTTCTAGTGGCATGGCTGGCATGCGTGCTGCCTTGATGGCCGAGGCTCTGACGTTCTTGTAGAATTTTGACCTCGTGCTTGTTTGACACCCGCCGGGTGCGTCGGGCTTGCCGCTGGCGGGGGTCCGCTGGCGCAGCCTCGACATGCGTTCCCCCGCGAGCGTCCATCCGGCGTCGCTGTGGTATGCCTCGGGTGATATCTCTGTTCCCTGAACTTGAACGCACATGTGATTGTCCACGATCATTGTTGTTTCAGAGGGCGCCTCCATCTCGGAGCTGACGAGTGGCAGCCGCCGAGGTGTATGGGAGGCCGCTGTCGGTGCGACGGTGTTGTTGGGCCGAGTGTCCGCGGAACACGCGTAAGCCTAGCAATCCTCCGCACGGCGGCAGTAGAAGCAGTCACGAAATATGGCAAAGCACCTCTGGGGTCAGCTGGTATCGGTCGATGCCACTCGCCTTCACGGACACATTGGTGCAAGCAAAACTTTGGTACGAGGTATTAAGCACTGCGTAATTGGCTAGCAATCACGGAGCCGATCTCTGACTAGGGACGAGCGCTTCTTCTTCGTCGTACATCTATGCAAGATAGATTGCTTTACCATTAGGTCGCAAGGGTTGTTCAAACCAGGACTTACATTTATGGCTGAATCATTCCTCGGAATTTTGACAGTGGCAGCCCACGAATAGAGTTGTTAAACATAACTTTCACAGCGCATGGCCTATATCGCAAAAATTCTCAGTCTATTAAATGTCTAACTGCAAAACGATATCACTGTTCAAATCTCAAAGGCATGTGATTTTACCGGCGGGGCTCTTTACAGGCAGAATAATGGCGAATGTGCCATATCTTTACCGGCCCTACGCGGAGTGGTATGCATCCACGAAACATATGTTCTAGCAGTCCACAAAAATACATTTGCACCAACAAAGCTACTAGGAGCTGTAAAACTAAATCTCAATCAATACCATAGCGGTACGAATAAATAGCTCAGGCAATACCGAGCTTGCGTCAAGCCGAGCACTCGCTGTAGATATTTGTTAACGAACATCACGAAAAGCAATGGTGAATGATTTTTCAAGAGTTTCCTCAACATTTTCACACCCGCGTATGTTACGCCAGCGTTACTTGGACCCGCGTATACTTAATACACCGTCCGGGAGATTCAAGCAACACGCTAAAACTTGCTGTTGAAGAGGAAACTTTTTGCTGGTTCAGAGTCAAAATAACCATTTGTAAACTTTCTTCGTTTCGTTCCCTCTTTTCGTGATCTCGTTAAAGTTAGATATATTCTATACCTAGAAGTACGAGTGCGGAATCATGCTGCATTTGCGTTCTCTTTACGTTGCACGTGGTAAATTCATTCCGAAATAATTTTTTTTTATTTGCATCTATCCTTCTTGTCTAAAAATGAAGAAACAACATCAAGCCTAACTTGAGCTAAGCAACAAAACGCGTAAACAAGGTGCGAGCAAACTTCAAAAATGGCTTAATATTCAAATATTTTCTTTGATATCTGCATCAACGAAACATATGTTCTCCAACAAAGCTACTGCGAGCTGAAAACTAAATCTCATTAAATGCCATAGCGGCACGAATAAATAGCTCAAGCAATCCCGTGTTTGCGTCAAGCTGAGCACTCGCTGCAGATATTTGTTAACCAACATCACGAAAAGCAATGCTGATTAATTATAGCTCTTCATTTATTTTGCTTAGCAATTAGAGTTTTATTCCTTTTCAAGAAGTGGGGTTCCAAAGATTTTACGTAAATTTGGTGGAATCAAACTAGGTTATATGTCCCCCCCCCCCAAAAAAAAAAGAAACATAACTTTTGTCAGGTGGTGCATATCTTTCTTTCAGTGCTTGAAACGTCACCTTCATTTTCTTACGGTATATTGAAAAAGAAAAATTTATCGTAAGTTACTTCATATTTGTTCCTTATGTCCTATAACTGCAAAAGCACTTTCGTCGTTTCAGGCAGGCTCCTGGTATGCCGAAAAAATTCAGCTCACAGTTGATCAACACTGGCGGCTTTTCATAACACTTGAGATTAGTTACTTTCGATCAAAACTATTATTGCAGCATTTTCTAAATGTCCTAAGTGCATTGCGTGGATAAAGACGGTATAAAAAATTTCGTGCTAAGTAATACTCAAGTATATAGAATATATTAACACATCTCCTTTTCATATATATATATATATATATATATATATATATATATATATATATCACTTGCCCTAGGAGGACAACGATCCCATGTGTTCGCATTACGCATGCGATGCTTTAACCAATTGAGCTACCGCTGCGCCGTTCGCACTTCCACTTTCTTGGGTATTTATGTTTTACTGCCAGAACTAATGTTGCAGTTGTTAGCCAGCAAACACTTTCATATATACATATAATGAAAAAACGAAAGAGTTCGACGCACGTTTGATTTGCACAGTATAGTTTACTAACGTTCCGGCTGGTGGACTGCCACGCAAATTTAATGAAGGCATGCCATACCATATCATGAAAAAAATAATCGTGTTGTGTAAGCATGCCTTCATTAAATTTGCATGACACTGAATTTGAATTTTTAAACCACTTCTTAGTGTAGCATTAGAGAACAGGATTTTGCTGTTTGTCTTTGTACTTATAATGACGCCATCGATGAGAGAGAACGTTGGTAGAGGTGGCAGCACTTGAGTATGTGTATATTTCCTAATAAAGTTAGTTGCAGGTTCAGCGCTATCCTGTGTGTTTCCTGCCTTCTGTCTTTGTCGTCTTGCACTGCCGCTTCAGCATGTCCAACCACTACCAACTTGCCCAAATGTTGATTCTTCTCATTCTCTTCTTTCGGAGAAAAAGAAAGAAAATGAGCTTACGCCGCGACAACCCCTCGCATGGCCATGACGCATGCTTGGATCACGTGCCATATAAAACAAATATATATTTAGTCCATAATTTACCACAGCTTCGCACGCTTGCGCCGTCGGCAGATGGTCGCTCGACAAGTGTAATTCACACTCCACGGTATGTTGTTGTTAGTAACCAAATATACTTTATTTGTGGGCGTAAACTTAGTGCAACAAAAAAATTCGCAGTTCCGCCCGAAAGGCGAAGCCTCGATTGCGATAATCGAATAGTAGACAGCTGTGCGAAGTAAGCATAGTAGGGCTATCGGTGGTATAAGCTTGTAAACGTTCGCGTACTAACTAAATTATCAATGATAGAATATGTAAGCGTAGCTCTATGAGTACGTAGAAAGAAAAAGACACACAGAGACAGCGCTGTCTTTGTGTGTCTGCTTCTTTGTACGTCCTTGTTCAGTCGAGCTTACACATTCTTTCTTGGATTCCAACCAACTAGCCCGCCAACGTTCTTTAACAATTTGAACCGACTCCTTCCGAATAAAAAACGCAAGTTATTCCGTAGCAGAAGAGTGCACCCACGCTGTAGGGATCGTCATATGAGCCCGACCTACTCAATGGAGCTAAAGCACAGCTTAGAACTAGTAAGACTACTGCAGTAAGGTCACATTAGTGAAATGAATTTTCAGAAATACAAAACGGATATGCGAGGCTGACTGTAGGCTAGAACACGCGTGCACACATTCCGCTGGTGCTCCGTCCACCTCAGTGCCGCAGAAACTCCAGAACTCTCCAGAAGGTCTCACAGAACCGTTTGTCCCCTAGAAGACGCCACGGCATACTCAATAACCCGCGCGACGCGAAATCAACTACCGCAAGCTACTACCGAGCTTATACCTTGCCTACACACACGGAGCGCTCGTCCAAGCCAGCATGCCGACTGCCCATAGATGGCGCCTCTGAGTATGCAATATGGCGGCGCCCATGAAAAAATGGTCTATAGGTTGACATTGTTTCGTTATGAACATATGCCAATAGCTTAACTTGGGCAACGTTTTTTTTAATAGGACCTATATGTTCCAATAAACACTGTAGGTCGAAAAAGCATTGACCGCTAATACAACCTCTGAAGTTAAAGAAGGTAATGTCTTGGGGTGTCATCGAGTGATCAAAAGCTAGAAAAAACGTCAATACTACCATCGATAGCGTGCAACCAATACTAATATCGATAATTCACTACCGATAGACTTCGTACTATGGATACAGCATTGTCACTTAACTAAGATCACGCCACCAGTGGCACGCAAATCAACAATATAAACTTCGTATCACTTCACTTTTCTGATAGTATAAACAGACTGTTACTGGCAGTCAGTTATTACAAAACTCCTGGAAATAGCCTCCGGGAAGACTAGCAAAACAAACACTAGCACTGCTAATAGCAATTGGTCTAACTATTGATAGTATCCCAGACAGTACTACAATCGATAGCTTTTGTTATACCAATAAGACTTCAGGAACAAGATATCGTACTAGTATTGATATTGTTATCATCAGTAATACTAGCCATAGTATTTTTAAATTCTTGATCATTTCGAAATCTTTTGATTCTATTGGTGCCGATTTAGTGGTAGTTTCACATTGTTAGTACATGTACTGTCACTGTGGTTTTTACAAGAATTTCACCATTCTTGATTTCACTCCTCAAATATGATCTTTTCTATCATTACTTTTACAACTAGAAATTCTAGCGCCCTTTTAACCCCATAAAGTTGATTCTATCAATGTAATTCTGTAAATTTTGCATTTTTACATTAAGCTTAACAATAACGTGAATACTATATTCTGCGGTACCTGGCCTGAGGTATTTTTAGCCAGGAGTTGCTGTCCTTCTTTTCAAAATATGTGCTATAGAGACCGCGCATTGATGACTACCTATTTTATTGCTCAAACACTTATATCCTAGAGGAAACGTGCTTTGAGCGTCCGGAGCACATTAATAACACAGGGCTCTCAACAAAATTCGCTGCCACAGGACAAAGGTTCATGGTAGTTGCCATGACTTTAATTCATTTTGTCTATTTATTCTCATATTAAATGTGTGTTATTTAAGAATATGCATTGCGTTCGTGCTTTTCTTTATTTCATTTTCCGACCCCTAATTTTTCCAAAATTCTCCCTCTGTCATTGCGGCCGCTTTCTCATTCGCGTAATTAATTCGCGAAGGGAGACACGGGATGTATTCAGCTAGTGTACAGTGAAATTTTTGTGCCGTAATTCTCCTTGCACAACTAGCCACCTTGTACTTTGTTGTTAAGCTCATCGTGCAAATCGTTAAAGCTTAGCGATTGGATACGAATGCATTAAACTTATTCTTTCCATTTATGTTTTATAGAATTAATTTCTGCTTGAGTTATTCCGTAACTTTCCTTGCAGTCCAGAAAAAGAGTCGGCTTTCCTTTAAGCGGATGCAGGTATAATTTCCCTATCAGTGCAGTTTGTGTACACTTGACGTCAGAAATTAAGGGGACATAGTAGGCGAGAAAAACCTGAATGTTTCCGAAACCAGGTATGTGGATTTTCAGAATTTACTGGCCCCCTCAAACAACCGAAGGTTGTACAAGGAAATTTGGCTTGCATTAGCTGGTTCATTTCGTAAGTAAAATCATGGTGCCACGCTAAAGAAAGGACGTACCGGTACGCGTAAAGCAGGAAGGGTGCCGTCCCCTACCCGTGCTGTGCATCTTCCGGCAGCTTTCATTGTGAAAGACGCCCGGCGGTACATACGCGCTGGCACCGACTTACTCATACGTAATTGTATGAAAGTGTAGCACTTCATTTGAAGCAAAACAATCAGGAATATTCGGAACAGAAAATTTCTTCAACATAAGCGCTGAGACACAGGGTTGCTTGTTTAGTGGGCTGTGGTGCTTAACATCGCGAGGACACATTAGAGATGCAATTATTGCGTTCTTTGGCATAGCTGATGCACTATTATTTACGTTTATTGATATGTAATTGAGCGCAGTCACTGCGTTGAACTGCCGTGGCTGCTGCTAGTAATTTCTTGCTGCAGGGAGACATCTCGAAAGAAAAAAATAACATATCTAGATCACAGACATAGCATCCTTCGCAGCTGTTGGGTCAAAAATCTTCACTTGCTCAGAGATTTCCATCGCAAATAATGCCCCGACAACAGGAATCACTAGTGATCTGTGGGCTTTTCTCATGGCTACTTCGGAGCAAAAGTGCCGTGTAGCGAGATGCTTGTCCTCACTAGAGCAGCGAATCAAAGTGCCTGTCTTGCAAGCGTCCTCCATGACGCTCGGGACAAATACGCATCAATTGCTGTTGTGGAAAACGTGCATCTGTTTGCGGAAAATAAAATGAGCAGATGTCATTGTCGAGGCCCAACCACTGCTTCTTGTGCGAAACAATGGCTTTCGACCGAACTGCGAAAGAATAGTAGATATTGATAATAATAAATATTGTACGGTGCTTTCGCTGTCAAAAGATTTTTATGCAGAATAGTGGTAAGAAGAGAACGCAAGAGATAAACTAACACACACACACACACACACACACACACACACACACATATATATATATATATATATATATATATATATATATATATATATATATATATATATATATATATATATATATATATATATATATATATATATATATGTTAAATGCAGAACCAGATGAATGTGGTTGATAGGCGGTTGTTGGTGCTGTCGTTGTTGTAGCCTGTGATGCATGTGGCTCCTACCCACGATAGGGGATTGGCCAAGAAATGGGTGGATTATTCGAAATTATTATGGAGCATAAATTTCCTAATAGCTATTGAAATAGCATTGAATAGCGCAGAATTACCTGTTAAATAAAATAGGCGGTCTGATAGGAAAAGAGCGGTCTCGCGGCAGCTTGGCTAACGTCGTCCTCTTCTTTCTTTCATCTGGTTGTCTGCGCGGCAGGCGTGGTTCATGACAGCTTGTGACATTTCCCCGCTGGCAGACGAAGCCCGCCGGGCGAGTCAGTCATCCCGTGGGTTGTAACGCCTCAGACGCGCGACGTGTGTCCCTTCAGCCTTGGCCGAGCGTCGTCCACTGCTCGTGAGACGCGCAATGCGGTAGTTTACTTCGCTGAGGCGCTCCAGAATAACGTAAGGGCCGCCGTCGTGGGCGAGATACTTCTGGCGCAAGCCACGCTTCCGCAACGGCGTCCAGAGCCACACAAGGTCACCAGGATCGAAGTAAACGTGGCGGTGACGCCCGTCATAGCGTATCTTGGACCGGTCCTACGATTGTAGGGTGCGTAGCCTAGCGAGGCGTCGCGCTTCTTCTGCTCGACATAGGATCTCATCAATTGATTTGTTGTTATGAGCGAAGTAGGGAAATATGATGTCGAGGGTGTAGCGCGGCGGACGCGCATACAGAAGGAAAAATGGTGAGTAACCAGTGGTCTCGTGTCTCCCGGTATTGAAGGCATAGGTAATGAAAGGCAAGATACTGCCCCAATTGTTGTGTGCTGAATCGACGTACATGGACATCATGTTGGCAAGGGTTCTGTTTGTGCGCTCGACCAGACCATTAGTTTGTGGATGGTAGGGCGTAGAATGGCGCATGCTACATGAACACAGACGAAGGGTTTCTTCAACCACGTCCGCGGTAAACTGTCGCCCACGATCGCTGATTACTATGCGAGGAGGTCCATGTCGGAGTATAACGTTAGCGAGCAAGAAGATAGAAACTTCTGCAGCTGTGGCCGACGGCAATGCGGCGGTCTCACATTAGCGGGTAAGGTGATCTACGCAAACGATAACCCAAGGATTACCCTTGGAGGATCACGGGAAAGGGCCCAGAAGATCTATACCAACTTGCTCAAAGGCGACGCTAGAAGGGGGAGCTGGTTGAAGCAGGCCATGTGACGCTTGTGACCGACGCTTGTTGCGCTGGCATTGAGAGCAGCTGGCGACGTACCGTTCGATATCTTTCCGCATCTTAGGCCAGTAAAAACGTTCTTGAGCCCGGTAGAGTGTACGTGTGGAACCAAGATAACCGGAAGTTGGGTCATCGTGCATGGCGTGTAATACTTGGTGGCGAAGGTTCTTGGGGACAACTAAAAGGTAGCGTGCACCGGTGGTCGAGTAGCTCTTCTTATACAGCGCGCCACAATCAGGTAGGCGAAAGCGACTGCCTGCAGGTGACTCCTGTGCTGTCGCGAAGAGCGGTTGTAAGCTCTCGTCCTTGTGCTGCTCTGATATGATGGTACCTATATCCGGAAATTCCGGGGGCACAAAAGCGATGTATTGACCAAAATTGTCCGCATCACATTCAATTGTTTGAAGTGGCATCCGAGACAGACAATCAGCGTCAGCATGTCACCGGCCACTTTTGTAGCAAATAACGAAATCGTATTCCTGTAGACGGAGGGCCCAGCGCGCTAGTCGTCCTGAGGGATCCCGAAGATTCACAAGCCAGCATTGCGAATGATGATCTGTTATCACAGTGATAGGGTGCCCACATATATATATATATATATATATATATATATATATATATATATATATATATATATATATATATCCCCACTGTGCTAGACTTAAAGTGCAGAAGCAAGAAGGGTGAAAATGCAACGAGATTTCATGTTTGTTGACGCTTGAGCACTGCAGTATTGGTCAGACGGGTCTGCTTGAACAGAACGTGCAGGGGCAGGTGCGTGGCGGCGTTGGCAGGAAGTTATTATTCAACATGTGAGGAGCTCACAGATGAAATGTAGAGAACAACCATTGCCCTGAAGGTTCATTACGGTAAAAAACTGTATTCTGCTTGGAATTTTTCAGGAAAAGCTGCCAAATTATTTCTGATTAGAGGTTGCAGTTAATCACCAGAGCCCCACTGCCGGAATGATGAAAGAGGTCTAAGACGTCTTGAGGATCGCATTGCTTGTTCTTTGATTTTTCTTGCTCGATCAGAATTTGTTTATAGAAGTATATGGCTTTGGCCCACTGTATAAGTAGTCTAAGTCACTGTATCAGTAGTAGGATATTGTAGCGACAAATAAATAGAAACGAATTACGTTGTTTTTTAGATAACGAGCGTCGCCAATCTTGCTTAGAGGCCCAAAAGCAAACTGCACTAACTATACCTAAATTTAGTGAAATAAATAAATTCTCTTGATGAGTACATCTGAAACACCTTCAAACTGTTATACTGGGCTGTTAAAAAACATTCGTAATATTTATGACAGTCGACAGCCTCAGGAACAATGTACACACCCGCAGAATTCAATCTTATGGCCGGTTTGTGCCCATTCAGCTCCTCAATTGGTTTTGTGTGGCCCACAGCGTGGCTGAAGGGAGATCATAACCTGTAAACTAGAAGTTCACTCGTATATTCCTGGTGCTATTTGTGGCACCTCAATAGCTCGACATCTAACTCCTTGAAGACTTTCGGCGAGCATGCAGTCTATAGTGTGCAAACATAATGCCTTCTTACCTGACGCCGTACTCTTACAAAACACTATTTTTGCGCATTTTAAAGCGATATAGCTTGAAGGAGGACGTTATGCAGTGATCACGGCCCCAGCTGCGTTGAGCGTGAACGAGCTCTCTACCAATCACAGAGCGGCGCTCGGTTCCTTGAGCCTTGAACACCACCAGAAGGCACTCGCCTTCACACGTCCCTAGTGTTCCTACATACGCTCTTGCAGGTACCCTAGTTGCGCATAAATTTTCCGGTGCTGCTAGCCCGGCCATTCGCCTAGCGCTATCACGTGGTACAAGATGACCTCAAATGTTCCACTGCGCCCCTGCGAAGCCAACTTTACGGGCGCGACGCCGACTCGTCGTTTCCGTCAGTACCATCGACATTACAAAAGGCCGTGACCGTGCGTTTCAAGCATCGGCTCCGGGTTGCAGGCACCGTGTTTGACGATATTATGTCAGGACCTTGGTGAAGTCATACGAAGTAGATCATATTGACACTTGTATTCCAGTATGAGGGGGCGCAGCGCACCAAACTGCGCAGCTTGCTAAGCTGCTAAGCACAGCTTGCTAAGGTTGCTAAGCTTTTTACGCGGTGCCGTGTGGACAGACAGACGTGCATGCGCCGGCGACTGGTATGGCTACTGCGTATGCGCCGAGACCGGGCATCTCCGAAAGGGATCAGGATAGGCAAGGTGAGTTCACTTTGTTTACACGTAAATCAACATTTATCCCGAGTAACACCACTGTTACCGGTGAGTGCGTACGCCTTGCATGAGAGGTTGATCACATGTACGAATTTTGGCGTATACGTTCAGCGCGACAATGACGTGGGACAAAGAATGAATGACACGTCAGTGTCGCCCTGCACATATACGTCAAGAACGTTAAACTACCAATTTGTTCAACTCGCTGTGTTGCTTGTACGATTCTTCTTACTATGCGGGTGTTGAAAAGTGTGTTTAAAACAGTAAATACTGACACGGGGGGCCGCATAACGTAAAACTATTCCACTATCTTTTATTCCAATGTCCTTACGTGAAATTTGCGTAACCACCGACGCAAACATCGGGCAGTCACCCGCAGGGCTGCCAGAACAAACCAATCAAACGCTCTCCTCGTTCATAAGGGGTCACTTTTGTTTGCTTGAAAAACGAATAACATTGCCTACACTGAGCGGCTTGTCTTATCTAATTGGCTCACAAGAGGCAAGGAGCACGCTCAAGTGGAGAGGGATTCGATGGGGCCGATCCAGTGCACTGAAAATCGATAACCGGATGAAGAGGGTGGTGTCAGGTGGTGCCGTCGTCTGCGATTGATCCGCTTTTTCTTACTTAGCATGCGGTGGCTCGTGGACAATCGCGGCGGCCGGCAACGGAATCTGAAGAATGATGTTAAGACGGATCCTCAGGTTGTAAACGCGCCGAAAGTTCTCCAAAAGGTTACACCACCACAAAAGTGGCAGGTGCGAGTAGCCAGTGCCTCAGCGATCGGCGGCAGCCATCTTTTAATCCTTTCGGAACGGGGCAGCTTGCAGCTATTAAGAGGAAAATTCAGCTTTGTTCGGCGTATTAATGCATCTTCAACGCGTACACGTCATTTTTACGCCATGAGTTATCGAGCTTTTTTTTGACGTCACGTAACAGGCAAGCGAAGTGGGCGCAGCCCGAAAACTTTTGACCGATAGCCGAGGGCTAATGACGAAAATATGTTGAATGAGAAATAACTATTTTTCTTTTATTCGGACAAATCGTGCATAATCAGTGTACACACGTCATATCAGATAGGGAGCTATCGTGGTTGTCGTGACGCCGTGTGACAGACAGGTAAAGTGGCGGCGGTCCAAAAAAGTTTTTGACCGATCGCGGAGTGTTTATTGCAGAATTGGAATAAAATTTTAGAATAGTTTTACGTTATAGCGCCCGTGGAGTGAGTGAGTCAGTGAATAAACTTTTATTTGGTCCAGCAAAGCGCGATAAAACGCGCACCCGGCTAATCCCACGACGGGGTTGACAGATCTAGTCTGCCGGCCCGATCGCGGGCGCGCTGGACGGCCAGGATTTGATCCTCAAAGACAGGGCTTCGCAGGAGCGCGTCCCACTCCTCCTTGGTGAACTTCGGGCCCAGCGACCCGCACTCCCAGAGCATATGAGACAACGTATCTACCTCACCACAGGCCACGCAAGAACAAGTTGGATAAATCTCTGGATATATGCTATTAAGGGACGCCGGATTTGGGTACGAGTTCGTTTGCAGAAGTCTTAGTGTGACCGCCTGCGGCCTGCTCAGCTTGGAGTGAGGCGGGGGGAAAACCCTTCTCTCTAAGTAAAAGAATTTCGTGATTTCGTTGTGTGTGAGAGGAGCGTCTCTGTGTCCGGGGAGAGAGTCGCCCGATCCGAGGGCAGCGCGGTCTGTAAAGCCACGCGCAGCCTCGTGGGCGGACTCGTTGAGGTTCAGAGGAACCCCCTCAATCGCCCCGACGTGTGCAGGGAACCAAACGATCGAGTGCATGGAGGTGTTGCCCTGTTTGGCGCCTTTCAGAAGTTGAACTACCTGCCGGGCTACCCGGCCTTTCTGGAATGCCCTAATGGCGGCTTTCGAATCGCTATACACCCTGTCTCTCCGACCGTCTTGCATGGCGAGTGCAAAGGCCACTTGCTCGGCCACCTCTGGGTTCGTCGTCCGGACGGAAGCACAGTTGCTGACTTTGCCCAGCGTGTCAATGACGGAAACCGCAAAAGCCTTGCCGTCTCGGTATGCAGCTGCGTCCACGAAGCTTGCTGCGATTTTGTCTTTGTTTATTTGCTTTAGTATATTAAATGCTCTTGCCTTGCGACGACCTGCGTTGTGAACGGGATGAACGTTGCGGGGCAAAGGGGCGACCACGATCTTCTCCCCTATTTCTCTGGGGATTTGGGTGTCTTCAGCCAAGTTCTTGGTTGGTGCGAGTCCGATCTCCTCGAGGATACGCCTGCCGGCTGGCGTGGTGGACAGCCGAGTTGGCTGGGCCCATTCCTGAGCCTCGTCTATCTCCTCCATGGTGTTGTGTATGCCGAGCCGAAGGAGGTCCTCTGTATGCGTTCTGACGGGCAGCCCGAGGGCTCTCTTGAAGAATTTTCTAATGAGGGCATTAAGCTTCTCCCGCTCGGCTCTGAGCCAGTTGTGCATGGCCACCGTGTAGGTGAAGTGACACAGCACAAAGGCGTTGATGAGCCGAAGCAGGTTGTCCTCCTTGAGGCCACGATGTCTGTTCGTGACCATTCGGACGAGGCGAAAAGCATTGTCGGTTTTCGCAATTATCTTGCGTAGCGCAGTGCCGTTGCCGCCGCGTGATTCTATGAACATATCCAGGACTCTGATGGTGTCGACCCTGGGTATCGGGTCACCGCTCCGAGTGAACAGGTGAATGTCACTTTCCGAGACCGGTTTCCAGCCCTTGGGTCTGCGGCCTTTTTCTTTTCTATAAAGGAGAAGCTCAGATTTGGTCGGGGAACATCTGAGTCCGGTGGGTAGCAGGTACTGCTCCGTGACATCTACCGCCTCTTGCATGGCGCTTTCCACTTGCCCTTCGCTACCGCCGGTGCACCAGATGGTGATGTCGTCTGCGTAGATGGTGTTCCTTCAACTTGGGCCAGATTCCTCGAGAGGCCGATCATGCAGATGTTGAAGAGAGCAGGCGAAATGACCGAGCCTTGCGGCGCGCCCCGTGCGCCCAGGAGCACCTCGTCGGAGACAATGTCGCCGATCCGCAGCCTCGCTTTCCTCCCCGTCAGGAACGAACGAACGTAGTTATATAGTCTGGGGCCCAGCTTGAGGTCTGCCACGGAGGCCAGAATGTATTCGTGGAGAACGTTGTCAAACGCTTTCTCGAGGTCGAGTCCGAGCACGGCCCTGGTGTCTCTGGTACTGCCATCGATGATTTGATGTTTGATCATCTTCATGGCGTCCTGCGACGAGAGGCCGGCACGAAAGCCAATCATGTTGTGAGTATAGATGTTTTTCTCTTCGAGATATCTGTTTAGTCTGTTGAGGACGACGTGCTCCGCCACTTTCCCAACGCAGGAGGTGAGAGAGATCGGTCGGAGGTTGTCCACATTCGGAGCCTTGCCGGGTTTGGGGATCAGGACGACGTTGGCGCTCTTCCATTGCTCTGGGACGCTGCCGTTTTTCCACGTCTCATTGATCTTCTCGGTGAGGTATGCGATCGAACCGTCTTCAAGGTTCCGCAGCATCTTGTTGGTGATTCTGTCGGCACCTGGCGCACACTTCCCCTTGAGCGCGAAAATGGCTTGCCTAATTTCCCCCACGGTGAAGTCTTCGTCCAATTCCGTACGGGCTGGTCCGAGGTAGTCGGGAAACCGGTCTTCCTCGTCGCCATGCTTTATGGGAAGGTATTTCTCCATGAGCTTGGCAACCAGCTCGTCCCCGGAACAGGATATGGTAGCTTCGTGAAGGGCTCTGGCGAGCGTGTGTCTCTGACTGGATCTGGTGCTGCCCTCGTCGAGGAGATGTTTAAGCATTCCCCAGGACTTGCCGTTACGCATCTGCCCGTCGATCGAGTCACAGACCTCGTCCCATTGCTGCTTGCCGAGGGTCCGACAGTGATCTTCGATGGCCTTGTTAAGCTCGGAGATCTTTTTCCTCAATCTTCGGTTAAACCTTTGTCCTTTCCATCTCAGAAGCAGCGCCTGCTTGGCCTCGATCAGATGGGCCAGCCTACCGTCCATCTTTTCTACCTCCAGGTCGCTGACGATCTTCTTAGTGGATGACTCGGCATTACTCTTGATTCGCTCGCACCAATCTTCCAGGTCTTTTGGGACGGGTGCGCTGTCGTTGCCGCGGAGCTTGCGAAAAAGGTCCCAGTCCGTGACAGTGAATTGTCTGGATTTACTTCGGGTGACTTCGAAGCGGGTCTCGAGCACATAATGGTCGCTACCAAAATTTATTGCGGTGTTGCTCCACTCGGCTCCCTCGACGTTCTTCACGAACGCCAGATCGGGGGTGGTGTCCCGGCTAACCGAGTTGCCAATTCGGGTGGGGAACGCCTTGTCCGTGATGAGCGTGAGGTCCATTTCGTTGGCGTTCTGCCACAGACCCCGACCCTTGCTCGTATCGTAGACGTACCCCTACACGCCGTACGGTGCGTTGAAATCTCCGACGACGACCAAGGGATGGGTGCCGGCCAGGTCGACGGACTTCTTGAGTATCGTTTTGAACTGCTGTTGCGAGTCCCTAGGATTGCTGTAGATGTTGAGTATGAACACGCTGTTTCTCCGCTGGTTGCGTTGTCTCGTATTGAGCAGAACCTCCGCCATGACGTATTCGACCTTGCAACTCGCCAGCTTCACGTCGTGAGACAAGTGTGTAAGCCTCCTGTCAACTAACGTGCACACTCCCCGACCTTCGGCCTGCACGGAGACGGCACGATAACCGGAGAGGGATGCGGCAGAGACGAGGGTTTCCTGTAATGCTATTACTTGTGGTTTGTTACGTAGCGACCTTAAATATTGCTGCAAAGGAGCCCTCTTATTGGAGTACCCCCTGCAGTTCCACTGCCAAATTTTGAACTCCTCTTTGGCACTATCCATGATTAGATAAATTGTCCGGGGTACCCGCTGTAAGCACAGGTGCACGCAAGAAGTTCCCCCCACTCTGACGTGCCGATGTGCTCGTAGCCCTGATTTGAGTCCCCGACGCGTTCGGAACAACGACCTGCATCGGAGTTACGGACGTATTATTCGGAATCACCAGACGCTCGAGGGCGTCCATGCGATCGGCCAGCGCGCCGAGGCCTCTCCTCGGGTCTCCTAGGGCGACTTGCACCTGTGCTACTGCTGTTGGTGTAACTGCTGCACGCTCTTAGTGAGCGTGGCCAGCATGCCTTTGACCTCATACGTTTGCGAATCTGAATCGTCCTTGCTGGAAACTGCCCTACGCTTGGCGGCGCCGGCCGAGTCGCAGGCCGGGACTGGTGCTTCTGTGGCGGTCGGCGCCGACGCGTTGGGTGTAACACTCTGACTGATTACTAATTTCTTAATCTCTATCATTTCGCTAGCCATCTTTCTGATCATTTCTTTTAAGTCCGCGTTTTCCTTCATAAGGCGCGCTACCTCTGCCTCCCTGGATTGCTCTGGAAGCGGGTCGCGTGGGCCCCGGGTGGATCTCGCATGGGCGAAGCCAGCAACCATATCTGCCCACCATAGCGTCGACTTTCTCTTCCTCTGCTGGCCGGCACTGGACCCATACCGGGCCCTTGAGACAGAGCGGCTCCTGGAGCGGCTTCCGGTTCTGCCCCTGGACATAGATCTGCCCCTGGACCGGGATCTGCCCCTGGACCGGGATCTGCCCCTGGACCTGGAACGCCGTCCGGAAGGTGGAGAGGGGCTCCTGGATCTAGAGCTCCCGCGAGCCGCGGAGCGACCCGCGGCGGCCCGGAGTTGTCGCTCGCCCATGGCGAGGGCCGGAGACTTGCTTCTATTGGCTCGGGATCGGTCCCCGCGCCTGCGTCTGACGAGGTACGGCGTCTGGTACCTCTGCTTGCACTCCTTGGCAGCGGTGAAGTGTCGGCCTCCGCACAGCCTGCATTTGGGGTCGCACTTGTGTTGTTCGTCCGGGTTGGCGATGCCGCATCCCCTGCACATAGTTTCGTCCGGCGAGGGGCAGACATCCGCTCGATGCCCGAGGCGGCCACAGGCGTAGCACACCTCCACTTGCTTCCTATATAATGCACACCTGACAAGTGTGCCGCCGTACGACACGTAGTTTGGCACCTTGTAGCCGTCGAAGACCACAACCACGGTGCCCGTGCTCTTGATTCGTTTGGCTCCCAAGGCCAGCGGGTTCTTTGAGTTGACAATCTTGCGATCGAGCTCCTCCGGGCCTTCACTCGGTGCGATGCCGCGGATGACGCCTTTGCACGTAGAGTTGGGCGCTGCCTCGTACGCGTTCACCTCGTGCTGCTGGCCGCCAACAGCGATGCACTCGACCCTGACGTAGAGGGTCGCATTCTCTCTGCTGGGGGTGCTGATGACCATGATATTTTGTTGGAAATTCGGGCACGTCGTGTCCGAGTCCCGCTTCGCCTGGTCGAAACCGACTGCGTTCCATATGGCCTCGGCCACAACTGTCGGCCCCACCTTGCTGATGTTCAGACCTCCCTTCGGCCTGACGATGATCTTCGCGTCTTCTTTGGGCAACGGAGGCATCCTTCCACCCCGAATAATTTTGGCTTTAGCGCTGCTGCGGTCTCGGCGACCCTTTGCGGTCGCGTTGTCATTTGGCTTAGCGCCGGTAGAAATGGCACCAACTCGCTCGACGGGCGCGATTTGGCTCCGGAGCGCCTGGCAGCAACTGTTTGCCATCCGGGATCCTTGGAAAATTCCTCGGGAGTCAGAAGCTTCCCTTCCATTTCACATTCCATCACTGCAGACACTGAAGAGAAAAGCTAGCGCCGCAGCAGCACTTCGCCGCGCTAACACAAGCGCGGCTAGGGTTAGCGTCGCAGCGGCGTGGTCTGGACGGAAAAGGCCGATAAAATCGCAACAAGGCCACCCACCTTCAAGAGTCGGGTGTCTACGGGATCGCCACAACTTAAAGAGTCCGTTGGCACTAAAATAGTCGCACTGGGCTCAAATTAAATCACCGAAATCATTTTCAGAAGCGGGAGCCGGTCTTCGACGCTTACTGGCACGTTCGTCGTCGTCGTCTTCCCCCCCCTAGCGCCCGTGGACTCGTTTATCTTTTGTGGTTGACGAAACTAGCGTTTTATTAGGCGAACTTGTGCCCTCAAAAACAGGCTACACTCAAAGAACAGCGATAGCGGCGAACACTGTCGGTTATCGTCGAAAATATGATCAGCCAGTCAAGCGCGTCAGCTTTTATACACGAGCCATCGAACGTTCCACAGAAATCGCTGGTGCCTGCGTGTCCTGAAGAAAGTTCTACACCAATCGCGTTGCGCATACATGCAATCAGATTACACAAGGTTCAGTGACAACAGACCGCGAATAGAACCCTCACTATCATCCCATAAACTTCCAACACATGCATGCGCATCCCGCGCTGAGCGATAACATTTGTTGGACGGTGAAAAGGCTCACCGGAAAAAGATCAACCTGTCACTGGTGATAGGTAGCGTGCAGTGTTTTTACACCTTTCTTTTCTATGGTAGTGATACGCGCCCAGCCTGGATCTGGCAATGCCTGCCTTGCGCACTCAACCAATTTTTATTATTCTGTGAGTTTGCTTCTCATAATTAGGTTCCGCTCTGAGTAATTAACCTAGACAAACGTACTTCTTTACAGAATCTGAAGACTGACTGGCGATCCTGAACACTATCCTTTACCAGGCTATTGAACATAATTTTTGCTTTCTGCATACTAATATTCAACTCCGCTCTTCCACTTTCTCTGTTAGGCTCCTCATTCATTTGTAGTAATTCGTCCCCAGAGTTGCAGAACAGGACAATATCATCCGAAAACCAAAGCTTGCTGAGATATGCGCTGTTGATTCCCACTCGTAAGCATTCTCAGTTTAATAGATTGAATACTTCTTTCAAACACGCAGTGATTCTGCCTGCAGTGATTGTTCACGCCGTGATGGTGAGAGATTGTGCCTCCTTGCCTAACCTATTTCTTGATAGGTAACGTTTTGCTTTTTTTGTGGAGAACCAAGGTAGCTGTGGAATTTTTGTTGATTTGCCAAGCTATTGGCGTACTCCTTCTGCACACCTGACTACGTAATATCTCTTTCACTGCTGGTATCTCTAATGAATCAAATGCTTTTTCATAATCTATAAAAGCCATATAGATAGGTTGATTGTACTCTGCAGATTTCTCGATTACCTGACTGATGACATCGATGGGATCCACTGTCCGTCCCTAAATCCAGCCTGGTCTTTTGTTTGGCTGAAGTCAAATGTTGCCTTTATTCTCTTGGAAATTATTTTGGTGAATACTTTACACAATATTGAAAGCAAGCTAATGGGCCTATACTTTTCGATTCTTTAGAGTCTCCCTTCTTGCTGATTAGTATGATTTTGCAATTTCTCCAGTTCTCTGGTACACTTGAAGTCGTGAGACATTTCGTCGTGAAGTCGTGAAGCATTTTAGACATGGCTTAGTTACAAACATAGCTTAAATAGTGAATCATTATGCATTGCAGAAGTTCCATTGTCAATTGGCAATTTATTCTGCCGTTCATATGTCAGTGTAGAATTTCTGACTGATGTTTCTGTTGTGGTGTGTGTTAAAATAAGAAGTTCTAGACGAGATGGATGAATTACATCAAGCTTTTGATCACGTATGGAATATGGGAAAGCGTCCACAGCGAAGATCATGAGGCAAGCTCTGGCTATATCATATGACTGACTGTCAGGTTGTCCAGGACGCTAAACACATAGTTTGCGGCGCCTTGCGTAATCCAACTCGGTAATGTTGTATACAAAAATCGTGAATAATTATTGTGGTTGCACGTAAGTAACATGACAACTAGTATAACTCGAGGAGAACTCACGGACTGCCAGAAAAAGAAATGCGAACTATCGAAATTACTATACCACCAAGTATTATGACTATGAAAAGGGAAACAGCACAAAAAGAAAGAAAGCGATGCATTCAAGGCTTTATCCATCGTTACATAGAAGTGTGAGAGATGTTTTTATTCATGTAGGCGATAACGGCGTCGTTATTCATGCCATGCAAGGTTGTTGCACAAACATCATTTCAAAAAAGTCAAGTCTCGCCCCAAAGGGGAATCATCGATTGCGATAGCAAATTAGTAGAGAGCTATATGAAGTAAGAATAGTAGTTTGATAGGCCGTATAAACTCGCAAACATTCGCATACTAATTAAATTTACAAGCATAGTGTCATTACGCACAGAGAAACATGAAGACATAACACTCTATGCCCGCGGACACTCGCTGTGAAAACGTTGGTGTGAGGAAGCACGGCAGCAGCAGCGAGTCAAGTGACCTTCGCGTGGTCTATCGGTTCAACGGAAACTGAGCGGCGACAGTGGTATATACGAACCGTCGACGCACCTAAGAGGCCAGATCGCTTCAAGGCCTGGGCGACCGCGTGCTGTGACGAAATGCGGGGTTGTTGGCGGAGTATTACGCCGCACCCTTCCCTCTGCTCCCCATGGCACCTAGCGCACGACGGAAGGCGACTCGCTTCCTTGCCGCTTTCCTCCCTTGCGCGTGCGAGATTGAGTCGCGATCGTCAGCTCCCCTTGAACGCTTTCACTCGCATATACAGTATACGATGCGCGGCGATCGTCTTATCACCCTTGGACTTTACATGGAACACCACGGCGGCGCGATGCCGACGACGAGAATGCGACTGAGCGTCCATATAATTGCTGTTGTAATAAAATGCCCGCCACGTAACAGAAGCCGGCAAAGCCATGCGCTGATTGAGCAGTGATGCAGCTCGTGACTTGGAAGACTGTTCACTTGACGTGGCGCACAACAGCACCTATTCTCGCGTTCACATAATTTACTGGGTAAACAGTGATGAATCTTCAATATGAACTTACATCACACAAGGTTAGTTTGTATGGAGGTACAGTTCTTAATTTAACTAAGGGAGCAAGTGCGACTGGAGAAGACTTCCGCCGATAGCTGTTCTCAAAGCGTATGGCAATATAATTTGACGCAGCAATATTTTTTTAACGACAAGTGTGGCACGCGAGTGAGGGCAGATATACTTTCTGGAGGTATCTTCTTTAAATTTTTCAACACGGAACTGTACACACAGCGATAACCGAACGCATACCGCGACCGCCAATGCTGGAGCCGCGCACTTTTGCCGCTAACAATGTGGCCGCCGGAGGTTCATTCACTCCCGTAGGCGGCGGCTGGGGCTGCCATTCTGAGACATATATATGTCCTCCTTCGTATTTAACATGAATCGAGCACCACGCCGCTCCCTGCATGTGGAGACGGTAGTTTCGGCGGAGTGTCTTATGTCGTGGGCGAAGCGGTGCGGGCGGCTCAAGTGATTCGAGTGGCGTTCACCGCCGGTTTGAGTTATTGAGACACATGGTCGTTTGGCTGGTATGGAAAAGTGCGTGGTTGGGTGGACAGTGCGGGCAGAGACTTGGGAGACAACGCACTGATCTCCTTAGCGCCTGATCGCAGCAACGACTGGCCCGAGGCCTTTGATCAGCAGCATTCATTAATCATGTACACTCGCTTTCCTTATTGAATATGTATACTCGCAGTGTAACCTCGAGTGTCTGCAATAGAATTCAGTCGGAGTTATTCTCAAGCACGATCGTGAGTATCGAAATAAGAAAACATGAGAACAAGGCCGCGGCTCAAGAAGAGCCGACAACGACAGGTAATTACAATATCAAGAAAAAAAAACACGCGGGGGGGGGGAAGAAAAAGAAAGCTTACTGGTAGGAAGTATCAGTAATACTCCGTCGATATTGATGAATTTAGTTTACATTTGGCTCACACTACAGCTAGAAATGCAGCCAGAAATACGGATAAGTAGTCCGGAATCCGATTTGAGAATGATCAGTTTAGTTGCTTTGAATAGGAACATCTTCGTTGTTTTTCTTAAGAGTGGCTTCCGCATTTCAGATGCTCATGATAGAATATCACCTTTAGTCAATGTCCACGTCAATGTCCATTTTGTTCCCGAATTGCATCATGAAGTAGACAGAACCAGTTTTAGTATCTATGCACTGGATCTAAGGCATGGTGGATTGATATCCGATTAGGCTTCACTCCTCGAAATTCAGTAATGAGAACGAACGATTTTGTCACTTCAGGAATGCGGAAAGCGCTACGGAAGAAATGTTTCCTTTAGTAATTTGTTTACTTACTGGAATAACAAAATATTTTTTGTATACATGAAATGAGTACAGCCTCGGACGTCTGCAATGTATTGAAGTGTTTTTTTTTCTTCTGAATCTGTCGCGTAAAATATTCACATACATGTATTCTATAGGCGACAGTGCGGACTCTTCTCACTATTTCATTCCAAAACATAATAGCGTTATGCTTACAGCTGAGGTCGAGAGTCACCGGCAATGTCAGAGCAATGAAATTCTTATTGCACGGGAGCTGTGTTCAGAGCAAACGGAGAAATTGAGGTAATGCGAGCTGTGTCACCATCACCAGTACTCCACTTAACGCTTTAGATTGCAGCGTTGTTGTTGGACGGTGTAGAAGCTGCGCCTGTAAACGAACACAGAAGAGCTTTCTTTACTCGGCATCATTACTGCCCGTGACGACTGATCGTTAAGACATTCATTTAATACAGGATTAAAAAAATTATACATCCAATACGTGTATCACTTGTTCTCGACGAAGCTGAACCATGAGGCGCTTTACATTTCTTCTTTCCTGTTAGCTGAAGAAAAATGTGTTAATTGATAGTGGGTGGGAGGCGAGTGCCACGCCAACATTTTCCACGAAGGCTCAGCAGTGGTGTTGCTGCATCAGTCGGTTCTACATTACTAATGCTTCCCAGTAAGACAAACATGGACAAACGAGGCACACTTATCGCTGTAGCATGTTTCCGTTTATCATCCCGAGCATCCACTGCGGTCCACCCATACCAGTTACTCCGAGAAAGTAACCACGTTTTTCATTCAGATAGAGAAAAATTAGGGGTCTCATAACACTCTTCCAAGTAGATAAAAGAAAGAGTAACGAAAGCTTTTTTTTACTTTTGCGTAGAAATAACGAGCTCCCATCTACACTTGACAATGTTACCTAGACGAATGCAACGTCTCGTACGTCTATACACCCCTTGGCCTGTCTGTGCGGGAAACGCACATCGCATAGGCCAAAGCTTCTTGTAAGCAACCTGTGCGAAAAAGTCGGTTTTTTTACCTTTTGTATGAATACAGCAAGAAAATATTTATTTTGCCATCTTTCCTTTATAACGCCAACCAACGTGTGGTCTTATCGAGTTGGTGAGGTCATTTCAGGAGTCTTCGTTCAACACAAGCAAACTTTTGTTATTGCCATAAAAGATAGTGAGAAAGTATTGCAAAGTGGAGAAAAAAAAGTGCATTGCTGCCCAGCTTTATTTCCAAATAGCTTGAATAAAGTTATGCTAAGGTGATTACAGTGATGAATATAAAATATAACGACACATAATATCCATGTGCCGAATGACGCAAGCTCGCGCCATTTATCAAGCAAGCCTGGCCTTAATATGCAAAAAGCATATGCTTATAACGCCACCGCCGATGTGAATGTGTGAAAAGCTACTTTTTTCTCTTTTTCTTGAGCAGGGCATGCTTACTATAGAGTGCCATGGCAACAGAAATAACAGCTGGTCACTGAAGCGTGGAGGAAGGCGCCGGTGGCTGAATGCTTCAGCCACTAAGCCAGGGTGGCTGTAGCGTATGCTTTCGTGCTATGAAGGGTTTCCGCCTGGAAGTTACTATTCATAATAACTTTTAAAGTGAAGCTTTCCTTGCCAGCTTTCCTGCACTTCCCTGACCAAGGCTGCTCGGTGTTGCTGTCTTGCCGGCCACCTCAAACTTTAAAAAAATTACTTGCGTTTCCAGTAGAAAGATCGAACGTCAATGCCATGATACAGCAGCCCGCCGCTCCAAGAAATAGGCCAGAATTGCACGCATAGTGCTACATTGCAAATGCCAACTGGCTATTTTAGATGATCGCCGCGTGTGATACATTGCGTAGCACGGGTACGCGAGATAAAAATAGCGAGTAATCATATGATTGTAAGATTCTGTCCTTGTAAGATCCCCTACCCAGCAAGGAGATGGAGGAATTAGAAACTGACATACTGACAGCAAACAGGCATAATTGTGCTCGCAACACATGAAATTTTGTCGTTACATTCATTCTCAAAACAGCACCCGCGTAGCATCGCCCGTAGAAGATAAAAACACAGCACATGATTTTAATAACTTCTTTCAATCGGTGTTTACTCATGATGTAGATGTTCCGACATACCCATACCCATTTACCTTTAGTAATCAACAGAGAAAACTAACTGACTCTCCAAGAATTTCCGAAACTGGCATACTCGACGAAAAAAATATCGACGAAAAAAAATGCAGCGGCCCTGATGGAATTCCGAACGAATATTTAAAACGGTATGCATAACCTGTCAGCATGTACATGCACCTGATATGCACAAACTCAATACGGGAAAGTAGCCTCCCATCCCAATGGAAAATTGCTAAAATTGTTCCACTACTTCAATCGGGAGCCGTTTCATCGCCAGCAAACTACCGGCCTATATCTTTGACTTGTACTTGTTGTCAAATGCTTGAGCATATTATTTTGAAGTTCATTACAGAATTTGTAGAAACTAATATCCTTTATCCAAACCAGCACGGCTTCCGTAGTGGGTTATCCACTGTTACTCAACTAATAGAAATAACTCATGGCCTTGCATAAGCCTTTAACAACCGGTTTTAAATTGATATGCTCTTTCTGGGTTTATCAAAAGCCTTTTACCGGGTATCTCATGCGAAACTAATTTTCAAGCTTACGAACATACTCAGGAATGGGCCAATGACTTGCTGGGTAAGTGATTATTTGTCCAAGAGGAGGCAGTTTGTGGATCTTGGAGACCACTTCTCTGATCCTGTTCCAGTTGTCTTCGATGATGATGATGGAGCCTCAGGTAATGGCACAAGCCCACTGAGGAGGATAGACCACGAATCGAGTGGTAATATGACTCAATAAATAAAATAAGATAAAGTGGTAAACAAATAAATAACACGCATAAAGAAAGGAAGACAAATAATCCAAGATTTAAAATAAACTATGAATACATCAGATGAAGTATTGATCAATACTATAGTAAGCCTTGCGTTGATAGGAATGCTAAAGAAAGGATATACTTAAACTTGAGTAAGGTAAATTATGAATAATCATAGTAAGATTTGAACTGTGAATTTGTGCTTTTACTTTTTGAATTTTCTAAACTGCAGTAGAAATAAATCAATTCTTGAAACTAAAAACTATTAACAAGGCATTCTTTTTGTGCCACATAGGAAATTATAAATGGCTAGGCAAACGTTCCTGTGGCTATATCCCAAAACTGTTGCTGCAAGGAAGAGTAACAGTGCTGCTTAAAGGTAATCCTAAATTTTGAAGTGGAATTTCTAGACATAGTTTTCAATTATTGGAAAACCGCCGGCATGCTAATAAAAATGATCTATAGTTTCTGGTTCATTGCAGAGGTAGCATAGAGGGGATATCGCCAGACCACATCTGTGCAAGGAAAAATTAAGTGTTGGAATACGGCAACGCCGCCTAGTAAATGAAACTTCAAATTTCCGGTTAGTACACCAATGCTGGTTCCAAGAATAATTTAAATGTAAAAAATCTGAAGATTTTGCTAATGACAGAACTTTTTTGTCCTCGCTCAAAGAAAATTGCCGATATCTGGCTGCAGTAATGTGCGCAGTCGCCGGCAGCACAAATAGCACAGGACCTGCTAAAGAAGTTCTTGCTAAGAAATCGGCTTTTTCATTAATATGAATGTCTCGGTGGCCAGGGACCCATATTATATGCACTAAAGTTAAGTGAGGTGGAGCTAATGAATAAAACGTGTTTCCGGTTGGCGACTTTGTAGACGCAGTAAGTGCACTGCATACAGATAGAGAATCTGTGACGATAATAACTCTTGTAATAACAATGCGTAAAAAATGGACCTGGTTAACTAATAAATGCATATTGTCCACGTCGTAGCGAAGAATCATAAGCTCTTAAGTAGGTTTGAACCGTAAGCATGCGGAATCGTGTGTGAAGAGTAGGTAGGCGCGCTTCCTGGTATATTATTAGCAACAAATTTAGGAAGACCTAAACATAGTCGAAGAGCTTTTCTTTCTAACAGAACAAGGGGCCTTAATATATATTTTGCACTTCCGGAGAACAAAACACAACCAAATTCTAGAATCGGTCGTACATACATACAATAAATCAAAATTAATGTGTCACTTCGCATACCAGAGCGTCGGTTACTGATTCTACGTAGTAAACCTGCGGCTCGTGTCGCCTTCGTTCCAATATTTTCTATGTGAGAACGCCAGTTCAGTTTTCCGTCATATGTGATACCCAAGTATTTAAGCGACTCTACCTGAGGAATGGTTCTCTGTTCATATACTAATGATAACTGTAACGGAAAGCGGAAAAACAAGGACTGCACTTTTGTTTACGTTTAGTGACAGGTGCAGGTTGTGAAGCCACGTCTGTAGAGTACAGAGGTACGTTTGCAAAGACAGGTGAAGGGAATTGATGTCTCTAGCTGTCACGAAAAATGCAATGTCCTCTGCATAGACATACAGATTCACATCCTGGTGAAGTGGTACTGAACTCGTCAACAGGTTAAATAGTATAGGAGACTGAACAGCCGCCTGGGGCACCCCTCTTGTCTGATCGAACATTCTTGAAGAAAAGCCGTTTTGAAGACAATGAAATTTTCTGTTTCTTAGAAATTCAAAAATCCATGCCGTTATATATTTCGGAAAATTGTAGGACTGTAATGTGTCCAGCAGTAGAGAGTACTCAACGCTGTCATAAGCTTTTGCTATGTCACGTGTCACTAAAGCGCTAACTTCTTTTCTGTGCTGAGCAAGTTGGATGCGGCTTTCCAAATCTACATGCGCACACCAAATGGAGAGACCGGGCCGGAAACCTATTTGACTTGGGCTCAGTAACGAATTTTCACAAATATGATCCCCCATCATAATATCATATAAAACTCTTTCAATTAGTTTTACCATATTTGACGTAAGAGAGACAGGCCTAATGTTGTCAAGGTTGTAGCCAGCTCCTTGTTTTTTAAGCAGCGGAATAACTTTGACTGTCCTCCATTCTAGTGGAATCCAAGCATATTTAGAGAATAATTAACTCGTTGAGAATGTCATCAGAAGACATTTCAAACAACATTTTTAGCATGGCATTGGAAAGGCCGTCAGGACCTGGAGCTGAGGCAGGCAGAGATCTAAGGACATTAGAGAGCTCTGACACTGTGACTTCCACGAAGTCATCAGCGATGGGAGGTCTTAGTGGCCCAATCGGCAAACGTGATGTTAAGCGTTGCGCTGAGCCCTTTCTTATGAATTCTAAAGAAGCAGATAACCGCGCGGTGAAAGTATTATCGATTCAGTATTCGCTGGTGTTGGCATGAATTTTCTATATCGAAGGGATCTGAACAGAGCTTTTTTGTTGCTGGGCTTGTTGCTTTTTTCTTGCTGAGAGGAATTCATGATGTTTTACGTCATACTTGTGTTTGGCGTTCGAAACTGTTCTCTTGAACGCAGCAGCTGCGACTTTATAATCACTCCAGTTACTCGGGCACTGATTGTAAAGTAATTTCTTCCACGCGGCTTTTCGTCTTCTATATTCCCGCGTGCAATCCGAATTCTACCAAGGAGAGGTAGTACTTTTGCTTCTCTTAACATTAAATTGGGATTTCTTAAAGGAACTTTTTACTACTGCGCAAAACCTCATGGCTTTGATGTCATTCGGTAGCGTTTTCTGGGAACTGAGTACCGTTTTCAAGATACTCTGAAATTTCTGGTAATTGACAAAAGTACGCGTCGGAGACTCCAGGGAAATAACAGGGCAGACAATGTCAAACCTAATAGGTGGATGGTCTCTATTTGAAGCTGAGTCGACAGTAAACCAGGAAGTTACGGAAATTCCTGAACTGACAAATGTTAGATCCAATGCCGATTTAGAAATACCCTGAATATAGGTAGCTCATTTCGTGTTTAAGCAACAAAAATTTTGATTAATTGCCCAGTCGGATAATCGCTTTCCCCATGAGTCCGTTTTGAAACCCCAAGACACATGATGCGAATTAAAGTCTCCGGCTATCACAATTTCTTTCCTACAAGAGTTGACAACGGTATCGAGGAAACGAGTATCATGCACGCCTGTGGGAAAATATGTATTAACTAAGGAAAATGGGGAACAACCAGGAATAGTTACATCTAAGCTAGTATCTCACACTCCGTAGACATATACTGGTAAGAAATTTTTACTTTGTGGCATACTTTAGTTGCTATCAAGAAAACAAGTCCTCCGCCTCTCGATGGACGGTCCAATCGAAATAAACGATAATTTTGTATATGAAAATCTCGCCCTTTGGAGAGCCAAGTTTCCTGCAAAAGGATAATGTCGGGAGAAAGTTATGAGCAAAAACATATTAAATCAGTAGCTGCAGAAACAATGGAACGGCAGTTCCACTGTAATACCTTTAAATAACCTATTATGAATTAATGCGTGCTTTGGAAACCGCTTGCTCTAAAATACTGCCTTTTAAAAAATCTTTCTTCGAAAGACTGTCTTTACCGTACTTTGTTGGTTTTGATTGAGGGTCAGAGCTGGAAGAGTTAGGATTAGAATCTGACTTGGAAAGACTATCTTTCACAAACTTTTTGGTTTTTGAGTGCGGGACAGAGATCGATGAGTTATCGTTAGGTGATCTTGTGCGTTTAAGAGTCGGGAGGTCCATTTCTACACCCTGGTTGTTTTCCGACACTGATCCTAAGAAGCATCCCTTGTCGGTCTGCTGAGTTGAAGTTGATAGCCTCGCATTGTCTGCGTCTTGTACAATAACTGATGAGGGATCCATTAGTTCTTCAGCATTCGATGTTAGGGTCTGTGTAATAATCTGCGAGCTAGCATTAGAACTCGCTAAAGGACTGAAAAGCTGAATCATTTGTGATGTCAACACTTGAGCTAGAGTCTCCGACAGGTTTGATGTTAGTCGTTCCATAGCTTTTGACAACGCCTTTTCGACCGCCGTCGCAATAGAATCGGAAAGGGCTGAGTCTGCAACCATTTGCTGACGGGCTGTCACTCCTGCACATCCCTTAGACCTCCCCTGGACCTCAAGAACAGCATCACGGCGTGAGCAACGTCTCCTTTCAATTAAATCTACAATTTGCATTTCCTGTGATCTTGCAGGACAGTTCGAGTAGTTGGCGGAATGACCACCACCACAGAGACAACATTTTTCTTCTTTGGAGGAACAATCACTAAAACTTTGGCTGTCTCCACAAGCACGGCAGCGGGGTGCAGATCTGCAGCCTCTGACGCTGTGGCCAAATCGCCAACACTTGTTACATTGCAGAATGCGTGGAGCTAGTGCTTCTACCTTGTATATTAGGGGCCAGATCTTAATTTCTGTTGGCCGCATCGTTCCAGCACATGTAACTATGACTGACTCTGTTAGTATCTTCTTATTATCAATCACTCGACTGCACCAGTAAACGGAGATGACGCCAGCTACTGAGAACATTTCTAAAATCTCCTCAGGGGTTAAAGTGACGTCCACCCCTCGTACAATGCCTCTGGAGCATGCGAGATGTGGTGGTACGAAACAGCTCACCGGATGCGAAGCGAATGTGGAACAATTCAGCAGTTCTTTGACACAAGGTGTGGTCTGGCGAGCAGCATAGTATGCCACCTCTGCCGAATTGATGGACCTCTGTGATTTGACGGAAGTGGGGTGAGGCCTTCTGCAATTCGCCCTGAATCGTTTTTGAGTTTTTCCTATTGATCGTCCCTCCGTCGGTCGGCACCATGGCGACAGGAACAGTGCCGCCTCCACTGAGAAGAAAAAACTCAAGCGGCAGCTCCTGAGGAGCTACCGAGGCTGACCACGGGGAAGCCCCGTAGCCAGGTGACGCTACAGACATCAAGCAAGGCTAACACAAAAACACTTCAGAATATATATATATATATATATATATATATATATATATATATATATATATATATATATATATATATATATATATATAGTTATGCGAAATTACAAGCTGACCAAAGAAAATACCACCGGATACTTGACCTAAGCCCCCAAAGCAGGAGAAGCCAGAACCGAGGAACGCGATTCCTAAGCGCAGAGCAAGCACAGCCGCCACGTCACCTCTTCTTTTTTTTTACTCTTCATGAATGATATTGCGAAAGAAATTATTGTTAAAATCCGGCTGCATGCAGATTACTGCGTGTTTTACTAAGAAATTCAGAACATTGATTGAAAAATTAAACTCAGTAACGCAAAAAATAAATTCGGGCAGTAGTGCAAGGACTAGCAGATGTCAATCAATTTAGATAAAACAGTTTCAATGTCTGTTACAAAGAAACAAAGAAAATAAGCTTATTCTTATTCCATTAGCAATGTCGTCAGCCCAAGTGTTTCTGAGCACTGTTATTTAGGACTCATCATTTCTTCCGACTTGACATGGACTGCCCCTATCCCACAGGTAATCAGGAAAGCAATGCAGAAACTTTCTCAAGAGAGTCTCGCGTCATTCGGCATTTGAAACTAAGCTCGTAGTCTAACGCCACACTTATTCGGCCAATCCTAAAATATGCGAATATTGTTTCCTTTTCGCACACGAAAAATAACATCCAAACACTTCAAATGATTCAAAGGAAAGCTATCCGTTTTCTTTATAACCGCTACAAGCGTACCGATTCACCAACTGAGCTCTCACAGTGTGCAGGCCTTCACACTCTAGGAAACAGAGCGAAACTACAGCGTTTACAACTTCTACAACTAAAAGAGTTTTCCTGCAATAATAGCGCGTTCTTGTTCTCCTACTTCCCGCAAGCTGGAAGAGAATGGAATTAATTGAACCCGCGTGTCACTGATCAGACAACGTTTCCCAAATTTATTGAGCTTGCCGACAAGGCAGTCCTCTCTTTTACTTATTTATTTTGTTTACCTCTATACATTTGTTCCCAACCACTCTGTGTGTATATAGATGTATATCTGTTCAATACCGGCCCGACCAGTGCCGGAGGTGCGGCGGGCGTTAAGCACTCTCCATACGTGGGCCGATCTCGAAGATTGTGCAACACCAGCCGACCAGTCTTGGAAGTAAAGCGGGCGTTAAGCATTCCTAGGATTACGGGGGCCGATCCAGTAGATAGTGTAACAAGACATTATTAACGTCTTTGTACACTATCTACGGGACCTTATTAAGGTCTTGTTGTGAAACTTAATAACAGGTACAAATTGAAGGTCGTACAGGTCTACGCACCTGCATCTAGTCATGATGACCAGAAAGTCGAACGCTTCTATGAAGATGATGTATGTAGATACCTTCCCTCGCAGGTGTCACTTTACACAGTTGAGCACCTGAAAAGAAATGATACAGTCCAACTAGCCAGCTATAGCGACAAACTTTCAAAACACCATGGTTACCTATGCAATTATAGCCCAAGGGGTGTTAATTGGACGTTGTTGTTCTTTCATTTGCAATAAAAATTACATCGATACTCCAGGCAAACTTTCACCATCGGCATATGCATGCCGTATATGCAAGGTGGATTGCGTTACTATTTAGTCGCAGAGGTTGTTCAAATCAGGGCTTCGCTGATGACTGAATTATACCTTGGAATTTGGAGAGTGGCAGCCCACAAGCAAGTGTCATGAAAGGTAACGTTTACAGTGCATGCCTTGTGCCATAAACATTCTTTGACTGTTAAATATAAAAAGTGCAAAACAATATCAGTATTCAAACCTGCAAGTGATGTAACTTTGATGGCGTGGCTCTTTAGGGCAGCATTCATGTCGCCGCGCTATTAGTGTAGGGCCTCTACACGGCGTGTTCATGTGCTTAAGGTTACCGAAAATTTAGCCGCAATCGCGTTTTTCGCGTCCGCGTTAGTAGGTCGCGCGTATAATTAGAACACCGTTCGTAAAGGCACAGTGCGACCTTATAGCTTTCTGTTGCAGTCGAAATTTTTTGCCGGTTCTTCATCACTATAGCCATTTGTAAACATTGTTCATTTGTTTTTCTTTCTCTTTTTGTGATGTCTTGAAAGTTAAATTCATTCTATGCCTAGAAAGACGAGCGCGGAATCATGCTGCATTTGCTTTCACTTTGCATTGTACTTGGTAAAATGTTTCGTAATAACTTTCAATTTGCAGTTATCATTGTGATAGCTAAAACTGAAGGGGTAACATCTGGCATAACTTGAGCAAAGCAACAGAAAGTGCCAGCATGGAGCGAGAAAATCTTCAAATCAGCTGAGTACTTAAACATTATCTTTCATACCTGCATTTGGCGCATCAATTATTCTTGGAGGCCACAGAAAACAACTTTGCACCAATAAAGCGTTTGCGTACTGTGAAACCCTTAATCTCAACTACTACCTTAGCGTTACGAATAAATAGGTCAGGCGATCCCGTATTTGCGCGAGCTAGAGTAGTAATCCTACTTGTATGATAATTAACATCTTGAAAACAAATGCTGAGTGATTAGAGCTCTTCACCTATTTCAGCAATTAGAGTTTCGTTCCTTTTACAAAAGTAGGATTTTGAAAATTCTAGGTACGAATAAGTTCAGTGATATTAGGGTAGGCTCGATGCTTCCAAAAAGAAAAATTGGAACGCTTGTAAAATGGCCAATAGCTACCTTTCAGTCTTTGAGACAGCGCCGTCGTTTTCTTATTTTTGAAGTATTCAACTAATTTTTATCAGAATTTTTTTCATCTGTCTGCGTGATTTACTATAATTGCAAAAGCAATTTCGTCATATTAAGGTAGTTTTATAGGTTTGTCAAATGAATTTCAGCTCACTATTAATAAAAACTGGCTGTGTTGCACGAAAATTGAAATTAGCTGCCCGAAATAAAAAAAAACTAAAACGTAGCATTTTCTAAATTTCCTAAGTTTATTGCATGTGTGACGATGGTATAAAACATTTCAAGGCTAGTAATGCCGAAGGCCCTTCCGTTACTAACGGTAGCCTCCCGATTGCGCAATATGTGCCCCATTCTATACTTCTGGGCATGACATTGGGATCGTTTGTGTTCTCCTTATCAATTTCCGTCAAAAGGTTCAATACATGTCGCCCCTACAAAAGCATAAACAAATATTTGTAAATATGCATAATGTATTCGAACTACGACTCACCCTACGCCCGACATCCTGCCATGAGTGCTGTTGAGCGGTTAACACATCGTTCTCGTGCATTTCTCTTTCCTATACTTTTTCTCTCCAACTCCATATACTTCTCCCTGGAAGTAGCACTTCCCTTTAATGAAAGACAAGAATTATGTAATTTTACCGTCCCTGCAGCCGCTAATAAAACAATACAGTCGAATTTGCTGAAAAGTGATTCGGTTACTCGACGTGAACGCGTTCGTGGGAAGGTATCTGTATAGCGCAACAACAGAAAGACACAGGAAGAAACGAAGACGAAGACAAGCGCTATACGAGATAAGCGCTTGCCTTCGTCTTCGTTCCTTCTTGTGTCTGTGTTTTGCTGCGCTATACAGATACCTTTCAATGCTGACCGACCAACAAGCCCATATCGCCACCCTAGTCGCATTCATAGGGTGGCGTCCTAAGCCTCTCAGGCGAATGAATGGTGGAAAAAAAGCTCATTTCGACGAAGGCCCGCCCCACGGCCAGAGCGTCAGTGAAGGCGCTTTTCTTTTTTTCTACTTCTCTACTTTCTATACACATATATATATATATATATATATATATATATATATATATATATACAAGAGAGAAGAAGCTAGTCTGCGGGGTTCGATTTCTGTTGCTCATATATGCAGCTGCATCCAGCCCACATCCGTATCATACGACGCCAACAAAGAATGACACCACGGACAGCTTAAAGAAAATTGCCTGCAGTTCATAATTGAATTAAATAAATGATAAATAAATCGAAATGAACGTTGATGGAAAACAGCTTGCTGCAGGTGGGATAGAAAGACACTTGGTCGCATACGCGTGCGATGATTTTGCCAATTGAGCTTACGCGGTGCCATTCTGTATCCATTTTCTCGGGTATTCATGTTCATGGGCTAGAATTCGCCCATAAACATGTGGAGTGGATAGCCAGAGCCACCACTCACTGCCTTGGCGGCGTATGTGGACCATGCCTTCCGCCACAGGCGTCATATCTACGCGAACTTTTTGGGTGAAGGCAACCTGTCAATAAACTTACACATGCTACCGGAAACCATCAAAGATGCTAGATTCGGGAACGTTGTTATGTAATTATTTAGGGAAAAAAAAGAAACCGACGGGCCCCATTTTACGGCGACAGCCTGGGTCGTTGCAATGACTCATACCCGAAAAAAGCGTCCTGTAGTCTAGTGATGCGGAGAGGCGCGAGCCAATGGGGCCTTGAACTGAGGGCACCGCCCTGCGAGGAAGTCGTCCCACCCCATCAAAAATAAATGTTTTCCTCTCTCTCAGTGATGCAAAAAATGTTATCATGAGGAATGTCTCACGCACCTGTAAGCAAGCATGGCTTTATATGAATAAAAAAGGAAAGAAGGCAGGAAGAAAGTAAGAACGAAAGAAAGAATGAAAGAACGACTGACGATGCGAAAGAAAGAAAGAACCTTTAGGGAAAGCATTACGTGCTCGCATGTGTCGTTGAGGAGGTCGACAAACAATTCCATAAGTTTATGTGAGACTACGGCTTGTTGTGTCTTGCATCAAAACCTGATCCCTCGGATTGTATACAACCTAATGCATCACCACGTGTGCTGCAGGTCTTCGCGCGTTACAGGAGCGCAACATGCTGATGAATTTTTTTTATTAGTCCATATTATCCTAAGAATCCTCGTCGGTTTCTTTTCTTCTCGTTCATTACATTACAAGTTGTAAAGACGACGATGACACGACCATGGCGGCATCATGACGAGAGTACGAAAACGGATGGATCATTACGCAATTAGGACGATGACATTACAAGAGCGGCATCATCACGATTGAATGGCGACCGTAGAATGAGAAACAAGGAATGACGTCGATGGATCGACGAATGTGGTATTGAGACGACGAGATGAAGACAATGATATAACCTTACTGATGCGATGAAGATAGCGCAACACCTGGACGACTATGGCACGATGGCAACGGTATGATGATGACTATGTGAACACAATGGCTACGGAAGGCGGCATGACGGCGTCGGCACATGTTCAAATACTATCAAACCGTCAAGCACCACCAGGTTGTTTATGACTATGTCCACATGCTATAAATTTCCTCTTGTCTTTTTATTCCTCTAGCCATGAAATTTGACGTGGGTGCTTTAGTCTGTCCGGTTATCAATCTGTAATGTATTTTTTTTACTTTTGTGACAGCAATAAAGTTTGTTTTTGTTTGCAAATCTTGGGGAAGGAGGGGTAGGTGTAAAACGCAAAACCGTTTTTATGAGATAACCCCTGGACCGATTTTAAAGAAATTTGATGCTTTTGAAAGAGAAGGTTAACTTGTAGTGACTGTTGAAGCGTAGTTTCGATTTAGGGCTTGAATTTTCTTAAAGAGATTTTCTAATATTTGACCGTCTGAAAAAAAATAGAAGCACGAAGTTTACAAATTCATAGCTCTGCATAAAGAACCGATATCGCAGTTCTCTAAACGGCATCCATTAGATCATTCAAAGCGGACAAATTCGGTATGTCATTTTACATCTTACGTGAATTCGTTACGTTGGTTACAAGGGTTCTGCAAAAGTTATATTTCCCTATTACTAAATTTTTTATATTCATATGTAACATATCAATTTCGTCCGCTTTGGATGTACTATTAGATACGATTCACAGAATTGCATTATCATTTTTCGTTGTTGAGAGACAGAGTTGTAAACTTGATAGTTTTGTTTCCTGAAAATTTTCGATTTGTGACAATTTTTTATAAAAAAAAATCGACGACCTAACACGAAAATTCGAGACCAACAGTCACTAGATTTTAGGTTTTTCTTTCGAATGCTACAAACCTCGTCAAATTTGGTGCAGTTGTTGCCGAGAAAAACGAATTCTCCTTTTACGTTTACTTAAATATGAGCACCCGAGCTAAAGCTTCCTCTCAAGCTAACGCCGATCAAAGTGCCGCACTTTCTAAAGAGCGCTCTCGCTTGAGCGCACCACGCCTGCGTGGCTTTCCGTTCATTACCACAGGAAGTCGTCCGCGAGTGTACCCTGTGTTCTAGCAAAGGCTAGCCCAGGTGTTCAAGAAAACAAGGTTTAGAAACAGACTCAAAGATACAATTATAATATCGATCGACAGAGGCCTAACGTTAGCTGGGACACAGAATACGGGGTGATCCTTCGTATAACTTTTACGGAATTTCTAAGAATCGCCTTTTGCATACAACATAATTCTAGTCCTCTGAGCTGCATTATTCAGAGTAACAAACAACACTTGCACTAGAGATTGAAACACATTCATAAACAAACAATAATTCCACAATGTAACGGCCTAATCATTAACATCATGACACATATCGCGCTTTACGAATTGTAGCCGCTGAATTTGCAAAGCCTGACAACACATTTCCATAATAACAACAGTTGGGAGACATGAGCCATCGAACTGGGCGTAAGAAGCGACTGTTCTTGCACCTATTTTTAAACAAGACCCTCTTTCATCCGCTGACGCCCAGAAGTAACTGGAATGCCCATCTATTATGTCGCATACTTTGGAATGAATATCTCGAAACTGGTCTCATCCTGGAAATTCGCTTCAGGTGGATGCATCTTGAACACTCACCGGCTACAATTCGTAACTGTGCCATAAAGTAATTATTTAGGAAATTAATTATTGAACTGTTCTCTTCTTTAATAAGTTGATTGATTGCTTGGATTTCTCGTGATTGTAATATCCGTCTTCTGGAACAATCCAGCTCAAGGACCACAACTATGTTGTCTGCCATGGGTGATCTTTAAAAAAATTCCGTAATACTCAGAAATGATCGCCCATGCTAGAAGAAAAGTAATAAAGGAACCTCGTGCCACTATTCTCAGGGTTCAGTCAGTGCTTTTCGCTTCTGTACGATTAAGCAGTACGTCACAGCAAATAAAGTGTACATGTGCATTGATCTCGTAAGTATCTCTAATGCAACCAAACTATTCATATGCATCGCTCATAATATTCAGCGGCTTGTTCAACTTTCATTATTTTTTTTACATTTGGGCTTCCCCAGTTCCGAGTCTTTGGCATCTGTACGGCGTAACTGCTGCTCTGAAGCAAGGGGCATATAGAATCTTAAATGTGTTCACAGCCACGTCTTATCCCGCTCACTATACACCTCTCACCACCACCTCTCCTATATATATATATGACACCTGTGGTGTCATATTGCCGCGAATTTTTGCAGTGTTTGTTCATTCTTCAAATCTGCCGCCACGCCGCTTTATCGCTTTGTTTGCGACGCAAGACGCGCCCAGATTTATCTCAATTGATAGCATCCAGACAGAGTTGATTCTAGGCCGCTCCAGAATGTTCTAGTAACATTGCAGGCTCTATCTAGAATTCTCGCTATCAGCTTTAAATTGAGCGCGGAAGACAGCGGCGGGCATACTGTGTAACGACCGCCGAGCACGCTGGCCGCTTCGCCGCCGCCGAGTGGTTCAGTTCATTGTGGGCGCGAGTCAGCCTAATAAACAGTTTTCTGTTGAAGAACTTTTGTCCGTCTTCATTGCTCCTGCGACTGCCGTCACCACTACGTGACAATATGTAGGCTTTGACTTCGTGACGTTGCCGCGTCAACGTCTCACGTTGTGCATCCGCCTGCTGTGTCTGCATGTCAGGATAGCGCATGAAAGCTGTAGCGCATTAACAAGGATACCGAATAGGTTGTATATAATGGGTTGGATAGGTTGCATGTAGCAGTTGTATATCGTTGTATTTAATAGGTTGCTGATCGCACGAAATGGAAGATGTCAGCAGTGCAGTGCAAGGATATAAACAGTGATTACTCTCTACATAGGATGAAAAAAAAATCCAATTGTATGAATTGAATTCAGTCGTGCAGCCCATAATGAACCGCTTTATTAATGTTCCCCTTCGTATGAGAGAGGGAGAGAGAGAGGAATATAGGAAGGCTGGGATGTTAACCAGTCACGGGTTTGGTTGGCTACCCTACGCTGGGAGAAGTGAGAAGGTTAAGAGAGAGAAGGGAGAAAATTCCAATATACAGATTCGACCTTCATATGTTTTTACCACCATTATAGATATATCAACACAGCTCTTATAAAATTTTAAATATAAATTTTCGTGTCGAGCACGTTGCGGAGAAGTGAAAATAAGTGAACTTTGAATATCGTGAATTACAATAGTTTTTTAGCAGTGCATCGCATGCACTTTATAGGCCATCATAATAGTTTAATCATGTCGTGTGCGAATACCCGAAACTTTTAAAGAAAGAATTCAATATTGCTCTATTCGAGTCACACTTCAAATTGTCCTCATAGTAACCAATACATTTTGCATGAAGTTGTGGCAATCCCATCGTTTTGCGCATTGCATTTACGTGAAATTCGTCCAGCAAGATTATTTCAAGCAAGCCCACTCTGGCCCCTCTGTGTTCGAGAGGGCTTTAGTACAACATAATAGATCGTTCTTTCAAATTCTGTCACATTCAGAAGTTCCCAACATAGCAAATACTGTCTGAAAGAAAATAATTCGGAGTTCCGATTACATAGTTATCATCAGTATAGACGACATTTTTATTAGCTTCGGAACGCTTCAAATCCTCAGCTTCGCGCAATGGAGCAAAAACTCATGAAAAATTTTGATAGTATTTATCTCCGCGAATGTAGTGGACATAAAATAAAAAACAACAATTTCGAGTATTTAGTAGAGCTTCGCATGTCCATGGGTGAGTATGAATTCGCCTTGTAAACCACAGTAAATGGATTACGACATGGTAACGTCAATTATTGCGTTTCAAAACACCTATAATATCCTAACATTTACTCTAAAAATTAAGCGATAATTTAACTTAGGAGCAACATTGAGACAAAATTTAGCTACCTTTTCATTTCACTTTAGCGGCACGTTTAAAAATACTTTGACGCTGCCCAAGACGTGGGCCTGGGACATCCACACACTTCGCATCTAAAAAAAAATAAATTATGAGGTTTTACGCGCGAAAACCAGTTTCTGATTATGAGGCACGTCGTAGTCGAGGACTCCGGAAACTTTGACCACCTAGGATTGTTTAACGTGCACCTACATCTAAGTACACGGGTGTTTTCGCCCCTATCGAAATGCGGCCGCCGTGGCCAGGATTTGATCCCGAAACTTCGTGCTCGGCAGTCCAACACCATAGCCACCGACCAACCACAGCGGGTCCTTCGGATCTAAGAAAACAGCTCTACACTTACCACAGCCGCTCACTATCGTCAAAGACTCTTGCAACGAAAACAGATGACTCACTTTCTACCCTTAAAATCCTCGGTATTTGCTTTCACCTTTTGAGCCGCTAAATGCGTCTTTTTTTTCTGAAGAAAGGTAATGTCTAGTGGATATGTTAACACACTTTCTGCTTCTACATTTAAGGACCCAACTTCAACGCTCGGTCGCTGAGTTACATAAGAGCCAATTGTATCTACTTGCGCCCATTTGTTGGAACGTGCCTTAGTGGCTCTCCAAAACACCGCCACTTAAGTTTCTTATCTGCACTGTGGTTTTTGAACTTTACGTCTGTAAGACATTCCAGGTCACTAGTCATGTTAGAAGGAAATATTGCTAATAAAGCACCAGACCAACTGTTGCAGTTCTGCACGGCTTTTGCGCAGGGCAACTCAGAATATGCGAGAAAGCGCTTCATCTTTTCGCTATTCCTAATACGTCGCGCTCATCGCGCTCTCAGCAGTTGCTCTTTCCTTTCGTATTTCTCAGTGTTCGCTCTCGCGCTCTTGCTGATTGTGCTCTAGTTTTTTTCTTCTTCTTTTATTGCTAGGTTATTTGCGGAATACGCGGTGAGAAGGGGCCTGCACTTCCTGTTTTCTTAGGTTTTCGGCCTATTCGACGTTTGTTAAGTTTATGTGTTTTGGCCTCTTTTCTAATTCGTTTTATCTACTTTGCCATTGTTCTTGCTTGTATGCTTTGTTTTGTTTATTCTACTAATACTCGTGATTTTAAAATTTCGTCATCAAGGGCTCTGACACTCTCCTTCGCCTTAATAAGCTTCTGCTTTCGTTTACTTTTTTTCAAAATCGATTTCCTGCTCTTCACAAAGTAACAGCAGCTCTGGCTCCTTGAATTAGCTTAAATCCTACAGTTATTCCAGAATAATGACTTTCCTAAAATGATATGACATGAGGAAACATTCAAGAGGAACATGCGTGTGCATAAAGCGCAAATTTAGAGAACGCTGGAGTTAATACCTGGCACATTTTCAAATAAATTCCAGTACTGAACAAAGTTAAACCAGGAGTCAGGGTATACAACATATCATTGCTGCCAACTAGTTGAAAATTTCTGGGCAAGGTTCACTTCTTAGCAAGTGGAAGGGGACGAGATGATGAAAAAAGAAAGAAGTGTACTGATGAGGTAATAGAGGATGGCCTTTCCTAGAGTCTCTAAAGTTTCCCCAAAGTCTCTAAAAATCTTTCTGGCCTGACAAGTAGACCTTAACGGCCTTAAATAGGGTCCTAAGCGTGGCAGCGACAATCCGCGGGCAAGTTTCTAGGGGAGGGTCTTCAAAGAGTGGGCATAGTTCTTCATCCTTCCTCAGCGCCGATGGTCGTCCCACTGGTTGCAGAAATGCGCGGGATGCGGATTCGTCAAATAGCTTCGTGCAGCCAGTTGCATATTCACCCCGGTGTGAGGGCTCCCAAACACTGAAAACGGAAGTGCTGGGACCACCTCAAGGTAGGCTCAGTAATCATGTATAAGTCTTCAGAATAAAGCTGGGAACATTAAAGAAGAAGAAGCATCGAAGAACATGCCTTCTATAAGTACGGTCATTGCGACAGACGCCTCACAGTGTGAAGAAAAATCTGGAATTGGCATTTTCTCTCCCGCTCTAAACTGGTCATTTGCAATCAGGATTCCGGACTTTTATTCCCTATTTTTGGCTGAATTTCTAGCTGTGGTCCTAGCCTTACGCAAACTAAATTTGTCAACATCGGCGGTAGTAATTATAACCGATTCTTTATCCTTATGTTCCTCGCTCACAGCAAATGGTGTCACTAACCTTTTACGTACATTTCATTTTCTAGTGCCTGCCCACATAAATTTAATTAGATTGCTTTGGGTGCCTGGGCATAAAGGATTAGTCATGAACAAAATGGCTGTTGAATGGTGAACAAAATCTTATGAGACTTTTTCGAGCCGCCACCATTGCCGCCGCGCTAGGCCAGGTGCTGCCTGAGTGTGGCAATTGGAGGCGAGTCAGACATGCAAGTCATGATGGACGGGGAGGAACTACCTCCCGACGAGTGCATCGAAGAGTACGGATGGCAGGCAACAGTTTCTAGGCGAATTTCGACCAGATCCGCTGTTAGCGGCAATTCAGCCGGAGCTTCGCCTCATATGACTACGTCGCCTAGAACATTCGAGAACGGCAGTCGAGTCAAGAATAGGGTCGCCAGGGCGTCCCGAATGCCATACTTGCCGAAAGATCACTTTAAAATCATACTCCGACCTCGCGGCGGACTCAATATTAGCAAGATTGGCTCTACCAAGATAGGTAAAACCATCGTTGAAGCAGCTGGCCTAAGCTCGGATCAGATTGCATCAGACATCATATGCCCGAACGTCAACCAGCACATAATTGTGGCGAGTGCGCCGCAACGAGAGAATGCTGAGAAATATATGAGAATAAGGTCAATTAATCGGAATGGATGCAGCTTCGATATCAATGCATATGAGTGATAAGGAATGTTCACTTAGCAGGTGGCCTGACGGAGCTGGAGAAGAACATAGGCAACTCAAGAAACCCTTTGGCTCTCGCCGTTTAAAGAATCAAGAATACCAGTACGGTGATCATCGCATTTGATGGACACAAGGTTCCGAATTTCGTCAGATACGGCCCGGTCCTTGTAAGGTGCTCACTATACAATAAACAAGTCGACGTATGCTACGCTTGCGGTCGGCTCGGTCACAGAGCTGACGTGTGCCCGTCTCCGCAAGAGAGAATATGCCGAGGCTGTGGAGCAGTGAATCCGACTGACAAACATCAGTGCCAACCCAGGTGTGAACTGTGTGGTGGCCCACACCAAACTGCGGACAAAGCGTGTAAGCAGCGCTATACGACTCCATACGTGGTCAGAAAACGTAGAAACGAAAGAGCACTAGCAACCAACCTTAACAAGGACAATAACAACACGCAGCCAAGCTCAAGGTCCAGCGGCAGGTCCAGGTCCCGCAGTCGCTCACGCTCCAGGGGAAGAAGCGTGTCCTGATCCCGACCCAGATCCAGATCCCAATCCAGCGCGCGATCCGGATCAAGAGATCGGAGCCAACAGGCTGCATCGAAACCCGGGGAAGGAAGCAACAATCCACATGGGCCGACAAAGTCAAGGGAACGGCCATAGCGGACAAGACGCCTCCTCACCGGGACACCAATAAAACAAGACTTATCTGGGCCGAAGACGCGCGTACCGATCCGGTAAGTGCCATGCTTTGTGACCCACCCCCAGAGCAAAGTAAGGATCGCGAAATAGAAAGACTTAAGAAAGAGAATGCAGAACTAAAGGAAATGAATCAGAACATGATTAGAGAGATGACGGCAATAAGGAAACTCTTAAGCGAGGCTAAACAAGCAGAAAACAAAGATAGCACTAATACATTCAAAGAAGCCGCAGTCCCCGCGCCTGCTGGTGAAGGACCCATGTCAGCCAAGCGTAGGGCTGTTGAAAGTAAGCTTAAGAATGCTGAAACACAGATGGAGGAAGTCAAACAAGCGCTGGCGTCTTTTAAAGATGCTTATGGACAGTGTCTCAGAGTTGACAATGAATGTAGGCCAAATACAGACGGCACTGAATGACCCTAAGGAAGGGCTGGAGGCTTTTGGCGGAAGAATCAAAACCCTGGAAATGATGACTATGTCAATGGACGTAAGGGAACAATGCGGGTAGTCATTCCTCAGAGCTACAGTAACTCCCCAGGCGGGGGAGATGTATATGCAATATGGCACACACTAAGAGGGAATTTCGAATATGGCAGTGGAATTGCGGGGGGTACAATAACAAACGTACCATAATCCAGCAATACCTTAGGCCACTTCAGTCTAAACCGGATATTATCGCACTTCAAGAGACAGGATATGGATATGTCACACTAACTGGATACAACCCATAGAGTGTCAAACGTTCGGTAGGGGCCTGTACGTGCTTGTAAATAAGCAGCTTACACACATCCCACATGAATTACGCCTCATAGACAAAAACCTAGAGTACGTCATGGTTGAGGTTGTAGCACCAACTTCACACAAAAATCAAAGGAACAATAACTTATTCGTACTCAACATCTACAGCAATCCGAAATACCATAAACAACACTTCAAGAGATTATTCGAAAAGGCTACTAACCTAGCTGGAAGTAGACGTCTGATTATATTAGGAGACTTCAATGCAGCCCACAAGCTATGGGGCTACGTTACGACGAATGCCAAGGGCAGGAATCTGTGGAACCACGCGGATGAACTAGACCTGGTCTTAATCACGGATAAGACATATCCTACAAGGGTTGGCAATTCTGTCTGCAGAGACACCACACTTGGCCATACGTTCATTAAGAACACAGAGCATGTTTCATGGACTAACACAAACATGAATTTTGGCAGCGATGATTACGTAATAGAAGTCAAAGTGGAAGTAGAGAAAGGCCGAACTCGAGAATTTGAAGTCGTAGATTGGGACCTTTTTCGTAAGTTAAGAGCCCAAAGCGGAAAAGAAACCACCAAACTCAATCTCAGAGACTGGTGTGAAGGCATCAGAAGGGACATCAAAACAGCGTACAAAAGAATTGTTACAGACATTAATGTAGAGGCAATGGACTTGAAACTTGCCCACTTGATAGAAGCCAAGAAAGCCATAATCCGAAGGTGGCGAGCCCAAAGGCTAAATCGTAGGCTGAGAAAAAGAATCACAGAACTTAACAAACAAATCGAACAATACTGTAACACCCTCTGCCAGCAACAGTGGGACGAGATTTGTGAGTCAATCGATGGGCAAATCAGGAACAGCAAGGCGTGGCAATTGATCAAGCATCTGCTGGATGAAAAAGACACTAAAGCCAACCAGAGACACAGCCTTGCCCGAGCTATACACGTAGCCCTTAATCATCAGCCCATCGAAACAGTCACCAAGCAAATAATTGACAAATATCTACCAGTTAGAAATGAGCAGGACCAGCCACTTCCATCAGAATACAAGGGAGTCACTCAATCTGAATTCGACCAACCCTTTACCATATCCGAAATCCGGAGGGTGTCAAGTGAACTAAATCGAAAGTCAGCCCCCGGTCCTTATGGAGTAACAAACAGATCACTTAGAAATCTCGATGAGCCGTCATTTGAATCCCTGACAGACTTCATCAATGAAGCATGGATCTCAGGCGAAGTCCCAGAAGAATGGAAAACTTCACAGGTTATACTAATACCGAAACCCGATAAACCTCCAAGCTTGGACAACTTAAGGCCAATATCACTTAAATCATGCGTGGAGAAGGTCGCTGAACACGCAATCCTTAACAGGGTAAAAGACTACTTAGAGGACAATAATATATACACTCACAACATGCTGGGTTTTAGGTCCGCACTATCCACGCAGGATTCCACGAAACAAATTAAACACCACATACTCCACGGATATTCTAGAAATACTAAGGACATACTGGGGATTAGACTTGGAAAAAGCGTTCGACAGCATCAAGCATGAGTACAGCCTCAGAACGATAGAATACATTGAACTCGGGTTGAGGATGTTTAAATACATCAAATCCTTTCTCCAAGTACGCACGGCGAAGATAAAGGTCGGATACACAAACTCGGAAGCGTTTCAGCTCGGAGATTGAGGAACCCCCCAAGGATCGGTGATCTCTCCCGTTCTTTTCAACCTGTGCATGATTGGTCTGTCCAGAAAGCTGGGCAAGATTAAGGGCATTGAACATACCATATATGCTGATGATCTCAGTGTATGGTGTGCTGGTGGCAGTGAAGGGCAGATACAGGACGCACTGACTGAAGAGATCAAGACGGTGGAAGAATACCTGAGCCCCACTTTACTCAGGTGCTCACCACATAAATCGGAGTTGCTACTTTATAGACGTGAAAAGGGGGGCAGGCCTAAGGGCTAGAAACCTCTATCGGAAAGCAATTTACACCTACATACAGAAAATGGTGCCCATATACCCAGAGTCAACGTGATCAGGGTACTAGGCTTTTTCATTGATGCAAACGGTGGAAACCATACCGAGGTCAAGAAAATCACCCTTAAAACGGATAACGCGTGCAGGATGATCAGACGTCTGGCAGGAAGACACAAAGGCATGAAAGAAGATAACCTCATCAGGTCAGTCAACTATTTCCTACTCTGTCACATATCATACGCCGCTGTCATGTACAAATGGACGCAGCTTCAACTCAAGAATACTTTGTCTAGCGCAAAAAGACAGACACAAGAAAGACGACAGGACAAAGCCTTGTCCTGTCGTCTTTCTTGTGTCTGTATTTTTGCGCTAAACAAAGTATTCATGAATTCGCACCAACTAGCCCGCCAACGCATTGTGCTCAACTCAAGAAGCTTGACGCAGCGATCAAGGAGGTTGTTAAAAGCGCATTGGGGCTCCCAATTCAAACCAGCACTGCAAAATTGCTCAAGTTAGGAATTCACAACACGACCATGGAGATCGCGGAGGCTCAAGAAACATCACAAATAGCGAGACTATCTACAACCAGCACGGCAAGATCAATCCTTGACAAGATCATGATCAACCCCATTACGGATCCAGCACAGTATGTTAATGTTAATCAAGAATTCGCAGACAACATAACTGTCGCACCGCTACCCAGGAATATGCACCCAAAACATAACATCAAGAGGAGAGTCGCACGAGCCAGGGCGTTAATCGAGAAAATGGATAAAGGGGGCAGAGGAGCCTGCTTTGTCGATTCGGCTGCCTACAAAGTTCGAACTAAGTTCGCGGCGGTGGTAGTGGATCATCAGGGCAATTGCACCAACTGCGCCACTGTCTACACTAACAAACCTGAAGACGCTGAGCAAGTTGCCATTGCATTGGCACTAGCAGACGATAAATTCATCGAAATATATAGCGACTCGAAAACAGCTATTAGAGCTTTCAATAGGGGAAAGATTGCCCCACAGGCTGCGAGAATAATTAACAAAAGGCGAACAAGTGTTACACGTTACATTTATTGGTTCCCGGCGCACCTTGGTTCACTTGATGGCATTCCTGTCAATCCAAATGAATCGGCCAACAGCGTCGCCCGCGACCTTACAGACCGGGCCGCATTTACATATGGTTTTGATTCTGCTGGATTGTAGAACTTACAGAAAGATACGCTCATTACATACAATGAAATTACAAAACATTACTACATGGGAAGGAGGGAGTTTCGACCCCCTCACTATAGGCTAAACAGAGCACAAGCAGTTACACTTAGGTAATTACAGACAGAGTCTTATTATTCACCTGCACAAATAAAGGAATGGTATGACATTGCAGACATGAGTATTATATGCAAAGCATGCAATAAGAAGATATGCACGCTTGAACATCTGCTCTGGGAGTGTGGGTCGCTCGGATGTGGCATTTCCCGGAATCGGTTTTCAGGAATGGTAAGATCTCCAGATCACATCCCTCAAGTCCTGGCTGTCCAGTACGCCCGTGATAGGGCTGGGAGGCTTGACATCCCGGTCCCAACATGGGACTAGCCAGGCAGGTGGCAACACCTTGCACAGGACAAGAATAAAGTTCTTTCCTCCTCCTCCTCCTCCTCCTCCTCCTCCTCCTCAGAATAAAGCTGGTGCAGTGTGCACGGGTCGGCTATTAGATGTACACCATTATTTGTAGACCTCATCGCCTGAACCACGGAGAGACCGTACCTGGATGAGCTCCTGCTTATGGGAAAGCAAAGATTGGCACTCCTACAAACTATCCTTCAAGTGTGGGGAGGTTTGACTGACTTAAAAGCAACAATTAGCTTTCCATAAGTACGTAGCATTTCATTCAAATTACACCCCAATATCCCAAGCTCCGATTTAACATAAATTTTGTCTGCTTGACCGGCGTCATCATTGCATTCCCAGTGCATTCCAGGTGTTTTAAAATGCGGGATTCCGGAACCATTCCAGATCCACGGCTCTACTCTTCAAATCCGGTACACATGAGAAGGGTAGAAATTCCTTAGTATGCGATGCGTTGCAAGTGAAGCGCGAAATACAGCGACAAACGGCAGCTACAGAGGATGTGTATTACTCTCCATATGTCTCTCTTTCTTGCGCTTCACATGGAGCATGGTACAGAGTATGTTATTAAATTCTGGAAAAATAATTGGTAAAGAAGCACTTGCATCTCCTTGAGGACTTAGTTTCTGTGCCCTATACGTTGCGAGTTTGTTTCAACGATGATATCGCACACAGTTCTGCACCGCGACGGAAAGCATCTTCCTTCTCATTCGAGTAGACAGACACAGTGCACAGAACAGACCGCCTAAGCGTGCTGGCAAGCGTTAGGTTTCGCAAGCGCGGCTCGCACAACATTCCCCGCGCCCCGTAAAAAACAAGCAAAGCCAGTTTTGACGTCGCTCGCCGACGGACTTGCCGCTGCGGATACGAGACGACAGCTGTACGCATCCGATGAGCAGGATACGAGTTCAGATTACGCGTGCCTGTGAGCAGTGAGGCGTAAATAAAACAAAAAAGGGAAACGGAGAAGGGAAATGGTCACGTGCGCCGGCGACTCGGAAACGGGGAAAACCGTGCGGGCGCTACTGGCGACGGCAGCTTCAGAACCAGCAACGATTTCACTGCAACACGTGGTAAGCGAATATTCATGCTTTTTTTTTTTAACAGCACTGTCGCCGCAGGAATAATTGCCGTATACGATGGGCGGGAGATTCAATAACTGCAATCACGTGACCTTTTGCGTTGAGACGGCCGAAGAATGGAGGGCAGAGGTGAACTAGTTCAGCCAGATAAATATTAATTCGTGTTTTTTTTTTGTTGTAAATCGTGGTTCACATCTGCGTCGATACCAGCGAAGTGGCTCTCCAATTAGGCACCCTTGATTGATTGAGCTGTGAAAACTGAAGATACATTCCATGAATGAATCCACGCAGGAGTCGACTATCTTTATCACGCCATTAACGTGGCCGGCGAGGGTCGAGAGTTCCATGTCTTTTTTTCTTGTTTTACATCACCCAAAGGATAGAACGATGCGCTCAAAGGATAGAACGATTCTTGAACGATGCGCTCTCAGGGCGTCAAATTTGCCTCCTGTTATATGCAAGCAACAAATGCTGTAGAGGCACTGCCGATAAGAACACTGAAAGAGACGTTGGAAAGGCATTGGTTCAGAGTTTATTTATTTATTTATTTATTTATTTCGGCACTTTAAAGGCCCCAGAGAGGAGAATTCATTACACAATATGTCGTTGTGTGCGCCACGTGCAATGTGCTAGCAGGGTTCTAGTGGTTATTTGCTCATTCTGTTTTGCTGCCAACCACGGCTCAGGCTATTTCTAAATGGCACAACTAATAAAAAAATAAACTATCAATTCGTGGATGTAAAGACTGTTATAACCATATAAGTTTAGATGACAAGTGTATTTGGAGTGTGGCAAGGTCCATTCCAGGCTTACATCAGTTGACTAATGAAAAACTAAAAGCTTTGAATAACAATCTTTCATATATGTAATTTCGCATTTCTTTTAAAAAAAAGAATGTTCCCGTGCTGAAGCTGCATTCTCAATTTTTACCAATGTCATCTCAAGATGTCCGAAATCCACAAGACGAGTGCTTTTCGTCGTCTGTCACGACACAACGGTCTTTATAAATCTGTGTCAGCTTTCTCGAAAGATTATTCAGGCTAAAGGAAGAAACTACTGTCGCACTGATTCGCATGAATTCCCCGCCGCGGTTGGTTAGTTGCTGTGGTATTGGGCTGCGGAGCATGACGTCGCGGGATCGAATCCCAGCCACCGCGGCCGCATTTCGATGGCGGCGAAAAAAACCCGTGTACTTAGATTTAGGCGCCCGTTAAGGGAACCCCAAGTGGTCCAAATTTTTGGAGTCCCCCCACCTACGGCGTGCCTCGTAATCAGATAGTGGTTTCGGCCCGTAAAACCGCATAGCTAATTTTTTTGAGTCACGTGAATCAGACCGCGTATCGTGAACGAACGATTGATGTAAGCGCTTCCGCTTTAATTCCAAGTATGATTGAAATAAACGTGCAATATAATGTGCGCGTACATATTGCACGTGCAATACTTCTTCGTAGTCTCCGGAGCATACAGAGTGCTTTTTTTTTTCAGCGTCAGTATAAAGAATGCGATAAGAACTTGGCCGTCTCTATGCAGGCAAGGGAAATCTAGTTGCGCGCAGTCAGCTCTCCCCCGTGACAACATGACAGCTGTAGCAGACAGCAGAAGAGCGCTACACCTACATTGTGAACGAAGCGTTTACTCGTGGAATGCCGCAATGGATATTCATCTGCGCTAATAGCACGTGCTCTGCGCAATGTGAGCGACTAACAAGCTACGCAACATTCGCTGTGAACCAAGTTTAACTTCATTTGCAAACTTCCCTGCTTTGGCCGTCATCCCTTAGCTCAGCGTCCCCTTTCGGATCTACTTATTTTCAATTATAAAAAACGATACAGCTGGTAGCTTGTGGGTGTATTCCCATATTTGGATATGGAATGACATTTTGGTAATTTTTATCTACGAAACGGATACGTCTAAAATGCCATAAAATTGTGTACTTTGAACACCGCTGTTTCATAGCAGTTACACATTTGCGACATCTAGATAACTACATTTGAAAGTTTACGAGACTGCAATTCACACTTATGTAATTTCTCCAAAATCTCGTAGCTCCCAAGCCCCAATCGAAGTTCAGCTTTCCCCAGCTGCAAAAAAAAAAAAAAAAACGACAAAAGAAGATCAAAAGAAAGAGAAAATGCAATCAAACAAGCAAAGACCATTTCGGTAACTGGAATCGTTTGAACTTGAACTTAGTGACGACATTTGAACATTTCACGCGTGCCAACGTTAGGACTAGTGCTGTGCGGGCGTATATCAAGTTCTCGTTTCTTGGCTGGCTTCGGTAATCAGTGATTGCTGTAACAGGCGGTGACGTATTGCCAACAATGAAAATAGTGGCTTGAGGTAAGCGCAAACTCAGCATGCAGTAAAATTGTTCACCGCGCTGCTGCGAAGCTACAAGTGTACATGCTCGCACTGAGTTTGGTTTTGCCGGCTCTGCGGCGACGAATTGTGAACTCGTTATGTGAGGAACAAAAGAGTTCGAAGACGGTCAAATTGTGGGAGCCACCGAGTACAAGTTCCGTGTTTCAAGCAGAACGAGCCACGAAATAATGGCAGTGATGCGAGACAGCCGGTGTAGGATTATTTCGTGCCGTCCCATCTCACCGCGATTCATTGCAGACTTCGAATCCGAAGAAAGATCGATATAGCCGACGCTGCGCCGTTGTTGGATGTTCTCACACATCGGAGGTAGCACGGCTTCTAAAGTTCGACGGAAGAGGACGCCAGAGTGCAGGGTTTTGGCGCCAGCTGTGGACAATCGGAAGAGATGCAGCCCCGCGGGCTGAACATCCGAGATTCAAAGCTCGTATTTCAAGGATCGCTGAGGCGGCGTCATTGGCTGGCTGCCATCGTTCCGGCGAAGCCGTTCCTGAAATAAGCGCGGCGGCCGTTCATTCAGCTCCAGCGGCGCGATTCTCTTCAACGGTGCCCGTTTGTAGCCGTGAAAGCAGGTTTAGCAGCCCGTGTCTTTCACACCTGGACGAAGTTGTGACCTCCAGGGCATGAAAAAACGAAGAGAATCGATCATCGGAATCGACGACGGAACCCTGAACTTCACCGCGACGTACGGATACGAAGCGGCTTTCAGGTTAGTCGGAAAACCCGTTCGCCGGTTGGTGATATTGCTTGGACGGATGAGCGGCGTTTCCTTGACTGCAGCGTACGTTACATGATGTGGCTCAGAAAGATTTCCCTTTTGTCGGCGTTGATCGCAGGAAATTATATCTGTGTTTTCCTCCTCTACAGTGTTTGCTCTTTCGCCTCGTTAGCCCATCTGCATGCGGTAGTCAAATTGGAAATTACCGCTTTCAGTGTGCGCTGAAAGTGTGCAGAACTGCGCGACGAGAAATTGATTTTCTGGTTCCCGATTCTCATTGTACTTCAGCCGCCAAAAAAGAAAAAATTGAGTTGACTGCCCGGCTATTGAGCTCATGTGTCACACTGGACATGTTAATGCGATGGCAACACAGCTGCCCAGCTCAGGCGAGTGCGGCTCGTAGTCGGAGGCGCATTTACCGCGCCGGCGCGGCAGGCTGACTCGCTGGTTCGACGACAGATCGCGCGAGTGAGGATCGAGGCGCGAAACATAAATCAACGGGCACCGCAGAGGCCGCTAGCCTAGATGTTTAAATCGATCGAGGGACTTATGGAAATTGCTCATCCCCTACTTCAAATAGTCATCCCTAAATCAATCTTATTTCCGAAAATCATGCATCAGCGAGACTATTCATATTGGAAATGGACTTTTGTGGCTGCGGGAGAGCATCATGGATGAGGCTGCACGTGCTCCTGAGATCATGTTCGCAATATTCTTTAATTCGACATGAGCCGCGACAAATAATGAAACGAAAGTTGTCATTATTGTGATCAGGGCAAGTGGATATTATTATTTGCACTGGTTTTAGTGGGACATTCTGGCGGGCTAGTGGCGGCCCGTGTGATAGTTTAATATAAGCAGCGAGAAAGGTTAGGACACTGGAGGTGATGATGTAATGCGGAGACGACATTGCTAAGATTACGCCGTATACCTAGAATGCTGCCGGTGCTTTAATTTATGTACGATCGGTCAATGAGAAGAGAGAAATGAGCGAGATCTGGAGGTGGTAAGACGAGGAGACATCCGGGGAACCCACCAAAAGCATTGAATCTTACATCTGCGTCATCTGTATCCCTTCGGCTCCTCCGCCTTTTAGAAATTTTCCATTTGTACACATTGTTTTTTTCTAGATTGAAATGAACACACAGCGATTACTGGCCCAGTCGTTTACGCATTTGTTATGTGAAAGTTTGCCACTTATGACAGCCTTGTTATATAATACGTGAGTCCTCCTCTTAAATTATAAACATATAACTTGTCTCATGGTATCATATGCAAATGGCCCGCCAGTGGGATACTCGTAAGCATAATTTACTGCCTAACGTAGGATTGTTACGTAAAAACTAGCAAGCATTTATTGCGCATGACGATGTTTGTGTTTGCATTAAATTACCACCCTTGATTCACTACAAATATTTCTATTAACTTTAATATCAGTACTACTATTACCTTCAATGGCAGTAAAACCTGAAAAGTTTACGTCCTTATAATTCTCATTATGCAATTATGACTACGTATTAAAAGATCAGCAGGTATAGTTACTATGTACGAACCGGCAAGCATACGGAAGAAATTGCTAAATTTACGTTCATGTCAAGAAGGAAACAGCGGAGCGCGGGAGGCTGTCTTGAAACGCAAATACAACGCAAAAGCAAGTGAATGAAAGGCGCAAAGCTTTAGTTATCATGAGCAAGTCGTTTATACCTGCTTCGTTCTCGTTATGCGCGTCATATCATGCTTATTCTATATTGCAGCACCTTTACCTTCGTGATGCCACACTTAACTAAATTAGAACACCTCCGCTCACAATGAAGTGCGCGCTGAATGTGTTCCTCAAACAGCCCCGTAAGAGAGGACCATTACGGCGACAAACCTGCACGCATAGGATGAAGTACAGAAAATCCCCGTATTTACACCACACAAACGCTATTTCTGTGCCGCGAGTCGCTGCAGTGTTACCTTGCAGTTACGCAGTATATATTATAGGAGCTAAATTTTCGCAATGTTGTCTAATAGCGACCAGAATATAAAGCGCATTATAGACGCTCGCCACTTTGGCGCATGCTTCCACAGCGGAGAAATATCGGGGGACCTCCAAAGCAGCGCAGCGGCGTGGCAGTTCTCCTGAACTAAGGGCTCCACCCTGCGAGGAAGTCGCCTCATATGATGACAAATAAATGCTTTCTCTCTCTCTCTCTCTCTCTCTCTCCAAAAAAGCTTCACCCTCCCAGAATTCTAGGTCACCCTAGCACGGTTTGGTCCAATCAGGAACGCAGGCGCAAATCAGAGCTTAAATGGGCATAACCATCTCATGCGCGCACCTGCTTACACGGCACCAACTTGTCGTGTCGGCAGACGGGGAGAAGGGCTGCGCGTCCGAAAGAAGAGTAGGCGCCGCTGGTACACACACGCACCACACACACACGGCTCGCATGACTTCCATCGGTCGTGTCGGCGACTCGCCGGCGCCTTCGTGAAGCCGAGGAGCCTTACGCTTCCCGGTCCTTTGTCGCCGTCTGCAAACGTCTTTCCATGCCTGATTTTGAATGTCCCTGAGCTTTTGCGCTCGCGCTAACAGTCGCACTTTTTTTCTTTAGTTGTTCATTTATTGCACGAGTCAGGACAATTAATTAGCTGAGCTAGCGTACGCTTCGCGCACAAGCGAGTAGTCACTCACGTATTTGAGACAATACAAAAACTGGTTTTCCATGCATTACATTAAAAAAAAGCCGTTACGTAACAATAAACTACGTAAGCGATTAACGAAGGCGCGCCGTAACAGTTGCGTTTCCCTTCTCAAGGACTCAAATGCACCGAGCTAACACTAATGTACATCGGAAAGTGAAACCCAACGGCTGAGGAAAGAGAAACGGGCGCGACGTGTAGACACGCACGTCACGCTAAGAGTGAATTTTCAACGGGAGAGCTTTTCTCCTTGTGGCATGGCTGATTTGAATCCACACAGAATGAGCAAGTGTTGCTTAAAGACCAATTAAGTCCTCTCGCTCTCATTCCTTCCAGCTGTACATCCATCAGAAGCTGTTTCACTTCCATCAATGAGAGCAGATGTTTCGCTCATTCATAGAAGCTAATGCTGCGGGCACTGAAGCGCATTTGAAATATCAAGTCCAGTCGTACTTACTAGCACCTGCAAACGATTTAATATCCACAGAACAAACACACGTACATATCACGGTTATGTGAATGACAACGCACGAGAGCGGTGACCTTGACATGGGATGTTGACTTCTTCCACCTTAACTCCTGAAGGTTCATATAACGCTATATCCTTGAATAAGGCAGATTGTTGTTTTTTTTTAACGCGACAGCGTTTCTAAGTTCGTTTCGCAGAAAATCTGGTGTTGGCGTTATCGGTGTCTCTTGGCTGTGAGCGAAAATATCGGACAAAGGCAATAAATAATTTGACGATAACCTGAACATACTATTGCGGTCCGGGGATTCGACCCCAGGAACTATGGGTTACGAGACCAGCACGTTAAGCCATTCAGCCACTGTCTTTCTTTTTTCTTTATTGCCGAATTCAGCCACTGTCGGTCAATGGCGCGCACGCTTTTAAGCAGGGTTTTATATGAGCTGGGAAGCAGCACATGCGCGTGCCTTCGATGGTGTGTCCAATTCCTTTTCGATATGGCCCCGCCAACTTCATCCTCCATTGACTTCCGATGCGAACATAGGACGTTTACGCTATAGCGTACCACTCTTAAAAGGAACTTTCATCGTCATCAGCAGCAGCCTGGTTACGTCCACTGCAGGGCAAAGGCGTCTCCCATACTTCTCCAACTACCCCGGTCATGTACCAATTGGGGCGATGTCGTCCCTGCAAACTTCTTAATCTAATCTACCCACCTAACTTTCTTCCGCCCCCTGCTACACTTCCTTTCCCTTGAAATCCAGTCGGAAGCCCTTAATGACCATCGGTTATCTTCCCTTCTCATACCATGTTTTGCCCATTTCTTTTTCTTGATTTCAACTAACATGCCATTAACTCGCCTTTGTTCCCTCACCCAATCTGTTCTTAATCCTTAACGTTACCCCCATCATTCTTCTTTCCATAGCTCGTTGCGCCGTCCTCAATTTAAGTAGAACCCCTTTCGTAAGCCTCCAGGTTTCTGCATTGTACATGAGTACAGGCAAGACACAGCTGTTATGCACTCTTCTCTTCAGGGATAATGGCAACCTGCTGTCCATGATCTGAGAATACCTGCCAAACGCACACCAGCCTATGCTTATTCGTCTGATTATTTCAGTCTCATAATCCGTATCCGCGGTCACTACCTGCCCTAAGTAGGTGTATTCCCTTACCACTTCCAGTGCCTCGCTACATATCGTAAACTGCTGTTCTCTTCCGAGACTTTTAAACATTATTTAGTTTTCTGCAAATTAATTCTTAGACCCAACCTTTTCTTTGCCTCTCCAGGACAGTGAGCATGCATTGCAATTGGTCCCCTGAGTTACTAGGCAAGGCAATATCATCAGCGAATCGCAAGTTACTAAGGTATTCTCCATTAACTCTTATCCGCAATTCTTCCCAATCCAGGTCTCTCAATACCTCCTGTAAAGACGCGTTGAATAGCATTGGTGAGATCGTATCTCCCTGCCTGACGCTGTTCTTTATTGGTATTTTGTTGCTTTCTTTATGAAGGACTACGGTGGCTGTGGAGCCCCCTCGATATCTTTCAGTATATTTACATACGGCTTCCCATACACCGTGATTCCGTAATGCCTCCATGACTGCTGAGGTTTTGACATAATCAAACGCTTTCTCGCAATCAATTAAAGCTATATATAAGGGTTGGTTATATTCCGCACATTTCTCTATCACCTGATTCATTGTGTGAATATGGTCTATTGTTGAGTGGCCTTTATGGAATCCCGCATGGTTCTTTAGTTGACAGAAGTCTAAGGTATTCGTGATTCTATTTGCGATTACCTTAGTAAATACTTTGTAGGCAACGGACAGTAAGCTGATCGGTCTTTAATTTTTCAAGTCTTTGGCGACCACCTTTCTTATGAATTAGGATTATGCTAGCGTTCTTCCAAGATTCCGGTACGCTCGAGGTCATGAGGCATTGCGTATACATGGTAGCCAGTTTTGTAGAACAATCTGACCACCATCCTTCAACAAATCTGCAGTTACGTGATCCTCCCCAGCTGCTTTCCCCCTTTGCATAGCTCCCAAGGCTTTCTTTACTCCTTCCGGCGTTACTTGTGGGATCTCAAATTCTTCTAGACTATACTCTCTTCCATAATCGTCGTCGGTGCCACTGGTACTGTATTAATCTCTACAGAACTCAGCCACTTGAACTATCTCATCCATAGTAGGAAGGATATCGCCGGTTTTTCGCCTAACGCATACATCTGATTCTTGCCTATTCCTAGTTTCTTCTTTACTGCTTTTAGGCATCCTCCGTTCCTGGAAGCATGTTCAATTTCATCCACATTATAGTTCCTTATGTAAGCTGTCTTACACTTGTTGATTAACTTGGAAAGTTCTGCCAGTTCTATTCTAGCTGTAGAGTTAGAGGCTTTCATACATTGGCGTTTCTTGATCAGATCTTCCGTCTCCTGTGATAGGTTACTGGTATTCTGTATAACGGAGTTACCACCGACTTCTATTGCACACTTCTTAATGATGCCCATAAGATTTTCGTTCATTGCTTCAACAATAAGATCGTCTTCCTGAGTTAAAGCCGAATACCTGTTCTGTAGCTTGATCCGCAATACCCCTATTTTCCCTCTTACCACTAACTCATTGATCGGCTTCTTATGTAACAGTTTCTTCCGTTTCCTCCTCAAGTCTAGGGTAAACTGATTGAAGGTATTGATTATCCGCATATTATTCTTTTCTGCAAATTCTACTAATAACTCTCCCCGGCTATTCCTAGAGCCTATGCATATTCCCCCGCTGACTTGTCTCCAGCCTACTTCTTGCCTACCCTGGCACTGAAGTCGCCCATCAGTATATTGTGTTTTTTCTTACTTTACCCACCGCTGACTTCTGCATAGAAGCTTTCGACTTCCTGGTCACCATGACTGGATGTAGGGGCGTCGACCTGTACGACCTTCAATTTGTACCTCTTATGCAGTTTCACAACAAGACCTGCCACCCTCTCGTTAATTCTGTAGAATTCCTGTATGTTGCCAGCTGTATCCTTAATGATCAGGAATATGGCTCCTAGTTCTCGTCTCACCGCTAAGTTCCGGTACCACAGGACGTGCCCGCTTTTTAGCACTGTATACGCTTCTTTTGGCCTCCCAACTTCACTAAGCCCTATTATATCCCATTTACTGCCCCCTAATTCCTCCAATAGCACTGCTAGAGTCGCCTCACTAGATAACCTTCTTGCGTTAAACGTTGCCAGGTTCAGATTCCAATGGCGGCCTGTTCGGACCCAGGTATTCTTAGCACCCTCTTCTGCGTTACATGTCTGACCGCCGCCGTGATCAGTTGCTTCGCCGCCGCTGAGTACTGAGGGCCGAGGTTCGATTGTTGTATTCATATACCTTCTATATGAATACAAAAAAGGAACTTTAAACATCTTAACTTGTTGTGCTAGCTGTCATGTACTCACCCACGTTCAAACTACCGTCTACTCACACTCACTCACTCACCTTCGTAGCCACGTCTGCTAACACTGACGAACACTCACTCTCATTCATGCCATCATTCACACTCATATTCAGACTCGCCTCAGCTCACGAGGACTCACTCACATTCACTCGCACTCACAACTCATGTTCACGCTTAACTCATCTCACCCACATTCACACTCACATCCACTCACTCACACATGCTACGTTCAAAATCATTTCCACTCAAACTCACAAGCACTCACTCACGTTCACACTCACCTCCACTCACTCACAAGCACTCGCTGCTCTCAGAAGCACTCGCATGCCACTCACTCGCACTCACCTCCGCTCACACTCACGGTTACCCACTCACACTCGCACTCACTTCCGCTCAAACTAACTAGCACTCACACGCACTCGCGCTCACCTCCACTTACACTCAGTGGCGCTCACTCACACTCGCCCTCACCTCCGCTTACACTCAATGGCGCTCACTCACACTCACCTCTGCTCACACTCAATGTCATGCTAATGGTGCGCGGGGTGAGCGTGAACGTGATTGAGTGCCGGGTCTGGAAAAATTATGGCGCGTGAGTGTGAGCGTGTGTTCTCCCACACTGCCGACCTATGGTTTCGACATTCAGTGCTATACACATGTCAATGTATACCAACTACGCGTCGTCGGTGATGTATAGATTTGACGTTTGCTAAAAATCTTTCCAGCATGTTCGTTCATCCCATGGTCGTGTACGATAGTGACCATAAAACTATGGTTATTATGGAACATAATAAAATAAAAGACGATAGAATGACCAAGGCACCTGTATACGTCTTTATTCAAGCAATACAGTACTGACTATGTATTAAACCAAAATAGCTTTTATTATACATAGCATCGCTGGTCATCCACCTTCCTAGAGTGGAATGCTACTAATTTTTTGCTTGGGAAGCTTCCTCAATATTTGTTATTTGCTTCAAAATCTTGACTGCCGTTGGCCATCTCATTGTCTATGTACATTGTGAATGCGCTCGTTAAGGGATCTTGTTCCAGGAATCTATTGTGCGCAGCCGCGAAGACAGGCTTTGTAACATTGAAATAACGTCGACTGTAACCTATACCGCGTCGCAGAAGACAACTTTGACCGGGCGACCACATCACTAATTTGCGCTGCAGTTATAATTATCAAATAACACAGGAGCGCTGCCGTCATGGCGTATGCGTAAAACTTTGCCTCTAACCTATCAGTTATTTGTGTCTTGGAACAGCTATATAAGAATTGTATTTAATTATCTGACTCATCCATTCTTCTGCCTTTTTTCCTTACATGCCAAACTCAAACTTCGAGCTCTCGGAGAAGCTCTTGCGAAGCAGTTGCTATATTCCCATTGGCCGCACTGCAGCTCGAGCCGTTGTTCTCGCTTATGCTTAGTTAAGGCATGAATCTCAACCCACAATTCATACATATTGGCTGAGCATTTAATCTGGAGTTTTCCATGTATTACCGAATTTAGTGCACGATATTATTTCCGTAACAACAGCGTGATAGACACTCGAACGATATGTGCAAGCGCGAACAGGCACACCTAATTGATGTCCTCGCAAAAGCTCCTAGACCTCTACGGTGACGGTGTGGAGTTAATTCGTCATAATGTGCACCATATTGTTCTTACAGACGAAGAAATGCCACTTTCACTGCGACATGGCTACACTGACCAAACAGGACAATATCTTAATGAAATGCTGAGTGAAAAAGCACCATTACGGATACCAGCGCATTGCACACCCGGGAAACCTTGTGACGCATTGCGCAATGTGTACATGCGAGCGACAATAAGAATACAGCAATCACAATGCAATTCGAAAGACCAAAGAGAAAGAGAAATAGAGCTTTCTAAATGCGCCAAACCGATTGACCAAACAGAGTAATGGACTATACCTGACTACCACGCATGCTTAAAGTTGAATACAGCGCACTTGCGCGGATAAAAAGTTATCTATTCACTGCTATTTCACAACGCGCAGAATCAAATGATACACAATTCATCTTTTGTTTCGTCTATGCCTTTTTTAGGCTCGTTTGTTGTATGCGCCAACATCCGAACAGCGTACTCAAGCAGTGTAATTCTGAAATTTCGGTGTATGGGCACGTCTTGAGAAATTTCGGTAAGAGAGGAAACCAATTTAAAGAAGAATACTGGGAATCGATTTACGTGCCAAAACCACAATCTGATTATGAGGCGCGCCGTGTAGGATGACTGCGGTTTAAATTACCCGCGGGGGGTACCTCACCTTGCATCTACATTTATTTAGCTCAGTCTTTTGGCATTTCGTGCTCGTAGAAATGCGCCTGCCTTGGCTGGTGTTCGTCCTGACGCCTCGAACTCAACCGCGCAACGCCGTAGCCACTGAGCTTCCGCGTCAGGTTCATCGGTTCCGACACAAGGGCGCTGCTAAGGCCTCAGAGTGAAGATGTAAGAAAAAAAAATTATTGCTTGCCGTCTGAGAGCAATATTTGGTAAGTAACCTGCCAATATGGCCTAAAGGATGAAATATTCACCTGAATTTCCAGAATTAATTTCAACTGTAGAGTCGTTAAAGTAATATGCTTTATAAGGATGGCTGGAGCAGTTGGTAATTTTACACTTATAATGATTTAGGATATTATAAATGTTGGCAATATGACTTGCGAGGTGTCTGCTGCATAAGGCAGCAATAAAAGAAAAAGAAAGAAATGATCCCACCCTGAGGAAAAGATGTCGCTCGCGTGAATCTGACCTATCAAATAGAATATATGTTCACACAGGAGCATCAATCCATGACGCTGATTAGTGCGACACCGCAGCCCGATGACCTTTACGTTAGACTAACATCCACCAAATCATTTTAATTCATTTAGTCATCCTTATTCGCCCGCATCCCATACCCCTGCATGCCCTGAGCCATTGACCCTCGCATAAGAAAAAAAAAGAAGAAGAAAACACGACATTCGCTAAACTGTTATGAAGGGCATATATCATTCGTTTCGCAGATATAAAGTAAGGACCAGCTTCGCTTCGGAGCATTCCATCGTAAGCTGCTGTAGCACGGTAGGTACTTCATTTCTGGCGCACACATTTGCGTACGAATTGTGCACGCAACTTGTTTTTCCTATTTCTGTGCAGTAGTGGCAAGCAAGGGACCAGAAATATTGAGCTTAGGGTGAACTGGTCATTATGATCACGTAAAATACCTCAATTTTATTTCCGAGTACAATGAATCGCTACACACGACTGCTTTCCTGAAGGAACTGCCGTTTGAGGGGACGTTTAACGTACCTAGGTCATTGCGGCAGCCATTGCGGGATACTTTTTTAAAAATTTCCTTTGCAGTAATGCCTGCAGTCATTAAAGAACTTCTGCATGTAATTCAAGCGCCTGACTAAATTCGTTTTATGGGAGAACGTCGCATGCTTGCCTATCCAATTAAGAAAAAGTTAATTACTCTCTAGTTATGGCAATTAAGTCTAAATTGCGCTGACTCATTCTATCACATTGATTTCCTTTCAGTAGAGCCTCCAGAACATTGGCATAATTGTTTAAATATCACACATTTATCCATAGTGTGTCATATTTCGTGTCTGAAGGGGCTATTTGCGTTTCGCATGGTCGGAGATTTGAAGGATGCTTCGCAATACTTCTACTAGGTAGCATTCTGGTGTCCGGTGGAAAACTTAGCAAGGTGGTCGGCTGGGCTAGGTGATGATCCTTAATGCGCCTCTACTGTTGTAGAAGCAACACGGGGACCAAAACAAGAGGGCAGAAACGCGAACTTCCAACTCATAATGTATTCGTAGCCATGTAGGTATTTTCGCCAGATCACATCCCTGTCACGGTGGCCGCATACATATATATATTATATATATATCAGGGGGGGGGGGGCAGTCATGAGAAAATACGCGCCTATACCGTGCAGTGGGTGCACGTAAAGAACGCCGGGTGGTCAGAATTAATCCGGCGTCGACCACTACGGCGTGCCTCACAATCATATTTTCGTTTGGGCATGTAAAACACAAGCATTCAATTTCAATTATTAGTGGTATTTATTCATGCATTCAAAAGATAGAGACGGAAATGTTTACGGGAAAAAATAACCACTAGAAACCTCTGGTCAATGACTACATGTTTTCCGCTGCACATACTTAATTGTTCCAAAAGTCTTATCCCTTTATGAGATGGGTCTCGCTGACACATGCCCATTCTTCTCTAGCCATTTGTGCTGCTCCGTTAACTACGTGTGTATGCTAAGCACGCACTGTTCACGCATGTTCTCTTCGCTAATCACGCGCGTCCCCAACACCCGTGCTCGACTGCAAATCTAACATGAAGTTTAAGAACACGATAGTTCCCCGACCACAGATGCACATATTTCTAGGAATAACTTCACGCACAACATACAGTGGTCAAAGCATACTGATCGTGTCGCATCTCACGACCAAAGAAAAAAAAAAGAAAAAAATGATGTTTCTTAAGACGAACGTAATCTAAATCGCCAAAAGGCACTAAATTGCTCATGTATAAAACGCTTATTCGCCCTGTTTTAGAGTGCGCTTCGTGCATCTGGAGCCCATATAACGTGTACGGCATTAAAGAAATTCAGTCGGAACAAAGGAAGCCAGTTCGTCTGACTTGTCATCGCTACGATCGTGATTATGCGCTTTCGTCCGCAGTGAATTCTTTGAATTCGTCACTTCTATGTACCCGGCGGTGTACCGATTCCATGAAGCTATTGCACTGAGTTGTTCACTCGTCGACTATCCGCAGATGGTTACATCACATATGCCAGTTTTTTTCAAACAAGACCAACTAGACCAACTAGACGTTGTCATAGCCTCAATCTAAAACCTTTCTTTGACCGCACGGACATTTTCAAACACAGTTATTTTCCGAGAGTTGTTGAATGATGGAACGAGTTGCCAGGTTCTGTTCGTGAATGGGTACTCTTAAGATTTCGTAGAAGCACTTGCGTGATAAGCTTAGTGTCTTTTTCCTTTCTACAGCGAAGCTGTATATAGCAATCCTCCGGCGATAGTCGATGTCCCTTCGCCTACGCGTCGTGTCGACACGAAAAAATTTTCGTCTCCTGTTTCTCACGAATGCTCTGTTAGGTCTCAATCGAATGTATGTATCTTAGAAAAAAATGATGCCGAAATTCGCCGCTGCGACGACGCTATCATTAAGCCCAGTTTCGTTTACTTCTCATAATTAGTTCAGAAAAAGGCTGTAGCTCTTCTTTTATCGAAACTATCCCGAAACAAATTATATGACATCTAGGCACTAACACGACTGTAACATTAAGCCGAGTTTTATCTCCTTTGCGTAATTACGTAGTTCACAGTGAAGTTGTACATACTGTGGAATTCCCGTCTGCTATGCGGCGGTACTTGCACACGTCGCACCTTCACAAATGAATAATAATAAATTTTTGTCGGGGTCTTTCATGAATAATAATAATAATAATAATAATAATAATAATAATAATAATAATAATAATAATAATAATAATAATAATAATAATTCTTTCAATTACAATTACAGAATAATAATCAATGAATAATAAGAATAACGACAATAATAAAAAAACGTGTGCAGCTTGCACTAGGGGTGCAAGGCTGAAGTCAACAGCGGAGATTTTGATAACCTAGCTTTTACGCGGCTTCGCAGAATTTTTTGTAGGTTTTTCGAGGTTACGCTAGCTTTTGCTAAGTTGTTGGTAGGCTTAGCTAAGTCATTTCTAGGTTTTCCGAGGCGATGGTAGGCTTGGTTGAGTTGTTTCTAGGTTTTGCGAGGTTATACTGCGTTTTGCTACGTGGTCGTCTCGGCGGCCTACACGCTGGAAGTTTTAGAGCAGTCGCAAGCCGGGATCGCTTTATCGGCGACGTCGTGCGCTCAGGCGCCGGCTCTCGCGTTGCCTGGACCGAAACGCGGTATCCCCGACTTGGCATCGCCTCTTCTCAGCCGCAGCGTCGGCGCGGTTTCCCTGATCATCTCGGCGTCGACGTCTCGCTTCTCGCTTGGACGTACGCTTCCTGGTAAGCCGCTTTTTCTTCGAGCGTCCGGACTTTTTTCGGTATTCCCATGGCAGCAGCACGTACGCACGGAGTAGACGAGGCGAGAGATGTGTCGCCGCGCCGGTTGTTCCGAGCTTTTACTCGTCTCTGACTTCACGACTCCTGCCTACGCGCGTGGGGTGCGAGGAGGTTACGCGGCTCGGGGCTCTCACAGGTGGTTGCTAGACCACGCCAGGCGGCGCACAGCGTTGCTGAGTTTTCTGGTAATGCTCCACGGCGGAACTAATAGCTTAAACAGGTTCGCTGTTAATAGTAACAATACCTAATACACAGGGAAGTTTCGACTGAGGTAGACCGTACCACAGCTTAGGTGCTCGCCCTTCACAGAGTGGAGGGCCTGATGAATTTTTAAAGTATGTTCTACTAACCTTTCGTGTGGTTCTTGTATTTGTTGCACTCCACTCCTGCAGTAGCCCTAAATAGGGCTGCAGAATTAAAAAAATAAATAAATAGATAAATCAGCCAAGGAGCACAAATCCCTAGAGCACAGTAGACGCTGTTAGCAAGCCATCGGTAGCCCTACATTAAAAATTTGGAGGACGCTTAAGCTTCGCCTTTAATAGTGGAACGCGATGACTTCCCGGTAACTGGATCGTATGTAACCGCAATGTTTACCGGGAAACGCTGGCCGCGAACGCTATGCACTAAGGCGGGCTTTCTGGTAGAAACGCGGCCTCTTGCGTGGGCCACGACGCGACGGAGGCGACCGCCAGCTGAGCTGTTGCGAGGAACCGGGGGCAGCGTTCCGTGACCCCCGAGACACCCGCACGCCGGCGCGCTGCAAATGGCGCACGCCGCGGATGGTTTATTATTGGTAGAAAGGCTAGAAAAGGGGTATCTTTGAGTTTTTGCTTAACAGAATTATGTTTTCTCGTATAGTGAAATTACAATCCGAGAACTATAATGTCAGTAGGCCTTGCTTAAGTCATAGTTTACGATTTTTCTACGTATTTTAGCTTGAGAAACTCGATTATTTCCGTGAATTCCTTGCTTCACATTAGGGGCCTGGGTATGGGCGGTTCGAAAATCTTTTCGCCGTAATGATGTCCAGCACAGGATTTTTTGCGAAACGGGCACCTTAACGCTATCGCGGTAAAAGAAGGTTCTCGTAATGAGGAAGCGTGCGCGCGGTGTGACCGCGATTGATCAATGATTTTAGTGTTTTTACACGTAATCATTTTCGCCCTGTCTTTTGTGCGCAAGGGTAAATGCTAGCTTGCTATCACAACCTCGTTAATTGGAAGTAGACGCTTGCCCCACGTCCTTTTCGTCCCCGTGTTGCCTCTCACGTTGTGCGAGCTGATCACGGTGGGAAGGAACACTTCATGCTAGAAGTACCACGTCACGCTAAGGCGAAATCTTCCGGAATTGCTACGTTCACTGTTTTGCTACGCACACCACTGTTGTAAGTAAACTATGGTCACAATTCGTGTTTGCCGATGTCTAATACTGGTGTTGATCTGCCATTAAGAGAGTACAGTAATCTTATACGCGATGTATAACCAGCTTCTCAGGAAATCGGAGTAATAAAGGTAGCGCTACTGGGACTATTCCCGTGCGTTTTCGATTTAATTTGTGTGGACAAATTAGTTAAGTAATAGAGCAGTCTGTATTATTTTTTCAAACAATGCGAAAAGCTACCTAATTGTGATATATGACGCCTATCGTTTTGAGTTCGTGAGGAATCAGTGAACAAAAGCAACAAAAAATGTATCATCTAACATATTCACACTTCCAGCCTTAAGAATAAAGCTTTTATTAGCCGAGCTCAATTTTTCATATGAGCGAGAGATAGCGTGATAACATGGATGGATGGAGTAACTTTATAGAAAGGTCCTGCGAGCTACGGGGCGCAAGGTCCCATAGAGCGGGCTACTCCCACGTTGGGACCGGGATAACATGTGGTCGTTTTGTCTTCTCTTCCGCTGTCTTCGTCTTTATTAGCGGGCAGTGGGATATGCAGTAGACTCCACCTCGGCCAAACTCAGACTCTTCTGCAGGGCAATGACTTTCGCACGTATACACTCATATAGTTCGGGGGCCCCTTGCACGAACATTTAAAATAACGAATTTAAGAACGCGTTCCTAAATATTCCATAGGCAACGCGTAGTCTGAACAAGAACGCGTTCTTAAATTCGTTATTATTTTCGTTATGAAATGTTCGTGCAAGCCGCCCCAGGTCATTTTGAGAGAGGTTCGCGGACGGCATTCGATCATAGTCGTGGAAGTTCAACATTATGCATATTTTTTCATGAAACGTGGCGCCAGACAGGCTAGGACCATACCAAAGACGACTGAAGGCAATTGAAAGGCCCTAAATTGACCGCACAAGGATGCTCATTATTAACCTGGAACTTGCAATAGAAATTATGCATCTCCGATCTTGTGGCGAACGTTATGCATGTCCTCTCTGTAAGCGGCTTACCGCGCCAGCTCCTGTAGAATTCCAAGTGCATCATTCGTTATCTTCGCTCCTCTTCTGTGCGCATTACGCAGGCGCCACCTGTGCTTTATACCAGAAGCCATTCGAGCATTGCCTTTCTTGCCCCCCATGACACCAGGAGACTCTGCAGGGTGTTTGCAAGGGGCGAGCAGATTTTGGTGAAGGCTACTACGAGAAATAAGTTTCAGAGCGTGGGCTTCCGTCGGGAGAGCGCAGGTAGAGGTGGGAGGTCTAGACAGGACTTCAACAGTCTAATGTGGTGCGTGTCACGTTTTGAACCTGCGCAATGCCATAGATGCGCAATATTTGCCCGTCCACTGTCTTTTCTTGTGGCTGCACACGTCAGAATTTCCCACAGCGTTTCGAATTTTCCAAGTCCGCTCCCAATTTGTTAACCGACGCTCGAAAGTCGCCCAACGTCCCGCAGTGGTGCAACCTGCTATTTTACAGGGTTAGCAACTCTGTAACTTTCTCTGCGTTGCAGTGCTGTGCACTTGTTGACTAATATCTTTACCTCTCTTTCTCTTCTTTCCTTCGTAAAGAAAAGGGGAAGAAAGCACCCCCATCGGTTCTGCATAATATAGCGGAAAAGTTTACTGGGAAAGTGAAACTAACTCCCTGGCTAGTAGCCGAATGCGCAAATGCCGGCCTCTCGGGGCAGCTGAATGAACCGATGAATGGGCTGAAGCAGAGAACTGCTGACGAAACAGCGTGCGTGGTGTAAGCCTTCAGGCTCTTGTATACGTGGCGTGAGGCGTTATGACGTCAGCTGCGTCATATCAGAAGCGACGCACACGCGGCCCTTAGATTTGCTGTTCTTTATGTAATAGTTTTAAGAATATTTCGTTAGCTTATCATCAATGAGAAAGAATTCGAGCGGCCGCAACATTCACATGGTAACGGATTACCAGCTAAGCTGTTTAGGCTGCATACATGAGCTGCATACATGCGTTGTGTACAATACGAAATCATGCATTTTTTTTTATACGGCACCACACTGCGCTGACGCTAGCGCCGCCGCTGTCACCTCATCTCCCATGCGTCTGCCGCAACCGCTGCTGCAGCCGCACCCGTCCCTCGGACGCGCGTGACGTCACGATCACAGAAGCACAGCAGGCCACGTGCACAGGCGCCGTCGCCACACTTTTTCCCTATCTTGTTATTCGTCAAGCAAAATTTAATACAGATAAAGCGCATGAAGGCCAACTGGCTACGCTTAGTTTACTTTCAAACATATATATATATATATATAGCTTGGTGCGTCGACGTTAAATGCAGCAAGTCGGCCCACCGTCTGAAACAGTTGGGTAAGTAAACCAACGATAACCGCCAAGTTGTGCTTCGCATCTTCTTAATTACGTTTGGCCTATTAAAAATTTGCTTGCTACTATCTCTCTTTCTCTCTCTCCCTCCCTCCCTTCCCCTCTCTCTCTCTCTCTCTCTCTCTCTATATATATATATATATATATATATATATATATATATAGATATATATATATATATATATATACAACGCAGGATATATAATATATATATATATATATATATATATATCCTGCGTTGTAAGAGAAACACCATATGCATAAAATATTTTTGGAAGTTGGTATATATTTGGAAGTTGGAACTTATTTTACAATACCGCCATCACAAGCCATCGCAGCAGAGGGCGACGAGGGCACTGTTGCGGTTTTTGAGGGCGACAGGATTGGACAGGCGGCTGTAGCCTGAACAGATGTTGATAGTGCGGCAAGTGTCACTGTGCTGTGCGATGACAGTATTCGGTGCCAGTGACCGATGGTGACTGTGTGTCTAGTCTCCTTCTTTTCCTTATCTCTACTTTGTTACCACTTTACCTCCCCCTCCCCTCTCTCCCCAGTGTAGGGTAGCCAACCGGATCTTTTTCTCTGGTTAACCTCCCTGCCTTTCCCCTTTCCTCTCTCTCTCTCTCTGGAAGTTGGTAGAGTGCTTGAAGCGTGCTTCACCACCGCTGCACGTTATTGCATTACTCCGGGATTGGTCGTTTTTATCGCGTTTTTTTTTTCACTCGAAGTAGCTTTTCTCGCACGAGCGGGGAGACCATTGTGGGGAATCGCAAGCGCGGCAGCGCCCGCTCCGTGTCTACAAGGGTCGGGCCGGGTGACTACGTTGTCGCCCGCCTTTTGAACTGGCGACGTAAGCCCGTCTTCTAATTTCACAAACCTTTCGCAGAACGCTTCCCGACTCTGATCTATATTTTCGCTTTCTAGGCACGGACACTTTCCCCCGCTATTTCGTCAACATCCCAATGACTGTCTCGCTGGTTTTGTGTCAGTTTTTGTAGGCCATCCACATCCGCCGTTTTTCATTTAGTGCTTCAGTACTTATGCACAGACATTCCACTTACACTGGGCGCATCGACGGTGGCTCAAAAGAAAGAGGTGAAAAACATTGAATAGCCAAGCTAAATCGAGATCATCCGTACAAGGACCATCAGGGTAACCAGTCAAGGCCGCATTACATGCGCTAGTTACTTCTCAAACAGGTTACAAAAATATAGCTTCCGAGTTCTTCCAAATGTTTGTTCAGAATATCACTTAAGTTGTAACTTCTAGTACCATGAAGTTTTATTTGTCATTTCCAATAGGCGATGTTCAAAAGGCAGAGACACGGCACCATAGACTTGGTTGTCATCTTTTTGCGTTGAGACATAGTTGCCGGTGCTCTTTTCAACGCACAGCGGTCCCTGAGGCACGCGGCGCGTCCGGCGCGCTGGCAGCATCTGGCAGCGTCCAAACCGGTGGCATCCGGCGCAGAGCCGATGGCCGTTTGACCGCGACGAGACTAGCAGTGAGGTTCTGTCTGTGACAGGAAAATATCGCGTCCATATGGACCATTGCAAAGCATGGCGTGGTGTTTTGTGGTGGCATTGTGCCGTTGCGAACATGCACTACATCCATTTTAAGATTGTGGCTATAGTATCAACTGCAATCAGTCTGCTTTGTCGGTAGCCATTTCACACTTACATCTACTCTTGATTGCGGGAGAGCCAACATTTCATTCGTCTCCGAGCTGATTCGGCGTCAAGGTCGCAGATCTCGTCGCGGCTGTCTTTTACCACTTAGGCCAATCCGCGCCGGGGCGTCTCCAGACGCGTTGACTCCGTTACCCTGGGGGAAATGCCGCCTGTATTGTGTCGCGATTCGGCTGCGAAATGGATCAGCTGCCGCTGCGGCGCCACGCTGGCGCCTTCCAATTTAGCGCTGATGACGTTAGGGAGGAGCAGACAATGCGTTCGCAAAGCGCTGAGCGAAGAGCGAACTTTTCAATGAGGCGCGCCCGAGAAACGCCTTAGAATTTTAAAGCCAGCTTTCTTTGCCTCTTCTTTCGACTTTTCCACTACTGCTGTTGTAACGCCGGCCATGTCAGGACGTAGTTGAGACCCGCGCCACTAACGGCGGTCGAGTCGGGACGTGGTCGAGACGTGGCCATGTCACAAAAACTTAAAAGACATGCGCTGTCGGTGTTTTGCTTGATGACATTTGTTTATGAGCTGTCCCGAAATTCCAAGGAATAACTTTGTAAGGAATCTAAGACAATGTTTGCGCCACGTGAATGGCCCACGTGGTTGTGGTTTAGGATGATTATTGCGACGCCCGCGGCGTCGACACCGGATCTTCTGCGGCACGGCATCCTCAACGCTGTCGCGTTAGTACGCGACAGGAATCTGGTACAAAGGAAACACGAATAGAGAAGCTCGTGTCAAGATTTACGTCGCGTCGCGTCTGCACAACGCCCTCTGGGTGCCGTAACTAGGCGTGACCCTCACAAATGCTGTGCAGGAGCTGCCGCGCTTGTCTCCGTGCTCACCCGCAAGAGCAACGACAGTAGAGGGAGGAGGTGGGAAAAATATTAGCGAGTGAATAGAGAGAGAGAGAGAGAGAGCAAGCGGTGGTTTTGTGAGCTACAACGCTACGAACCAGATTGGCGCTGAAGCTTGCACTTAGGGCCAACGAGACGAAGGCTCGCGTAAAGCGTCCAGCGGAACAGTCAAGGTAACATTTCACATCCCGCCTCGATTGTAGTATATGCCGTCAATATATCACCGCCAAATAAGGTTCACGAACGCAAAGAGTAGACAAAGCTTCGCTTACATCGATTACCACAGTGCGTGGGATCTCCATATTTTTTTTTTCATTTTACGATGTCTGCGCTTATTGGCACGCTGCGTGAAGAAAATTTTATTACGATATCAAATATACAAACGCTCGAGCATATATATATGTCGGCATAATCACTCGCGAGTACACCGAGTCATGCTTTCTGCACATTCATTCCACAGGGTAAAGAGGTAGTCAGTGAGGGAGGGCGTGAGTAGGACGTTAGTGAGTGCCGCGACTTTGAGTGGGAATGAGTAGGAAAAGGAATGAGCGCCGGTTAACGCAACTAAGAACGAATTTCAGCGATGGTGAGTGTGAGTTGAATGGAAACGACTATGGAGCGCGAGTGAACGTTGGTGAGAACGAGTAGGAGCACGAGTGTGTGCCGAAGCGTGTCGGCACACATCAGTTTCCCAACTGAGTTTTCTATGATCCTATACAGATATTGTTCGGTGAGTATCCGCTCATTCTGCTCACCTACGCTCTCGAGGTTCCCGCTTACGGTGCGTGCGCAGATCGCGCGCGTCGGGTTAGAAGGTCTCCAGAGACGTGGGGTACGTTTGGCCTTCAAAAAGGGACGAAAAGAAACGCTACACTAGCTCGGTTGCCTAAGTGGCGGAGCCAGGGCACTTTTCTGGCTTCCTCTGCTGACATGAGCTCTTTGCGCCGGCCCGCTACATCGTAAGCTTTCTAGCATTGTGCGGAGCTCTTGTGTGTGTGCGTGTGCGTGTGTGTGGGCGCGCGCGCGCGCGTCTGTGTGTGTACTAGCCGGAGCGGACCGAGCAGTAAAGCTTAAGTTCAGGTTATCGAATATTTCACTCGCCGCTCTCTGACGCTGACCGATTTCCGTCGGTCGCATATATCTCGTGCATCATGCCTCGAATGCCACTGCAATGCCACTGGTTGTGATCCTCGTCACGCCTGCGTGGCGAGACGCCTGGTACCTGCCGGGACGCTGTTCCCTCTGCCCATCAGGACTTGCCTTTCCTGCTGCATCGCGCGAACGTGTCGCAGCCGCTTACAGAGACAACACTATCCGAGGAGTTGAACCTTGCTACTACTGTCATTGGGTATCGGCCTTGGGAAGATACTGCCAAAATTTCTGGCTTAGGCATTACCACCTGCTTTACAGTTTGTGCGCATTGATTATAATTTGCGCTGGTGTTTTGCTGCCTTACACGCGTGCCTTGCTGGTGTCCTGGTAGAACTAAATGATGCACCAAGTTTAAGAATGCACCAAGAATAGCGGGAATCTTATGTCTGGCGCGTGGACAAAGATTTAAAATTGGCCCAATTACAGGCTAAACGAAAATGCCTAAACACTCGCTTTCTCTCTGCTTGGAGGCGTTGGATGGAACGTGGAGGCAGTTTTAGAGGAATCCTGGCAAAAGAGGGCCGAGAGTGAGAAGCGGGTTCAAGACGGGGATCGCATCTCGGCTGATAGACTCTAAAAGCAAAGAAAGTTCCTGGAACTCTGTTGCAGAGAGGATCTGCTTGTCCCATATCTAAGTCCCTTTTCCAGAGTAGGCGACCCCCTTTGGGAGGGAGCAGAATAACTACCCCCGACAGAATTTCAACACTTCATCGCAAGGAAGTGCTAGTACTCTTCCGCAGAATGATAATAATCTCTCGCCACAACGGTAATAGTACTCCCCCAGAGTGTTTCTACTCTCCCAGACCGAATGCTTCTACTGCTACAAACCGTCTATACTTCTACTCCTCCAAACCTAGTGTTGCCGCTCCCTCAAACAGAGTGATTGTACTAGTGTGAAAAAACTCACGATGTAGAGCCGTGGTCACATTAGAAAGGATTCGCAATACTTACGTGTGTGGAATATTTCATTCGTTCATAAGCAGCTCCTGCACTGAATACATTCCTGCCTCCACTAGAATACTTGGCTGGCAAGTATATTGAGTCACTCTAATCAAAATCTCAAATACCTGCCAGAAGCTCACATATGACTATTTCACAGAAGGAGAAACCACAGTTTTACATGCGCCAAATTAATTTCTTAATTGCAAGCGATCTTGTGGCTTCTAATTAATACGTAAGGTGCGCGCCACGGTGTACACATTTAAAGGCCTTGCTCCTTGCTTCCGCTTCGGGAGCCACGAGTGGTTCCAATGAAGTGGTTCCGTGAGCATGTACGTAAACGTTAGTGGCTTCCTAAACTTGGGCTACTCTGCCGCCAATGCTTCCCTTTCGGGAACCTAGGAGGAAGCCATACTTCTAAAATTAGCTGTAAAAAATAGATAAAAGGTAAGACTTGAAAATCTGTCTGCTTCAAGTCAGCGCTTAAAATACAGAATGACAGCGGTTTATACTCGCACCTTCGCATTTACGTGTTGTTAAATGATGTCAGCAGCTAACCAAGCATGAGCTGTCACTTTTATAATCAACACAGACACCGTGCTCATTGCAAGTATGTATTATTTCACTAAGCAAGTCTGCAATGTCATTGTACCACTATGTTTTTCTGTCACATGGATATACATATTGAGAGGCAAGACAAAAAGCGGTCACTACTCACAAAACTAATCAGCTTTTCTTTAAAACTTATTTGTAGCTTTTCAATGACACTTACTGCTACGTGGTTATCTCCAGAGTCATACTTGACCTTGACTTTCCCATCAGAGACGTTACAAAGTATACTATGTCGAGATGACTGCCTCGAGCATATCGGAATTTTCCTCTTGGTGTGAAATACTGTATATTGAAAGTTTTGCATTCAGTCAAATGGTACACCCAATATAACTGCATTTTAGTTTTCTAAATTGCATTGCGTTCAAATTGCATGACAATGTATTTTGATTTTGTGGAGCGCACTCCTCTGCACCATGTTAAGCCGTGCTGAGCCTGCTCTTTGACATCCTTGTGTCCTTGCAGCTGCTTTCTTGCGTTATAGAAAGCGGGTGCCAGAAAAGCATCGTGCGCAGAAGTCAGCAGGGGGTCACAGTGTAAAACCACATCAGCACAGTCGAGAAATAAGGTCATTGCACTAAAAGAAAGTCTTAGCTCTTAGTCTTCGTGCTAAAATGCGTCCGCAACGTCTAATTGACTGCAATAGTCAACTGGTGAACTAACTTCAATTTTTAGATTTCAAGAAAAAAGAAATAACCGGCAGTTCATCCTTGTTGAGCACCAATGTTAGAATACTCCTACTAATAAATAGCATATTGGTCATTATCAGATGTCATCAGTCTGTCATTAGTCTGATGCGTCAGAAACACCATTTGTGAGACATCCTACGCGCCTGCCCAGTGAGCAACCTGCACCATCTCTGGTTCTGTCACTTCTCAAACCATAACTTGAGGATCATATCTGCAAACATGATGCTCAGTAGGGATTAAAATATGGTCCTCCAGTTCAACGAATATTACTCGGTGTGCCTATAAGAACGGGCAACTAGGCTTGTTATGGCAAGCTTACCCACATTTCAAGGCTAACAAGCAACAGTCCCCTGCGGCCTGCATCTAAGCTTATTGAAGGCATGCACTTGTTTTCATTTATGAGGTACGCAACGGAGTTAATTTTTGACGACTCTAGTATTTGCAGTTTGAAATCTAGCATTTCACTTTCTTGAAGCCATGTAAAAGTTGCAGCTCAAATGTAGCTACTTTCCTCGAGTAATTAATGAATTAAACATATTGCCCGATTCACTGGTTTCCTCTTCTTCAAGTACATTCCTAAACTAGCTGCAGATTCTTGTGTGTTCAGGTCAAGATGTGTTCTGATCCACTAGATCAATAACACCGCGTTGTGGTCGCGACTACTGCAATTGTGCTCGGAATATTACTTCTGTGAATATATGTGAAAAAGCAGTGTCTGTTATTCTCTTATTATTATTGTCTTCACTGCTGCCTGTGAGATTCCTTATTGTATTGTAAATATTGACTGTATCGCTCCATTCCTGTAATGATTCTTCGGGGGTAAACTGTATCAATAAACAAAGAAAGAAAGTTTGACCACAATAATTAGTTTGTTAGACCAACTCTCTGTTTTGTGTTTGACGGAACATAATTAACGCAAGTTTTATTTTGATACTTTATTTGTCCAGTAAAAAATATTAAAGCGATAAACACAGTTTTATTTGCCATGCAACAGCAAAATCCACAGATGACGCTTGCAACCCCCAGGGGAAGGGTGATTTAATTCTTCATATGGCATAGCTCTGGAGCACCAACTCATATTAGCAAATGCACAGGCATGTCCAAAATAGTGAGCGTACGCGAAACGCTCCTGCAAATGTAATTTCATTTAGCATCCGTTGTGTTCGATTCCGATTCACAACTCGCCGTTTGCAACTGACAGAGTTCGTACACATATGCTCGAAAACCTCAACATGAGAAATAAAATCAGACATGTGATCACACCATTTCAATATAAGCAAAAAAACAGCTCAGTCTTATTCAGCCTAAAAAATGAATTCCTCATGCGTTTTCAGTACATTCAAGATTACGTGCCCAATTGACCTCACAGCGCATGCAGCTGAATGCCTGCGGCAAGGTTTCTAACCAACACTGGCGCTACACGTAACTTCAGTGCATGGTCGCAGATTACCTACGGGCGAAAGACACCGTCAAGCGCTCGGCTTATTTTAACGAAAGCATGCTGCCAGCAAAATGGCGCCTTTTGTTTTGTGACCCACTATTTCAACAGCGTTCCGCACACAGTTGACTGCCAAACAGAATAAATGGAAACACACAAAACGCATGCTTAGCGCGGTCCGCATAGGCTCGGAATCAGAGGCTTTGTAAGCCATTTTATGCGTCCCCTCGCCTCAGGTCTTGTTGAATATACCATGGTTCTGGCAGCTCTTGTGATTTTCAAAGCTCTTACGGATAGCAGCAGATGATAAAATCACATGCCGTTACCGCGACGAGTGGCCTTTTGGATTAACATCGAGAGACGCAGCGCGCTTGCCCAGTCCGTTGTCAATCGCGTCGGCTAACCGTGGCGACGACTTCCTGGCAATAGCATGCCATATACGCAAAATGTGCATGTAAGTTCGAATTCACTTACTGTGGAGCATTTGTTCTTATATCCACCGAATGACGAACGACTGTCCTGTTTTCGTGGCGACGCGAGATAGCAGACACACTTGGTCTCTCTTGAATGGCTTTCGTTCCTGCTCGCTGGACAGATCACCTTTCTCCGGTGCTGTGCATTTCCGCGATGCTGTGCGGGCGCGCGCGGTGGGGCAACTCCGAGTGAAAAGGTAGAGCGCTGGCTCCGCTTTCATTTGCACTGTGGCTGTCTGTTCTCTTAGAAACAAAACGGTGTGCTCTTTGCTCAGCGTGCATGAGTGATAAATCGCCATGTTCAGGGCCAACCTCCTAGAGTTGAAGCAGGAGCTTACGCTTGGTTTTTTTGTTCACTGTCTCCTTGCTGACGGAGTGAACAATGCATTTTACTCCAGTCGACATCTTGCGAGAGTAAAGCAATGCCCTGGAGAGTAAATAGCCTCCTTTACTCCTGTGATATTATCCCTAGTTTGTAGAGTGTATGCACGCAAAGTGTAAATTTAGGTTCTTGCAGTAAATTGATTGTACATGGAGCCGAAAGCGTAAGGCAGCCGTTATATGCACACTCCCGTGTAATGGAAGGTCTGAATGTGGCGACGATTTTACGCTTTGTCGAAATGCGGAGCAAAGTATAGTTACTGCACAGTACAGTATAGTTATATATAGTAGTTAGTGTAGCATAGCATACTATAACCCAGTTACTGAATTCTCCTTTTTTTATACTTCCTATAGTTTATACAAATTAACTGCAATGTTTACTTCGTATTCTCGATGAACTATTGGGCAACCTAATTTATATTTAGTGGAAGTCGAGGACAGGCTTTGGATAGTGTGCTGGATAAGTTGACATATGCAAGGTAATGGCGACACTCGCAGTAAGTTAATTATTGAAGCGATCGAAAATGTTTTCCAGCCGTTATTCACAATATTTAGCAGTTTCTGTGAACAACAAAATGGGATCCACGATTACAAAATGCTAGCGAACGGAGGCTGTATTCTGTGCGCCACGCACTGGTAAAGTGTAAAGCACATAGAGCTGCAGTTAATAACTTCAGCGAGCGCTGCAAATCATTACAGGCGTATTTTATGGGCAATCAAGGTCGTTTGTCTGCTGCCCGAGGAGAACGAAGAATTGCGCTAAATTAATATGCGGTTTGAAGTTATGAGCCAAGCAGCCATAGATGGAACGATAAAGGGTAGGTGTAACCATGGTGGTGAAATAGGAGAGGTAGTCAAACGAGTGTCGCACGTGCCAATACTGCACCTGCCGAATGTCTACAGAAGTCACCAAGTGGCCATGGGGTCTTTCGGGCGTAAATAAGTTCGCTTCGCAGGCTTTCACTCCACTGCAAAAGAAGGGTGATAATTGCAATTGTTCTTGTGGTGCAAAATTTTTTTGGGGTAATAGCATGCAGAGATGTTTAAGATGATGATGCTGACGATTAATACAACGTGGAAATGGGGACCACGTTATATTATTGTGTTTAGGCATTGTTTCAATTTTACGAGTTAAAGAAAAGTACTCATAGCTCGCACGATAGCGCTGTACAAGCGTTATATTATTACGTGTGCTTTGACGGTGTGCTGGGAGAACAAGATATCACACCGATCTTAAGTTTGCCGCAAATGGTATCCATGCTTTCGGTGAAATGGGGGCAAAGCTTGAGAATGAATTGTTTACATTACAAGCTACAGAAATTAACAATATAATTGCAAGAAAAAGACGACTTCGTGGGAAATTCTGTGACGTAGCACAAGTCTAGCGTACACTGCAAAAATCGTTCTTTGTTGTTGCGGGAATTCGACCGTCAGTTTTGGCTTCCAACGTGTTCCCGTAAAATTTACAGAGCTCGGTTATTCTAAGTCACGGGCCTTGCTTGTGAAATTCGCATCTTTCCCGTAAGAATGCCACAGACCCGTTATTCCTTTTTTACGGGTACCGTCAGTAAAATGGGCAGTTTCTCGTGAAAATCACTGGTCTGTTGTTTTATTTTATTATTAAGCAACACCGTTATTGCATTTTATGAATTCCGCCTGCGAAAATGAAGCTAGATATTGTACAACTGCTTCTTTACTTTCAATATTACACGTACTGTCCCTTAAGAACCATATATTTGCGTACTGTACTTTTAATCGCTTGTTTCAAGCGGTCTGAATGTTCCAAAACTGAATGTTCTAGTCAGGGTAATCTGCATGGGGAACTCTTGCTTTCCTGCAACAAAATGTATCGCACATGGCTCATCGAAGATGAAATAGGCCGCGACATGCCTAAGCACCAATGCAGTGCACATACCGCAATAGCGAAGGTATGCAATATAGTGAGGTAGCTGTAAGAAAAGTCAGTAATTTGCAGGTAATTAGTGGCACTATAATCCGGGCCGCTATTTTGTAGTGATGCTTTATGCCTTATTCTATGCTATTCTTATCAACCACCACACATGGCTGCTTTATCCCGTTGATAATGTGGGCAGACTGTCACTCTTACGACTGGCCAAACGCGAAAAGCACGATAAAGTAAATAATAGGAAAAGGCATCGCTACAACATACCCGCTATGTCAAATAAGCAAATAGACAAATTAAACGAGCAGCTTACCTTGATGTAATGGCCTGCTCTCTTTTTAAAACACCACTTATATGGAATGAAAACTTTACACTGTAAAAAAGCCATGGATATGGTTTATAATGACCAACAAATATTTCAAAACACTTAAGTGCACTTTACGTAATTTTAAAATAATCTCTTATATATATGACTTAACGAAACGGAAACATTTCTGTACACATTACAAGGTTCTGGACTGCTTGTCAGATGAAAAAGAACGCGTGTGTTTGATCGACTAGATCATGTTGTGGGCAAAAATAATAAGAATGACTCAGTGGGCTTCCAATTACTATAAAGAGGTGCTTACATTGAATGTGAACGCTCATGAAAAAAGACTCGTCTGCGTTTTGTGATAGGTAGAATGATTTTCGACACATTTTCTAAGTTAGCAGAAAGAACAGATGGGAGGCAGGTATATGCGGCAGACTTACGTAGATGTTCTATTCGCATTCGGTAATGCGCTGCACGAAGGCAACAACTTTCTTGCTGACTGCCACCTTCCTCTTTTCCCCTTCCTTCCATGGTATGGGTTTAGCCACAAGATGCCCTAAAAGCCCCCCGCCAAAAAAAAGAAAAAAAAACGAAGGCAGGCATAATGCAATAAAGGCTAAACATAATGGCATTAAAGAAATGATCTGGATAATCTGGAATTAATTTTCAATGCCTCTGCTCGAGTTGATTTCATACATATGACATTACACAAATATTTTTTTTTGTTTCAAAGAACGCCAGCCAATGAAATGATTCAAAGTTGGACAAATTGTTTCGTGGGCAAGTTGAATAAGAAACAGCGAAAAAAAAATCTGGTAACCGACAAATCTTGCTGTGTACTTCTCGCCTTGTCTGTCGTTTTCGTGCACCGTTGCTCCACCTAAGACCTGTTAGATCTGACTTTTGACTTTTGTCTAATAGGTGCATCTGGTGTATGACGCACCTGGGAGGTCCGACTATGACGTTCATGATATAAAAAAGCGACATATGGGGATTTGCTTTTAGGTGCAACAAATCTCTAAATTGCTTTTATTGCTTAATGTGAACACATTTTACCCAACACATTTTAGACCTGCTCATTATCTTGGGGGCTTGTAAATTAAATATACACCTCGCTGCTGTAAATATGGCAGCAGCGGGACCTTCTCATTAACTTCAATAATTGATGGTAGCTAGCAGCAGGAACCGGAACGCAACACTTTTGTGTAAGTTGAAACTTAGGCATCAACATGTTAAGCTTTACAGACGTGCACTGTGAAGCTGAAAAAACTGGAGGCCTAGATTTTAAATAGTCCAATGTTACTTTTGATAACACAGAAGTAATGTCTGCTGGTTCCTGCTACCAACTACCATCAATTTCTGATATCAAGCTAGGACACTCAATTTACAATATCTACAGCATTGCTGAAGGTGCTTGTAGTTCCTTTCTCTTAACAACAGCGTAATATGTGCTGTTAATACGCATTATGCAAAACAAATACAATCATACACATAAAATAAAATATACCTTTGTATGAACTCAAGTGTGCATGACGCTTTCTCTGCATAACAAATGTGGAACTAGAAGTAAGCCGTAAACAGCAAGCAGAACGCTTGTTTGAACATCTTTGCTGCTGCCACAACATGGCCATCAACAAGCAGTAGATACTCTTGAAGCATGCAGATGTCATCACCTAGACAAAATGAAAACAACAGCACTTGTCACTTTTACATGATAAGGCTGACTGCTGCAGCAACTGTTCTGTACCTGAAGTATGCAAAGTATATCTATTCCAAAAATCACGTTCGTGGGAATTTTTAAATTTTCACTGAGTGTCGGATGCCAGTTGTTCCTAAACAAGCAGGTTTTTGCTTTCTTTAACCATGTGCATACCCATTCGGACAACTAAATTTGGTATGCAACTTTACCTTTTTTCAGTACACCGTACCTCAAGAACTTTTGCTTGGTGCACATCCTCCCGGTTTACATTTTCTAGTCAGCACACGAGTTGGTTAAGCAGAGTCATAGCCAGTTCCAATTAGAGTGCTATAAAAGACATCTTTGAAAGAAGAAGGGTGCAGTTCGACGATCTTCCCGGCAACAACAGCTACGTGTTTCGGTAGAGGTTTTTGACAGACCTTTTTGACATTGTCTATGATTACTCGAACCACCTTTCTACGGTCTCTTGGTGTTGGACACTTACTTTTCTGCAAAGCCTCCAGCAGGGTTTTTGGCGCGCTGTCCGAAGGTACCTCAAACGATTCTACCGAGTTGGGATTCAGGAAAGAATAGCGTTGTTTAATTTGTTCCAACCCGCCATGGGCTCGCGACGGTGCTGCAGGTTCACTTTCGTCTGTTTCAGTTTGATCTACACTGCGTGTAAAAAGAATAAAACACACATTAAAACCCAAGTATAATTTCATTACAATTTATGTGAGTTGAAACTGAAATCGAAAAAAATAGGCAAATTCTTGAAATGCAACACTGTTTAGAAAGATTTATTGTAAAGAAAGTTAAACCAACATCGGAACAGCACAGACGATGAGGCACACTGTAGCGATGGGCTGCAGGTTAATATAGACCAACTAAGGTTCTTCAACGTGCATCGATATATTGCTGACACGAATATACTCGTATTTCGCCTGCATCAGATTGATGGTCGTCGTAGTCGGGAAACAAACCTGCAAACCCCGGATGAGTGGTGGAAAGCCACAGCTCCTGCACAACCGCAGAAGCTAATTAACTTTATGGGCGCTTCATGATCTCAGTGCACAATGTTCTGCAACAGGTATAAAAGCAAGTATTTTCAGCCAACAAAAACCCTTCTTCGCACCAACATGCAATTGCAAGTATTACAGATACATTTACTTCAAACACCGTATGAATAAACAGATGGTTCACTACTTCAGGTATTTGTACATATTATTTGTAAGATTGAACTGCATACATATCTTAGGCGAGCCTAATAAGCTCGCCTGCAATTTTTATTCTCATATTTTAGGACCACGCTTTCGATTCAGAAATACACAAAACTTATGCGACCTTTATTTCTGAAGTAGGTGATGTGCTTCTATGCTTGTATAGGCATGCCACGTCACGTATGTCTTGTTCAGTGAGCAAACAAAGGTCACCACACGACTCTACACCGAGGTCCAACAGCTTGCTCATGATGTTCTGCAGAACTTCAGCACTCAAGTTCGGAAGAGCATTCGCCACTTGCACAAGCACTGCCTCCATGGTGACTGTGAATCATGTGCTTCAACACGATGATCTTCTGTGCGCGGATATCATAAGCAGGAAGTGAGGGGTAGTCAGCAAGGTCACTAATAGGTAATGCACTGCAAGTGCTGGTCTCTCGAAGCGTATACTAATGAAAATGCGGCAAAAAGTTGGTCTAAAACACCTTGACAGCAACAAAAACGCAGCTCCGTTTTTCACAACAAATAGGGAGATTTGCCCTAAGCATAGCTCTTTGTATAAATTCAATACTACAAAATCGCCAACAGTGTAGTCCGTGACCTTCCAAACAATTGACCGACTTGCTATAGAACTCACTGGCTCCAGGTTGAACTGGGCAAACGAAGCCTCAACATTGACGCTATAGTCTCCAGCACAAATGAAATAGCAGATTAAAAAGAGACATTTGGTCCAAAAAATGTTTCACTACGCAAGAATGCTTGCAACAGCTGGTGTTTCTCTGCAAGAGTTTTAGCAACTGCTTTAAAATTCTCTGAGGATCGCACAAAATTTTTGAAGGAGTGCTTACTCTCAAATTTGAGGGTGCACACATTTATCACGAGCACAAAATGAATCTGCATGCTCGCATAATGAAGCATGTAGTGGTGCTTCGGCTCCAAAGGCTCCGAGGGAAACAGTTCCCATCTGTCCTGCAAGTACTTATGAATAATAATACTCCAGTAGGCTGATTCCCCTTCTGTGATTTCAGGCGCATAGAGAAGGTCTACTATTTTCCCCCAATTGAAAGATGTATCTCCATACTGGATCATTTACGCTTTGAATCCCATGGCCAGTCATGGCAGGCAGTAGAGGAAACAAGACCCATGTTCTTACAGCTTCGCCACCTAACTTGTTGCTGCGTGCGTTCACTTCACAGGGTTTACTGTGTGCATCTGCTCCTTTGTATTTGAAATTCATTATATGGTAGTTGAAATACTCATAAGTAAGCCAGCTTTTGTTGTCGGCAAAGTACTTTAGAAACAGCAACATGTCATAAGAAATTATGCCTCCGGAAAAAATCGTGACCAATGCAGGGTGGAAGGCCTGGATTGCAAACATGGAAGTGATCTAGCTTGTTAAAAATACTACGCAGCCTGCACATGGGAACCAATCGCAATCGAGAAATTCGATCCGTATCAGGCTTGCTCGCTATCGAAAGCGGCCGTGTGACACTGGTATAACATATTAACACCCTCGCAGTGTGGTTTTCGGAAAAGTCTCTCGAATGAGCATGCTCTTTTGAATCCAAAGGAAATAACATTGTACACATTTGAACTTGAGCTAAATGTGTTGGGTGTCTTCACTGATTAATTGAAAGCCTTCAATCTAACTAACCATGAAAATCAACCAAGAATCTCAGCCACTATGTTTTCCGTTGTTTATTTTTAGAATTTATTGAATCTTACCTTTATTACGGCCAGGAGAAAGTGATTGCCAACAACTAATCTTGCAATTTAGGAGCCTTATAATCAAGAGTGTCACAAGGAAACATTCTGGGATGTTTATTATTTTGTTTATAAGTAGTGATCGCGTTAGAATTGATCACAGCACTTCCTGAAGCACTTCCTTACAGCGAGAAATCCAAATGACGCATTTCCTGAAGCAAACAAAGTACTAACGAAATTTTCAGTCGAACCTATCGCAAGCTTTCTTGTTGCAGAGGCTGATGAGGTGAAGACTGTTCTTTTTAGACCCAAGAATGGTACAATTGATCAACCTGTATTGAAGTTTGAATATTTATATATTGAACTTCTACATGCACTTAAGCATTAGGGGTTCTTTTCAAAGAGCATATGTCATTGGATCCTCACGTAGAAGCTACAGCAACTAAATTATCTCCAGTCGCTTATATACTTTCGAAACTATGTTATTCTGTACTAGAAAGTGTGAAGTGTTGCGCCTCGGGGTCGCGTTCACGTCGGCCATTCTTTAAGCACAGGACTGTGTACGCCTGGGAGTAGGAGCGAAAGAAAAAGGTTCATTTTAGATATTTGCACTGGCTATAGATATGGGAGCCCACACCATGTAGAGTACAATAAATGTCTGAGCACACACGCTTGAGCACACTTCAGGACAGTCAAAATAAAGAAACAAACTTGTTTCTGAGACACCTGCATCGCCGGTTTTCGTTCTGAACAGCCCACGGCTGCGGCACACCTTTAAACCATGCTTGATGCAGGCGTGGTCGGAAAGATCCTCTCGTCAACCAGGGAATACAAAGGGCACGTGGGCCATTCCCCTTGCCGCAGCCCTCCGACACATTACATACTGCCAGTACGCCTTCTGGGCCTCGTACTGCGCTTTCGCTGCCTCGTATGACAACTTCGCGGCGCTTTACCGCCTCTCTCGCCTGCGTCATACATAGTGCACCTCGAAAAGAATCGAGCTGGGGGGGTGGAGGGGGGACACAACTGTCGGCTTGCTTTTGTCTGACTGGAAACATTCGAAGCAACGAACCCTTTGACTTGGCTCCTGCCGGTGTGTAGCGCCTTTCGCTTTATTCGCCGCTTTACCTTCTCTGCCGCAGTCCCGATTTCGTGAAGCCGCTTTTTCCAAGTACGCTTCTGGTGCTCATTTCCGAGCCCTTCGCTCGAATCTCGTGCTGACCAGAACTCATCTCGTCGATCATGAGTTCCGTTTCAACCGCACATTATGAATGATTTCGTTGTAGATCATTCGTCTTACTGCTGCCTTCACTGACGGAGAGCTCAAAAATACTTCGGTACACTGCAGCTTTATTTTGCGCAACACAGCTCGCACACCTGGGAGCTGCCAACAACTGCACTGCCCTGCCTACATTGAGCTTTAGCGCATTTTTCTGATCGATTGAACTCTGCACTTGTGCTCTTGTCTAACTATTCCGTGTGACTATAGATTTCTTCTGCAAGAGTTACCTTGCAGTCCCTTGGTAACTGTGCCAGAAAGTCCACAGCTGGCCTAGCTGGCTCTTTACTATTCCATTGGCGCACTATCTCATAGCGTTCAATCCGGTATCATGAACGAGATCCTCAGTAACTACGCCACGATCGAAGGATTTGGCATCACTTATGAACAAACATTTAAGCTCGCAGGGATTAGCGTTTCTTTCAAACATCGCTAGAACCGTGCGTGGCAGTTGTTCGCACCTTGCGTGCGCTTCTTCTGCGGTTGCTGACATGTTTGTCAGCACATGCAATTTTATTTCCCTTCCTGACATTTACGAGCGCACTCTCATTAAGGACTCGGAAACTTTATATCAAAAATACAATTCACACCTTAAATTGCCTGTTCAACACATAACCAAGAAACACCGTAAACTCGATGTGACAACATTTTGGAGGTTCCACCGTGAAGAACCCATTGTGGTGATCGAAGATTGTGCTTGCAGCTACCACGTCTACTAAATAAGTAACCTGTGTTGTATATGTACCGTACTGGTCCCGCTTTTATATCTAGCTTGTTTACGTGTTGTGCATGTAACCTAGCTAGGGGTTTTATGAATTTTGTTTTACTCTTCAACTGTGTTTAGTTTATCTATCATTTCCTTATACTACACAAGATACTCAACCCTTATTGCCTGATGACTGAATTTTTTTCATATCGTTTCTTTATTGTTTCTTTTTCTTTCTTTATCTTTTCGTTCTCATTTTTTGCTGAACTTTGCTCATATGGCACGTAAACTTCAGAATATGTACGTTTTCGATTGTCTCATATATATTCTTATGTCAAATGTTAATCTTGCGTGATATTTTGGCAATATTGTACAGCTGCCTGTCAAATGTGACGGTTAGTGGACGATTTCATGCCGATTTTTAAGCTGCAAACATCACCCTTCTAGTATTATAGGTAAAAAAATTTAATTGAATTTCTGGTAAATAAATGTTACAAAGATATGGCTGGTAATAACACAAGCGTGTTTGCTTCATCTTGCGCAATATGTAATCTTATGCATCGTTAATCGTTATGCCGCGAAAAGGCCCCAGTGTTATGTCACGCGGTTTTGTTGTTTATGCAGTACACCGCACACAAGTTATGCCTCTATGCAGACAGCTGTTGAGGCGAATGAACACTGTGACATGTATCGCCGCGATGTCACAAAGACGACGGCGATATTTCTCACTTGGAAAAAAAATTCTCCTTGACATGTGCACGTTGTTAAATGAAATCGGGGGTGTACGTACGAAAGCTAGGATCTCATATTCAGGCACACCATAGGGTTAAGCCCCTTGTGGTCTTGAGCTCAGAAGCTCATCGCCATAGCAACTATAGCTGTGGTGAAGGTCGCGTTGCTGTTAGGTGAGGCGGTTGCAATGAAATATCTTGCGCTGACAAAAAGGTCATTCAAAAGATATAATTCGTAACAAAATGTTTTAAGCTTGTGCAAGGCATTTGGACAAAGAAGTGTATAAAAAGCAGCATCAAGTGCTTTCTAACTAATACTGAAGCAATCACTTTTAAGACGGTGGCACCTCGTGGTACTTAGCGCTCAGAAATCGACTGTCGCATTCGAAATCGCGAAATCTAGGACACAGGCGATGAAGGCCGCTGTATTGGTTAGCGCTTCATTACTTATATGACGCCGAGATCGTACAATTAATTTTCGTGTGCCAAGCGTTATAATGGTAGCGCCTTGAGATATACACCTCCCAGACGCAATGGCTGCAGTCACGGAGACGGAACTTGTGCATTATGAGTGACAATTGCTAGACAAATGAATAATGCAGGCGAAGAAATTTTCTGCGGAATGAAAGCAGAGCTCGCAATGTTTTTTTTTCTGCGCCATAGTGACGGCGCTAGCAGCAGAAGAAGTAGCAGTAACGACCAACAGTAACATAGCAACAAACATTCACTCCTGAAACATAAATCATCAATTTGACCAGCCATGCATTCGCCTATTAGCGCACAACTCTTAGGCGCCCGTTCCTGCGGCGAGCGTCGGCGTCGTGTTTCATAGCCGAGCGAACGAGCACAGCGAAAGATGAGAGCGATCGAGGAGCGCGGTGGGGCGATAAAAGACGGCGAGACTGAAGATAGTGCGATGAGGAAACCAGAGGAGGAGGTTGAAGCGGAAGAATGAGGTGGAAAGCGATGGAGGAGGATAAGGCCAGAGCGTGAGAAGTGCCACATGAAACAAGGAAAACAGTAGGAGGGAGCGTCACGTGCCAATTTTGAAGTTGCCATAAAAAATTCAGAGGAATTGGATCATGGTAAATAGGCTCTCACGATATATGCAAGTGGTAGCTTTGGTCGGCTCGCTTTGGTTCTGTCTGCTGCGGGGGTTTTGGAATATGCGCACATAGTCGGCGTAGCAAACGCACGCCGATGTTGAGTAAAGGTATTGAAGTGTGTGAAGCAGTTGAGTCTGTATTATGTCAGTCAAGTAAAGCACCGATTCACGACGCGGCACCCCGCTTAAGCAAGCAGCAGACAGGCAATGCTGTAGTGAACGAAGGCGACGGTATTATGCCCAACAACTCCCCACGACCACCTAAAGGACGACTTATCGCGTTCAGTGACGGTTTCAGTGAAACGGGGAAGCCTCTCGCTCTGCAAAGGTGTGAAGGCGTGCACGCAGGGCAGCTACCCTCAGCGGAGCCCTGGACTAGGGGAACCGACCCTGGAGAGAATATGGAAGACTCCATCTGAAGCCGCAAAAATCACTGCAAAATAGAGCAAATAAACGTTTTTCACCATCATCATCATCGACAGCGATTCGTCGTGTTTGGGGGCATCTTCTGGGAAGCAATATAATGTCTTTCGACCCTGAAAACATGTGCAGGCGCTCAAGCGAGTATCCAGGATCCGCAGCGACTGCTTTTCCGTGCGAAAAAGAACTGTGCCATCTTGTGCCCATCTTGTGACCACATTTGAAGGCCACTGTTATGGCAGAAGGTCCAAGCCGACGCGATCGTACTGCTCAATTTCTTCTACCTCTTAAGAGACCGGCGAGAACTCAATAGGCACACCTGAACAGCGTAAGGAGGCCGCATCACACAATCTTACAAAATGGTGCACGTACATCTCAAGGAAAGGGGACGACTTCGGCGGTTAGAGTGCAGGGTAATGATATTTATTTATTTCATAACAAAATATGCATAACGGAACATTTTACTAAGCATGTTACATTTTTACGCCTTGTACTTCGTACGCGCCTCCGTGCCTTTGACGGCAGGCGCCACTAAGCCACTATTCGATAACTCGAACCAAACAAGCACGAATGGTCCGGCAACAAAGTGGGCTTATTCCTACCCTAAAGGCTTCGCGCACAAGGCCGCGGCGAGTGAGAGGAGCGGCTTCAGTGGAGGTTGGCTTCCCGAGGCTAGCAGAATGACGTGACGCTCCCCCCTAGTTTTTTCCTTCCTCCATGCCGTGCAAGACAGACTACGGCGACGATGCTTGGAGATGGCGCTAGAGTAGCGCGCTCTCGCTCGCCTCCGCTCCGTTCGCGGGGACGCGTGCATGGAGGCACTATACGCGCCGTTTGCTCGCCAAAGCGCTGCATGAGCAGATGTCTGTCTATGGCGGCTGCTGTAAATCGCGCCCACGCGTCAGCGACACGCAGCCTTTCGCGATCTCCCGATTAGCGACGCCGTCGTGCACACTTCGCTCAGTTTGGAACGTACTGCACGAGACAGATTGTCTGCGCCAGCCAATGTAACGCGAAATGAAAACACGTGTAGAGCGGCGCTGAAATTTTGCATTCGGGAGTATCATAATCGTCGGTGGATGTTTTTAGCGCTCGAATGCCCTTCACATTCACTGGCAGTCAGCCATATGCTGGGACCATAGTCAGTCCGTGAAAAGTAGAGCTGTTCCATAAATGCTCATCGTGATTTTCTTAGTGGACGCTAACCTCATGGAAAGCCCGTAAACGACATTACTTCATCCGTTTGTTTTACACTGTTCTTGTCCCGCGTTTTTTTATTTTTGAACGTAATAATGTCATTCTCGTGTTGTCCTTTCCATGCTGAGGTTTGTTCGTAAATATGGATATGTATACACGAATTATGCACACAAGAAATATGTATACATGTATAGAATTGTTTGCGTCCCTCTCCGCCCATGTGGTGTAGATTCTGCCAAGCACTGGACATTCTTGTGGTCTGGATGCCCTCAATGTGCCGCTTTTTGTGTGCTTGTGACTTGTGTTTGTGTGTATGGCTCGCTCACATTTTCTTCTTTGCTTTCACTTTTATTTTTGCTTGCGTACTGCGTGCAGCATCAAAAAGGGGTTGTAGCCGATCAGACAGCAAAAGGGGGTAGTAGCCGATATTCTAGCTCACATTAGGAGGAAAAAGAAGTCTAGAGCTTAGCAGGCCATATTACGATTACAAACTCTAAAAACACCTATTTTGGAAATTTTCTGCAGGTAAAATTTTTGAAAAATCAAATGAGGGGCAACGCATTTTCTGGTCTCCAGGTATCTCCAGATGATAGCGACATTATTTTAACTTGTCCTTGTCAGCGCATTTGGCAGACCCGATAGTTCTGTGAGCGTGCATGGAGGCACTATACGCGCCGTTTGCTCGCCAAAGCGCTGCATGAGCAGATGTAGTAATGTCGTTTACGGGCTTTCCATGAGGTTAGCGTCCACTAAGAAAATCACGATGAGCATTTATGGAACAGCTCTACTTTTCACGGACTGACTATGGTCCCAGCATATGGCTGACTGCCAGTGAATGTGAAGGGCATTCGAGCGCTAAAAACATCCACCGACGATTATGATACTCCCGAATGCAAAATTTCAGCGCCGCTCTACACGTGTTTTCATTTCGCGTTACATTGGCTGGCGCAGACAATCTGTCTCGTGCAGTACGTTCCAAACTGAGCGAAGTGTGCACGACGGCGTCGCTAATCGGGAGATCGCGAAAGGCTGCGTGTCGCTGACGCGTGGGCGCGATTTACAGCAGACTTTTATTTTTATTTTTATTTATTTATAAAAGTAATCTATAATATAATATAATATAATATAATATAATTATTATATTATATTATTATTATATAATAATATAATAATAAAAGTAATCGTTCACAAGTGCCTCTGCTTGACACGCGGAAAATGCAACTTCCCTTCGGAGTCATGAATAATAGCGGCTATGTTCCGTCCTGCCTTACGCCGGAGTTCGGGGGCAACAAACAACCGACTACAAATGGTGGCCTTCCGGAGAATGTCTGTGTGGCGATATCATTTTAAGCCTTTTATTACTAGGAAGCTCTTGCTCGATAAGAGCGCTGTTGACGTGTCCCACCCAACACAAGCTGATTCACATGCCATAGAAAAATACGTCCGCGTCCTGTGGGAAACACTCGCTAGCATAGATTACCAGCGTGGGGTCTTTGCAGTGTTCCTGTCGACGTTTCCAAACTCGAGAGAAATGATGACTGGTCCGCAGTAGAATTTTACTAGAGTCCCTCATAGTGGCCTCATAGTGGCATGACGCTGAAGGAGTCGACCCGAATGTTCAACATAAAACCGGCTGTGTACTGTGCTCGTGGGACCATCAATCATGTGAGTGTAGAAACAAGTACTTTAATCGGCAATGTAAATCTCTAGGCTTCCTTAGTCATTTACATGCCCAAAGGTATATGTAATAATGTCTTCCTCATAGAGAAGCGACGCGGATACTGCCGCACTCCAAGATGTGTATTTATTAAGATTGATTCAGTTGGATCTATTAAGAAGATAAGGAAGTAAATTCAATGGTAGTGATTATTCACAACTGATATCGAAAACCTTTTTTTGCGGTTAACACAATGGTGTATTTTTTGAAAAGCATTGGCTCAAGTTTGGCGTTTTATTCGAGCTTCTCCCCGTAAGCACGGTGAGTCTTATAATTTTTCTTGAAGTCAAATAAACATTACTGATTCTAGACTGTCAGAAAGAAAGAACGTTTCAGGCAAATGCACATTGATTGGGCTCAATACGAATTGATTACAGGAAAACTACCGTCAGAGCTGAAAGAAAAAATATTACACTCATTGCGTTCTACCATATGTAAGGTAAAGGGAGCGCAACAATTGATAGCGGCAAATGTAAAGGATAAGCATAACTTCAATATACAGGAAAACGAGTTCCGTATAGAGTTCCACTGGGTGCAACTGACAATTTACTCGAACTTAGGAGAGTAAATGAAAGTGAGGAGGTCGTCTAATGAGAAAAGCAGATAACCGATGGCCCTGCAGAGTGTCACGATGTATGCCAATGGAAAAAAAAAACCTTAGTCAAGGGTGCCAGTAAATTAGGTATACTGTAATGACATTTGGAAATCGGTTTGTAGTGAATGTAGCTAGATGAAGCAAGAATGCATTAATTCCACGTCGCTTGGAGAGGCCTTCGTTCTTCAGTAGACATAAGACAGACTCAGGGGGATCATGATGATGAATATCTGAAAAATGAGTATGCGAGTTTGAAACCTGCCGTAACAAACACACAGTCATGTCTTATTTAGTGACACGTAAACGCGAGTGTCATTTCGTATCACATGTTGTGCCCGTGAAACGTCACTTTGTTATTCTCCTGTGTTCGTGCGCTCAGTAAATTACGCTTTAAATGCTCCATACAAGGTGTTTAACGTGGAAGTGTTCACGATAAATTACATATGGGGCCTTCAGCGCCGACAGTACCACCTGATTATGAGGGGCACGCCGAGATTGTGTCACCGCCTAGAGTTTCTTTAAGCGAACCTATACTATAATGCACCATTCCCGAACGCTTTTTTTTTGACAGGGGTTGACGCTGCCGCGTTATTGAGCAGCGCAACGCCATGGCCACTAAGCCACCAAGGAGGAAGAAAATGTTTGCTTTTTCGTTGTTGCACTAGTCGATCTGATCTACTGTTAACGTCGGGAACATGTTGTGAGCGTTTTAAACGACCACGTGTCGTAAACCACGTGTCGTATTACCTGAATAGTTTGATAAATATTATTAAGCTTACGTGGAACTTTCTTTTTATTTCTCTTCTTATTGGTCCATCTATCCCGGTTGTGTTTGTATAATAATAATAATAATAATAATAATAATAATAATAATAATAATAATAATAATAATAATAATAATAATAATAATAATAATAAACTATTTTTGAGTAAGCGCTTATGTTCCCGTCCTCTGTGTGTCCCATTAGCGGTCTTTTTCCATGTGATTTTCTAATTTCCTGCCCGCTCTCTTTCTATCTCTCACGAACAGCAGATCGATCCCACCGAACATCAAGAAAAACGTCACCACAACACCCAAGAAGCATGTCCTCACAAAAAACTTTGGACACCGCCGACTGTGTCGTATTCGGCGTGCTGACAGCTGTGGGTTACATCGTAGGCATATACTTCTCGTTTTCCAGGCGGCGGCAGAAGGTAAGTCCTCCAGCCGTATCAAAGCAAAGCTTAATAATGAATATTCAGCATGAAATCTGCCACCTGAGCAGATTATCAACAACAAAATAAGTTAATAACACAATAATTACCAAAATAACGAAAAGACGAGCACGAAATAGTACGAGTGGTCATCCTATTGTTTTCCGCATATTCTCCCTATTTTGAATAATAATAATAGCATTTGGCATTTTACGTGCCAAAACCACTTTCTGATTATGAGGCACGCCATAGTGGAGGATTCTGGAAATTTTGACCACCTGGGGTTCTTTAACGTGCACCTAAATCTAAGCACACGGGTGTTTTCGCATTTCGCCCCCATCAAAATGCGGCCGCCGTGGCCGGGATTCGACGCCGCGACCTCGTGCTCAGCAGCCCAACACCATAGCCACTGAGCAACCACGGCGGGTTCCCTATTTTGAGCATGTCTTTTTTTAATACAAGGGACATGTGACTTCAGTCAATGAATGTATATTTAAATGACAGCGTGATCGCAATGATTTACTTCCTTATATAGAGTGTGCTCCGATTGCGTAAGCTATCCATGATAGCAAAGCAAACTGGCTTATGCCTTCATTCTTATATAATGCGCGCAGTTGCTTGCGTCATAGAGAAAGGCCCGAGGGGAGAGCTGGGCTTTTCTTTACTAAACGAAATCGAAGCGGCGTATTACGCGGGACGTTTGGAAAGGCAGTCTGGACTGCATCCCAAAGAGTTCTCGTAGCTTCGCCAATAGAGTCGAAGCTGCTGGCTACATGATCTGTTTGTTGGAGCAAAGACGTGAAAAGCATGCTGCAATTAAGTATACGCAAGTTAGGGAACTACGTTCAGTGCTCCTGACGCTGTCGGAGGCAAGTGTGCGCAGTGTTTTTACAAAACTCCACGCCTACGGATCGCGCAGCTATGCAGCAACGACGCAATGCGAGATCCAGACGCGGGAGAGGGGATAACGCATTCTCGGCATGGATTAACACGTCACTACACTCGCTGGCATCGCGACTCGTTTACTGAGTAAAGAGAGAAACGGAGAGGTGGAGGGAGAGACAGGGAAAACTGTGGTAAGGGACGCGCTTTGCTGCCGAATACCAGGGATGCGTTCGCAGGCACCACGTCGTTGAGGCAGCATCGTTGAGTGCGCTATATTTGGTATGGTCATCGTACAAAAGCAGCAGGAATAAACTATGCTAGAGAAGTATGGGCAGTGTGAAATGCTTCTGCTCACGTTTCTTTTCTTGTTTCCGAAGCATTGCTGTAGTTATGCTTAGGTAAGATAATTGAGATGCAAATTGAGTGTCACGGAGAACCGCAAAAAAAAAAAGCCCGTAAAGTACGTTTATAATAAAGGTAAAGCCATGCAGTATGCATCATTGCTGTTGTGGCATAACAGCGACTCTGTCGTCGCACCCAGGCCATAGAACCCAGCTACCTTCCAGTATTCTTTTCATGAAATTTTTCCGTAGCTTACGCTATCACTATTTCTGGAATGGATATCAAACTTCTCACCTTTTAGCCTACCGTGGCTGCCCGAGACTTTTGTTTTAAAGGCACGCTAAAGGCAAACAGCAACTCGACATGCAGTGCTTAAGTACCATCCTAGAAACCTCGCAACGCTTGTTTTGTGCCACGAAAATACTTAGTTTACCAGAGAATTTCATCTGTAAGTCCTTTGCAAGAATTGCGAGCACACCTTTCCTGCAATTCAAGTCTCCCGCCACCTACGCGGGGGAGTGGTGACGTTGCGCACGCAATCACCACCCGTCGCTACCGTTGGGAAGTAAAACGGCGCCCGACAGAGGGCGGTACGGTGTTTTGCGCGAAGCGCCAAACGCCCGAACATTAGAGAAATCGAACCATGACAGAGCGGTAGATTCGCGGCTGCAGCTGCTTTTATTCCAGTAGCGTGGACCTTTCGGGCATACCGCGAAATCACGCGGGAGTGGAATTATCTGATACTTGCACTTTAATATAATAATAATAATATTTGGGGTTTTACGTGCCAAAACCACTTTCTGATTATGAGGCACGCCGTAGTGGAGGACTCCGGAAATTTTGACCACCTGGGGTTCTTTAATGTGCACCTAAATCTAAGCACACGGGTGTTTTCGCATTTCGCCCCCATCGAAAATGCGGCCGCCGTGGCCGGGATTCGATCCCGCGACCTCGTGCTCAGCAGCCCAACACCATAGCCACTGAGCAACCACGGCGGGTTACTTGCACTTTGTGTGAAGTGGAACGACGCTACTAAACCCCAAAGCGCGGGCGGCGCAGAGTCGAGCGAAAACGAAACCTTTCGGCCGTCCGCGTCGTTTTCAAGGGTAATGTCAATCAGTTTTTCTAGAAATGAGACGGAACTTGACAAGTAGGATTTTTTTTTCGTCCTACATTGCAATACAGAGATGTTTTTATAACCAGTGGTTGAGTACCAGCGACAGAATTTAAATGAGGAGTGTCTTCGTGACCGGGAAAGTACTTGAATGTCCCGGGTGAGGCTCTAATCGTGCCCTGCTTTTAGCCCAGTTTTCCGACTACTAAAGCTCTGTTCGCGATAATATTGACGCCTTAGAGATTCTCCAGTACTATCCTATCGCTATAGGTTCACTTAATATTTGTGTTTAGTGTCCCTTTAGAAGGACGCATTAGCTCGGACGGTGCCATATGTATTTGAACGAAGAAATAGTGTTTGTCGTGATCTGCTGCAACAAATTTGATAAAGTATGTCGCATTAATAAAGTAAAACATTCATCGATCTTATGAACTACATTTGTAATGTAGGCCATGAACGTTATGGAAAAAATTTTGAACATCACCAGAAAAAGAACAATAAAAATAAGAAGAAACACTAGGTTATTAATTTTGCGACCTCGTCACTCAATCACCTTTGACAAACGCCATTCTCTAAACCATTCTCTAAAGCATACAAACTTGATGATATGTACAGCATAATTGATTTATTGTACGCAGAATACAGGCACACCGCAATATACTAGTTACTTTTGAGTAGCACATTTGAAAAACTCTTGAAGGAATAATAAATGCTTTACAGAAGGTCTAGGCCTATATATCACATTCATTTGTCTGTTTTTAAGTGATTTAATAGGTGCTGCTTACCTGGTTCAGTACTGGGCACGGAGTAAGACATTTAGGAGGTGAAACTCCCGGCAGCGCGAGCGAGCGCGGGCGACCAGATAAGGGGCCCTATAACGTAAAACTATTCCAATATGTTTATATTCCATTCTCCTGACGTCAAATTTGCGTAATCACCAACGCAAGCACCAAGCAGTCACCCGCAGGGTTGTCGAACAGACCTATCAAAAGCTCTCCTTGTTCATAGGAGGTCACTTTTGTTTGCTTGAAAAACGAATAACATTGCCTACACTGAGCGGCATGTCGTATCTAATTGGCTGACGAAAGGCGAGGAGCACGCTCAAGTGGAGAGGGATTCGATGGGGCCGAGCCACTGCACTGAAAGTCGATAACCGGATGAAGAGGGTGGTGCCGGCGTCTACGATTGGTCGGCTTTCCCTTACTTAGCTTGTGGTGGCTGGTCGAAAATCGCCGCGGCATGCAACGTAAACTCAAGAATGACGCTAAAACGGACCCTCAGCAAAGAAGAGTCGGCAAAATGAGGGGATAAGCGTGCCGAAAGTGCTCGAAAACGTTACACAGCCACGCAAGAAGTTTTATTATTCGCAAATACACCCATGCTCTCCGGCAGGTGCGAGTAGCCAGGGTCTGAGCGATCGGCGGTAGCCATCTTCTATTCCTTTGGGAACGGAGCATCCTGCGGCTATTCCGAAGAAAATTCAGTTTTGTTCGGTATATTAATGCATCTTCATCGCGGTCACGTCACTTTGACGCGGTGAGTTCTTGCGGTTTTGTGACGTCGCGTGACAGGCAGGCGAAGTGGGTGCGGCCCGAAAACTTTTTACCAATAGCCGAGGGCTAATGGCGAAAAGGGGTCGAATCAGAAATAACTGTTTTTCTTTTTTTCTGTCAAATCCTGCATAATCCGTGTGTACACATTATATCAAATGGGGAGGTATCGCGGTTTTCGTGACGTCGCGTGACAGACAGGTGGAGTGGGAGTGCTCGAAAAAAGTTTTTGAGGAATCGTGAAGGGCTGATAGCAGAATTGGAATAGAAAAGTTCGGAATAGTTTAACGTTATAGCACCAGGTCGCAATTGTTGTATGCGCCGACGGGGCGATATACAGTGGCGGCGCCATGCGGCGCGTCGTAGAAGCCGCAGCGAAAAAAAAAATGCAGCGCCCGGGCACCGGCGCGCTCTCAACGGCGGTAATTTCTTTCCAGGCCGCCAGGCGCCGCCAGCACGATAGCGGCTCCGCAGGCCTGTGACCTTTTCTGGTCGCCGCAAACAGCAGAGTTTCCTCTCCTAAATGTTTCTTGCTCCGTGGTATTGGGTGAGGGATTGGTCACCTTTGTGTTTCAGTTTTTCTAAGTGGCCGATTTTTGACTATATTGGTAGGAAAGTTGAGACTGCAAATAAAGATCCTGCTTTCTTCACTCGGTGGAATTAGTCTATTTCTCCGAAACACAACGCATTTCATTCAAATAGCTTCAGCGCGCTTGTCAAAGGAGAGCATTTCGCATGTATTTGAATAGGGTAACTATTGCTGACGCTGAGGTGGACCTTTTTGCTGAAAGGGTCTTCCTTGCTTAACGTCTGTAAAGGAATTGCATAATGCTGATAACCCTGCGCTGCACTCTGGCGACGTTGGTTTTCGGCCGCCAATCTGAGGGAAAGATACGAGTATGTTCCAGTAGCTGGTTACCTGCCCCACCGTCCGCATGCAGGTTTTGTACTCTGTGTCATATAACTAATGTGACGCGCAGGGTTTTCTGTACAATAGGAACGCTACTGTACAGACAACACAGCCAGACAACATTTGGTGGCTGTTGCCAGCCTGCTCCTCGCTTTTTTTCTTTTGTGTCAAATGTATATATGTTTTAACAACAAACAAGAATAATACAACATTACTTCACTCAAGAGCGACATGCGTGCCTGCAGCTGCGTTCAAGTAGCTTGTATGCGTGTACAGCTCCGGCCGTAAAGGGTACATAAGTGCGCAAAATGCAGTGGTGCGTTCGACTTGAACTAATTGAAACAGTTAACTGCAGGAGCTTTCATTCAGCAGCCAACAATCTATGTAATGGAAGGCGTAGAGGGTTCGTTATTCGCACTAATTACCTACAGTGCACCGCCGTAATGAGGTGCTCGCCTAAATTCGTCTAGGCGACACCAGTCACGTTCCTTGAACCAATTAAGGATTATACGCCCGCCCACGGTGTAAGTGACAAGCTGATCCGATAATGTGGCCGAATACTCTAGCTTTTGCGAGGTCACTTCGGCCGTACTAGATCATAATCGCGCGGTATTGCGATATCGCGTAGTGCGCAAGATATCGCAGCATGCCACGCTTCTCGATTTCCTTCCTCATTATGCGTGCGGTTTGCTCTCATGGAATCAGGAATGACGTCAGACTCGACAGAAGTTTTACCTTCTGCAGTGAAGGCCCCTACCCCGCCGTCGCTATCGCTTTGTAGCAGGCAACGATGCCATCGTAGGTCACCAAGCGGGGAGCACTCCAAAATATATCACACCTATCCCGATGCGAGAACCAATACTTTCCCTTAGCAGGACCGTGCCACGAGTCAAACACGTTACGTGCGTGTCAGAACGACTCAGCAATGTGAACGGTAAACCTGTAGCAGAGCGCGCACGGCCTACAACCGTTCTAGGCACGTCCTGCGCCCGTCCGCATGTCGGTCCTTCATGATTGTGGCGGAAAACCAATGTGCGCACATGGTTGTCAGCATTATGCGAAAATATCTATACCCAAAGCGCTAACACAAGATGCGAAGCAGACAAATTTGAACCTTATGCATTCAACGTAGCCGTGCTCAAGAAAACTGGGTTGGGTAGTATACTCCTCGCAACAAAATTCATGTGCTTGCGAATGTTTGTCCAAATTATACCTTCAGGCTCAGGTCATTTCTTTTGTTTGGCTTGCTTCTCGGGGAATAGTCACGAAAATGGCTGTCGTGTGATAGCTTATGGCGGAAATTGGAACTATATTCCACTCTGTGTCATATACCTTACGCGGCACGCTACACTTTCTGTACAATAGGAATGGTAGCGCAAACAACAGAGCCAGAAAGCATTTGGTTATGATGCCGCTATGCATCCTGTGATGCCTTCGTATGTTTTTCCCTGTTTGTTACAATGAAGGTGCGAAAGGAGATTTAGTCACAGCATCGTGTTGACGGCAACATTTTTCTCTTAAGGATAAAGAAAATTTTAAAATAAAGTCAAAGCAGTCAAGAGGAATGAACAGTAAGGAATTTGTAGCTTCACCCGAAGGCCCAAGCATTTACAGAGCTGGCAAGGTTTAACGTTGTGATGGAGTTCAACAGGTGATGTTCTAACTATAGGCTGGGGCAACTACTCGTCGGCGCAACATACGAGGGTGCGCGCGCCCTAATTTCTGGGACCTTTGAAGGCTTTTGACCACCGTCCTGTAATGACATCGAGCCGAAATCGCGGCGCCAATTCAATTATATTTTTTATTCAGATGAAAGTTAATCACTTTCGGATTGTCAACACTAATCTTGTATTGCACATTTCGTTTGTCTGATATGATTTAGGATAAAAGGCATGCGCTGTGAATTGAACGTGTTATGACTGTTGTTAGCGCTCGGCACTGTGAAAAAATGCTGATTAATAATACAGTAAAGGCCATAAATGTGGTCAGAGCAACTATGTCTTTTAAGTAATATAGCATCCACCTTGCATTTGTTGCATAGATAAAAGCACAGCGTACATATACATAGATGTATACAGAGCATCACGGCGACGGCACAAACTCCCCATGTGTGTCCGTATAATTGCTATCGCAATAAAATACCCGCACACTCAGTATGCCTTCTGTACGCTCCCCTAAAACTCGCAGCACGCATAAGTGAGGCCAGGAGAACATTTCAGACAAAAATGATGATTCGATTTTCAAAATGTTTAAGGAAAAAAAAGAGACTACTACAATCAACATTCTTCGCTTCAGCTGGTGTCCAGTGGTAGCAACGTGGCCGGCGCGGAACTTGAAGCCTTCCTGGGAGGCCACAGTCTCCCGGCTGCAGCCCTGGCCGTATCTGTTCTGGCGTCCGTGGCGAATGGCATGAACGTGGTCGGATTTGTGGGTCACTACTACGCTCATGGGTTCCACGCGCTGTGGATCTTGGTGGGGACTCCACTGGCGACTACCTTTGCGGTTGTTGTGATGGTTCCGCTGCTCTATCGCCTCGGCGTGGCATCGATCTTTCAGGTGAGTGCAACGTCAAAACTGGCCTCTACAACTTGTAAAATGGCTTAATCGCTCGCTTGCCGTAAAGCTGAATTCTCTCGATGAACTTGATCGCGGACGCATCAGTCACTTTACACGTGTCGCGCGTCGGGTTAGTTCACAGCCAGCGTTAGCACTATACAGAAGATGAAAGTGCGGACGGAGCAACCGTCAAGCTCAAAGGCGGTGGAGGCAAAAATCCCAAATGTGATTTGACTTCCCGTCATATGGCGAAGTGCTTTGCGCGGACCGTGGGAGCGGGGGGGAGAGGGTGATATATGATGATGTGACGCGCAATCTGTAAACTCAAATCACGGTTTGCTCGGTCGCCTGAATGTTGTTTAGCTGTCATGGCTTTGCAATACATTAGTAAATTGTGGCTATTAATGACTTGAAACTGGGTAGAGCGTATTGGGAGGGACGCTGTAGGGGAGTGCTTCGAAATCGCTTGAACCGCCTGGAGTACTTTAACGTGCACCCCAAGCGCGGTACACGACAGTCTTTGCATTCCGCGCCCACCGAAATGCAAACGCCGCGGGGCCGGGAGCAGATCCGCGACAATGCATATCAGCGCGATGGCATAGCCACGGAGCCACTTCACAGAGTTTGCATTACATTGCGCGGCAGTGAAATGTACGTTGTCATGTAAGTGATGGTCGATGCTCTTTACTCTTTGCGTAATTTTTTGCTAGTATGTATTTCTCAGTAACAAAATCAATTTAATTTCTTCTAATTGGAATGTGCTAAAGTATCAAGGAAGTGCACGTTGGCGAAGAGGATCGTGGAAACTTGCGAGGAAAATGGGAACCATCTCTCGGTTCGTGACTTATTGGAAGTGCGGAAGGATGGACAATCGTCGGCATGCGCGATCACGGAGGTCCAGAGCCACCTTACGCTACGCGTGTATGCACGCATGGGACATCTTTATTGTCGTATTGCTACTTCACGTCGGCGTTGCTCACTCCGAGAAAGCCAACGCGAATAATATACATCAGACTATACATTACGTATCGATTGCAGCCTCATCTTTTGTAAATTCGTATCGACTGCATTGTTACGGAGCGACAGGGAAACGAGGACGAAGGAGACGCTTCATAGGACGACGAAAACGCCCAGAATGTAGTTCTCTTCAACCTTCTGCGATATTGTTTTATCCATCTTGCGTTTATTTGCTTCTCTTCTGCCTCCTGTTTCCTGCGCAGTATGGTTCTCTATAAAAATAGAACACTCTAGCTTCTCGTACTTGGAATGGGTGGTCAAGCTTCCCTGTACAAGAATTGTCTAATGACACTGAAGGAACTGCGTGCGTGCGAGTTTGCGGTAATTTTTTAGCCGGACTGACTTGATAACGCCCACATAAATACCACCGAGTGAGGCGGCTGATTTCCAAGTTTTCGCCAGTTTTGAGCAGCCGGACCCATGTGTCGCATAACCACAAGCATTTAGGCCTCTAGAAACGCGCCTGCACACATTCCGTAACGTAAAGCTACCTCAGCGTCCTTTGTCGAGTGAACCTATCGACCGTAATCAAGACCAAGTGCGAAGGAAACGCAATAAACTGGCTCTCCCTATAAGTATGCTGGGTTGGTGTGAAACTCTACCTAATAATTGTTGTCGTTGAACATTGTATATTGAACGCTACCCTGCAGTATATATAGCTGCCATATTGCAAGTGGGAACGTAAGCATGTCACACATGAGTAGAGCATGAGCGCTACAGTTTACATAATACCACTGTATACGTGCACTTTAATTCATGGGGGCGAAAAATTACAAAACCCCTGAATCACCACTGAACACCAGTCACAAATTATAAACTGTTCCACTTTTGAGAAAAATAAATATATGTAAATGGAGACATCGTAATATCCGTCGAGTTGGACATCTTACCACTCACGTAACTGATACTGAGAACAAAAAATGTTAGTCGTTGCTTGACGCCTAAGTCATTTGCTGTTACATGCTGATTAACTGTGGCTCTGTATGGGGGGGGGGGGGAGGAGAGGTCAGATGTTTTTGTAAACTGTCTTGGGATATGTGGCTTTGTTATACTTTATTTATTTGGGCATACTGCATGCCCGTCACGGCCAGAGCAGGAAGGGGCAAATAAATGGGTCAGTAGTAGAAGGTACACAAAATTAGTTATTTACCGTGTTGAAAATTCCATGCATTAAATTAAGTTCATAAAATAGTCAATGTTATCAGAACACGCAACATCGTTAGGCAAGTTGTTCGAGTGGAAGATAGCGAACGAAAAAAAGAAGTATTTATGAGCGTTAACATGACTTAATTGCTGGCGGATTGTTTTGGAATGATTTAGTCTCGATGGGTGCTTGTAAGAGTCTCGCAGGTAAACAGAACGTGTTATGTTGAAATGACCAAGGTATATTTGATGAATGAATTTCAGTGGTTAACTTATCATTCTCCGCAAAAGTGGGTTAAGGTTTGCAACTGCGAGCAAACTGAAGCATTAGAGTGCCTTGAGTAATCCGAGTTTATAAATCTGACTGCTAGGTTTTATATGCGGTGTATTTTATTAATGAGATATTTCTGATGTGGACTGCAGATTAAATGGACCAACTCTAAGCATGGCCTTATTAGTGTCTTGTAACAATGTAGTTTGACACGTGGCGATGCAGTACGTAATTTCCTTCTCAAGAACCACACCTCTCGCTCAGATTTTTGATGTAAGGCTAACATACGAGGCTCGCAGTTGTGGAGAAACTCGCATAGTGAGTTACTGTGGTTTCTGTCTTTTCGCGATATGTTCACACATATATTTAATAACGCAGTGCGTCAAAGCTAGTGAAGCACCGCCAGCAACAGCAGAAACGGTGCAACGTAAGAACGGGACGAGGCCGTCCAGTACCGCCTGACACTTGTCGTCATGCCTCGGCGTAGAAACCGCTTTTCGTACTACGTAGCGCAGCGAAGGGGTGGGTGTGCGGAGTACGTAAGCACCGTACGAGAGAATAGCTGCCGCTAAACCTGGTCGTAGTCGTTACCAGGAGGCGCTGCCACGCTCATTAGAACACGTGACCCGATTGTTTTTATTGTCGTTCCCCGAAAACGTACTGATTTCCGCGAAATCAACGTCGTTCTCCGTCTCATCGCTGCACCATTTCTGCCGTCGTTGCTTCACCAGCTTTGACACACCGTGTAATACTGCATCAGCATGCAGGTGGCGTGCAGTGTGTTTACTAACCTTTTTTTCGTCGTTTTCTTTTCCATGACTTGAAGTATCTTCGTATGCGTTTCGACAACAAGGTCGGAATCACGGCGAGCATCGTCTATTTCGTCCTAAGCGTAAGAGCAATCAATTTAAAGTAGTTTTTTTTTTCTTTTTAGCAGCTAAGCTTGGGTCCGAAGTTTTACATTCGTTGTAAGCTGGGAGGGGTAGCAAATGAGGCCGGCGATGCTTGTGAAAGCACTGCATGCAGACTCTGTCAAGACGCAGCAGTGCCGAAATCAGAAACCATGTCATATTTTCAGCAAACACTTGGCGCCGTGGGAATCTATAGTGCTGCGATTGGATTGGCTACAAGTACGTACTAGTTATTCATCACACCCTCTGATTTCTGCTTAAACAAAAGCCTAAACTTCACACCTTTTCTAGCAATTGCTAAAGGTCTTTTCAATTAGCTAAGTGCACATACAGAGAGGCCTGCTTCAAGACACCCGCGGCACATAAATTGAATACACAGTCTTCGTCAATGCTTCGCTGTTAGTGTGTAACTCCAAAAACACAATTATATGATTTAAAAATAAATAAAAATCGTGTTCCTAAAGTTGGCTATATCATGCTGAATGGAAAAACGGCACAGCGCAAAAAAGACAGGGACACGGGAGAGCAACACGCGCTGAGCGCTGACTTACAACGGTTTCGCTGTTTGCGTGTCGCTCTGTCGTGTCCCTGTATGTTTTCCGCCGTGTCCTTTTTCCAAAGAATCACCAACAAGCCCAAGCTTCCACGCTAAGTCGCATCATGCTCAAGCGGAGAATTTTCCTTCATTTACCTGGATACTGCCAGTCGGAGGGCCTCATCATACCATCTGAGGATTTGGTACGACCTCGTATTCTTGAGGAACGTGAATAACGCGACAGCACGAAAGACGAGCCTAATCAAAGAAATTAGTGCTAGTCTTGTGTCTTTTTCTTTCTTTAATGGCCTGGCTTGCCAGGTTGCAAACTGTGGGAAGGAAAATGCATATCAGGATATTCCCGTTTTATGCGGATACCACACCAGTCGTATCTGAAATCTGTTGTTCGTAAGGCACTGTTGATAGGCTTTCTGGTTGGTCGGTCCTCATATTCTTTCTCTTGGTCGTTGTACTATCTGCTAGGCCGTATTCTTGCCTGAAATCCGAAGAACGAGCTACCTCAACCGGGAACTCGCAGCAATAAATTCTCTCACGAAAAGCGAGGGTGGAATACCGCATGTTCTTGCTTGAATCTTTGTTGATATGAGACCTTTATCTTATTTTGCTTTTTTTGTCAATGACTGGTTGAAAGCGAGATATTAATTCAACATTATTTTTCCACCAAGGAGGGCTGTGGTAAAAACCTGTTATCGCGGCTGATGGGCATGGTGCGCTGAAAATAAAAAAAGAGAATTTTCATTTTCGCGCGTTTCGTTATTATTATTTTGAACAGAATAAATCGCATTGTGATCGGGAGATGTCGGGAATTTTTCCAACGGAAGATCTAACCATATCAATTGAAAACGTGTAAGTTGGTTTGCTAATTTAAGGCTAAATACAGATGTTTACGTGAGCGCTCAGAGTTCAATCGCGGCTGGTGCCTGTATGGGCAAATCAAAATTAGAGCATGTGTAAAATACTTTATCCAATTATAATGTTCATCCATTAAAACGTCGAATCGGCGTACTGTACAAGTGGTGCATGGTCATAATTTACAATTTTTTGTACCGTTTTCAGTGCTCTCTGTTCCGCTGTTGTATTCCAACATCGCAATTGGCCTCGCGGGAACAATTTACACAGCCTTGGTAAGTATGCATATTATTTGAAACTGAAAAAGAGGCCTATCGGAGCTTATTGTACAATCATTCCAGCGTCACAAAGTGTACCGTTGCATTTTATCGCACCATTTTAGAATACCTTTATGTCAGATGCTTCACCATCCGTAGTCATCTTGCATTGATGATTTTACGTACTCTAGTAAAGTAAAAGCCGAGTCATTTAGGAATGATTTGTGCGTCAGAACCATTGAAGCTGTGAGAGACACAGAAGTTTCCCAATAGTTTGTTTACACACTTAGAGCTCTTTCTTTACCTCGATGAGCACGTTTATATTGTCCCGTAGTAGTGACGGTGAAGAAAGCAGCCAAAACTGGGAATGAGGAAGCTGACGTTGTATAGGGCGAACTTGTGCCCTCAAAACCGGGTTTCACTCAAAGAACGGCGACAGCGGCGAACGCAGTCGGCGATCGTCGAAAATCCGATCAGCGTGTCAAGCGTGCCGGCTTTTATACATCAGTCGTCGAATGTTCCAGACTACTAACTGGGACCCGCGTGCCTTCCACAAAGTTCTACATTATTCGCGTCGCGCACACATGCGATCCGATTACACAAGGTTCGGTCACAGACAGCGGATGGAAGCGTCGATAACATTCCAGAAACTTCCGATACATGCACGCGCGTTCTGAGCTCTGCGATAACATTCGTTAGGTGGTGAAACGTGTCGCCCGATAAAGAAAAACAAGCACACGTGTCAATATTAGTCTTACGTAGATACGTTACCTAAAATTTTATGCTGTAAAGCTCTGTTCACGTGCCGCCGCTAAGATCTATTGACATGTCGGAATATAAGTGTTTGAGCATATTGTCATAGCGTCCGGGCTGGAGCGTAGAATCAAATTAATGTTGGAGGGAAGAATTAGGCTCTCTCAGATTCCCGCACCGCCAAAGCATCACAAACGCCATGTGGCGCCATGTTATAGGTGTAAATGAAAACACTTTCGCCTCTGCATTGCCCTCTATAGACTTAGCAGCGTTATAAAAATATTGCTGGCTTCAAGAGTTAAGTCACAAGATTTCCAAGGCTTTCACTCAGCGTTGTATGGGAGTAAACAGTGGCTCGTCCACGATTTATTTCTTGCTGTCACGATACAGAGGAAGAAGAAGACGCGAATCTGAATCAAAGAGGGTTGTCTGTGCTGGTCTGGGCGCTACTACTCTGTTTTGAAATCGTAGTAACATGCCGTGTAAGTCAGCGGTGCAAGGAGCACATCCCCTTCAGTCACGGCGTACACGTTTGTGGACGCGACTTACTTTTGCCATAACTGTGCAGTGGTTGCAAGGAATAGACATCGAACATTACATTTTCAGTGAATCGAAGATTCTGCTCTTATAAAGTGCACCCCTTTCACTTCTGAGTGACATGATCAAAGAGTTCTCGCTGCTGATGAGCAAGAGCTGACTGGTTTTGTATGCATTGCTTCAGATGACCGCTTTGGTGAAGGCACAACCGTCGTTGACGGGTCGTTTGTAATGGGAGGTTGCGGTAGTTATTGCGAAATATTTTTTCGCCTTTTTGTAATGCTGGCACCCAATAATTAACCTGTGCATGTAATTCGAGTAGGTGATTCAATATTTTTAATTAAGAAACATAGCATGGCTGACTGTAGAATATATGCATTTTTAATTACTATGTAATTATGATGGGTCTCTATAAAATGCACCCGGTCATTCTCATCCCACCTTGACTAGGTTTCTGTGGAATCTCCAGCATCTTGGCAATAAAGTATGCAAATTTGATGCATTTATTGACAGTTCTTCGTAATTCGTTACTGAAGGGAATATGAGCAGTGGGCCTAATGTATCACTTATTACTCAGAACTAAATCTTTGTATAACGCGGTGGTAGTTATCGCGTTTGGAACAGTTCTTGCTTTAGCACTAGGGCGGCGGGAACATCCGAATTCTGATGAACACTAAATTGCTTTAAGGTAAAAGACAAGATATGCCTACTTCTATAAAGTGCTCGCGGCTCTGACATATGGAAATTGTGTGCAGCGTCAATATCTTGAAAAGAAAGACATGCAAATCTCAGGCAACGTTGCAATTTCAGTGACGTGAAGTAAGCTTGAGTTAGCGAGGTACCAGCAGCAGCGCTCAGCTATCAGCGGGATGAGGCCGAGTACGATGTAAGATGCTTGTATGAAGAATAATGTTTGTGATAGCCGTATTGCACAAAGAAGTACGACACGCATCTAAATACGTTTAAAACTCCATATCCCTTGTGTCAAATTGGCACATTCATTCGAGGGCATTGTCCAAGAATGGGTACGTAACAAGGGACCCAAGTTTTCTACTTGGCCAGACAGCGACCAGGACATACCCAGTGGCCGAAGCTCTCTACATATTCAAAAATATATCCCTGAATATAAAGATGACTAACGAAAAACCGCGCTAAAGGAGGGACGAGACAAGCTTTGCTTTCAAATGTTCTGGTGCATTCTTATTCCTGTGACGGTTCGCCGTGTTTTCGTAACAGTCTGTTGCCGCCTACGTGCAGTCTGTGGGTCCGCACTCGCCATCGCCGAATAGCAGCTTAACTTTGACAAGTGAGATTTAAGACACGCATACTCGAGCGTTGGTAGATGCAAACGATTCTTTTAACTTGGTTGATCTGTATTATTGGGTTTCTATTCCCAGATAATTGAGCCTTTTGCATGAGGGTAGAAGATTGTACAACATTTCTTTTATGTTCTCACTTAATACACGTATTTACCTTAATATTTCTGTCGGCTTCCAGCCTGCTTGGCATCATCACGAAGGCTGCTAACTCCCTAGTGGACGTAGTCAGGACATGGTTTCTAAACAACGCAGTCACACTTCATTCTGCTTATGTGTAGAGGGGAGTTTCATTTCATTTCATTTTATTACCTTAAAGACCCCTTGCGGGGTATTGCATAAGGGGTGGGTGTACAAGAATACAGGAGGTTGGCCACAATGTTATTTTACAAAAAGAACACTTGTTACTTTTTCCATGAAGGCAGATGAGGTAGCGAAGGCGGTGACGTGGTGGGGAAGGCCGTTCCAGTCTTTAGCTGTGCGATGAAAGATGATGACGAACAGGTGACAGTGCGTGCACTAATGCGAGCAACATTTAGTGGGTGGCCTGCACGCAACGATATGTGTGAAGGTGGTAAAATGTTAGGTGCGTGGCGAAGCGAACTGGTGTAGAATTTATGGAATAATGATAAGCTCGTGATACGGCGACGGTGCGCTAGTGTGTCCAAACCAGACTCTAATTGTAATGGTGATACGCTGATATTATATGAGTATGACGATTGAATGTATCTTACGGCACCATTCTGTATGGATTCTAATGCGTTGCTGAGATAAATCTGGTGAGGATGCCATATGGGTGATGTGTATTCGAGTTTTGGCCTAACAAGTGTTTTATGTGCTAGTAATTTTACCTATTGAGGTGTATTGCGGAAGTTGCGTTTCAGAAATCCCAAGGTTTTGTTAGCACAAGATATGATGCTAGTTACATGCGAGCACCAGTTGAAATCATCGTAATACCTAGGAACCTAATTGAGTTTAGAGTCTCGATTGGGATGTCATTAATTGTGTAGAGAAAGTCATGTCGATGACGGCTGCGGGAAATTGACATAGATTTACATTTATTTGTGTTTAGGACGATTAAGCAGTAATCACGCCAGGCTGTAATGTTATTCAGGTCATTTTGGAGATAAATGTAGTAATTACTGTTAGTGATAGTTCTAAAGACAACGCAGTCATCAGCAAAAATACGAATCTGAAAGGAAACATGCAATAGAAGATCGTTAATGTATATTAGGAACAGGAGGGGACCTAAAACTGAACCTTGGGGTACGCCTTATGTGACGGGAAGAAATTCAGAGGTAGTATTGTTAACACTGAGGGACTGTGATGGGTTACTAAGATATTCTTTTATCCATGTCAGGACATTGGGGTGAAAGTTGAAGCGAGAAAGTTTTAATAATAAGCGTTGATATGCTATTTTATCAAGCGCCTTTAATGTTAAATTCGTTCGCCCCCTCCTCGTGGCTCACGGTGCTTCACGTGGTCATTGTCCCCGTCCGAGGACATATTGCAGTAAGGGAGGCAGACTCACAAATATGTAGATTTACTTTAAAAAAATATGTGAGATACATTGCCTACTTGCGGCCCATTATTAGCTCGCTCGCACCCGTCACTTAATGCTGCACACTCGTTTGATATCCATTGGGAACTGGGACGTTACAATAATTTAACTCTTGTCGCTGAAATTCTACCAATAAGCTCTTATACGTAGCATGCCTTTCTTTAAGTAGGCGACACCACGAACAATCCACACTATGGAGGCAATTTTTTACAGTGTAACAAACAGCCCAACACTAAAAGCAATTACACATGGCTATGGTGATTGGAATTCACACATCTCGGAGCACCTGACCTGGCGCAACAGTATGCTCAGTAAGCACAAAAATAGCTCCACGAGCAACTAACGCCCGACCTGCCGTGGAATTCTTATTTGCGCGCGACGTTGCCGCCAGGGCTCTTTTTACACACATATGCTTGCTCGACTGCGTCAACTGTTGATGTATCTGCCAAACCGCAAGGGGATTGCCCGCTACCCCCTCCCCCCCCCCCAACCCTGAGTAGGCCCTACGTTTGTGTTAGACGCCAGAGCGTGCCCATAGGCTTGCACGCGACGTACGCTCGGTGAGGCGGCTGCTTGGCCTCCCGTTAGTTATATTTGTCTATAATATGTCCAGATATCTTAAGCAGGGCAACAGAATTACGTCACCCCCGGCACTCTCTGGCTCAAAGATTACTTCGCGGGCGAGTAGGTGTTTACTGTAAGATTTTCGAGCGCGAAAATTCAGGAGATAAAAATTCAGTGAAAGGAAAACCAGTGTAACGCTTGTCTTTCTGTTTCCCCCTTTTTTCTTTCTGTCTCTCTCTCCCTCTCTTTTTGCCCCATTTCAACGGATGTCTTTTTGTTTGCTTTCTGTTTTCTTTCTGGTTATCATCATCATCCATCACAGTACTTTCACTCCCCTTCCCTCTTCCCCAGTGCAGAGTAACTGACTGGAGCGCACTAGCTCAGGTCGACCTCTCTGTCTTTCCTGTCAATAAATTCTATTCTATTCTGTTTCGGTTGGCTCTTTCCTTTCATAAGTTCTTTTTTTTTTCTGAATTTTCGCGCTACAAAATCAGGTCCCTCTCTCGAAGAGCAGTACACTTGAAAAAAAAGGAATGACTTGCCGTTGTCTGCGAAAGAAAAAAACAACAACCTGTGCGCAGGTAATGCATGTGTCCCTTGGGTTTTAACGCAGGTGCATTAGATGCGTGTAAAGTGGTTTATGTCAATGAACTTAACTAGGGGGTTTCTCTCATGTTTAGGCAACATAAGGAACTACGATGTTCTGTCAAAACATACGTTGAATGAAACTGTGCAGTCAGTTGTCTTTAAATACGTAGTATACACCACATAGGATGATCCTGCGAACTTGAGGAAAGAGTTCGCTCCAATAAATGGTGACAAGCACAAAAAGAAGCAAGTATTCAATTTGGTTAGTAGCTGATGCTTGCGCATGCGCTAGAAATTATTGAATGGTACTGTTTTAAGCAATATCAGCTCATTTAAGCAATATAGCGCGTGAAGACTGCCACAACCACGGCTTAGTAAAGGTTTCAGTGATTAATTTTTTGTGTACTTCAGCACATGAGTATTCAGGACAATGGGTAATAAGAGCTCCCTGGATATTAAATTGCACAGATTTCATAAAGCTCTCAGTTGATCTTCTATCCCTGCATGCATCCGACATTTATTTAACGCAGAATATGTATGCTGCGTAAGTAAACTGTCTAGGGCACCTTTAAACGTCTTACGAGTAATTATCATTTGAAACGCGTCTTTGTCATGATTTAAGCTTTTGGAGAAAGCTTCTTGTTGAAATATTTGCTGTCAGAATTTTCCTTGGTTAAGGGCATACGATTCTCGCATACCTTTGTTTACTGCCACATAATATGTAGCAATGACAATGTCACGGGAGGTTAACTGCATGCCCTTTAGCAAAGAGGCGATATTACCGTAAATGGCAGTGCTGTAAATGACATAAGTAAAAAAGTTGAGAAACCTAGTAAAGTTAAATGGTGGTGGCATATTTATTACCTTCTGGTGCTTTTACTTTCCATTTAGGGTGGACTTCGCGGCGTTGTCTGGGCGGACTGCGTACAAGCACTCGTTATGTTCATAGCGCCGTTGACAATTATTGCGAAGGTCATTTACGACTCTGGTCGTGTGGATCCACCGCTGAGACCCATGCGTGATCTCAATGTTACAGAGTACATGTTCAGGTGAGATATGTGTAGAACGCTAAGAGTG